>NW_012139525.1:2527099-2538062 GCF_000956105.1 Propithecus coquereli
TGTTCCGTAATATACATTATATATGTGCATGTGTGGGTGTGAGTGTGAGTGTATGTATATAAATTGCCTTTTTCAGGGTTAGGAGATGATGCATTAAAAATTACATATTAAAAGTACATATTGATACGGGGTATTTGGGTAAGTTGTATAAGATTAACTAATTGTATATGAAATTCAATCTATACTTTGTTAAGTATTTTTCAGGTTACATTGTTGGTATGTTCTCTAATATTTTTGTATTAGTTTATTTATTTTACTAGTACCCCTATAAATATACATTTGATTGGTTTCATTTTAGGAATAAACCAGAACAACTTTCTATGGCATATGAAACCAATTCTTCTAGATATTAGTACTCTCAAATATTGAAACACACATCTATGTAAATACTCAAGCAAAATCACCTAAAGTAGTACTGACATACAGTCAGTACAAGAAAACTGAACTTAACCCTGGAATGTGCCAATTTTTTGGTTCTTAACATGAAATGGGAGGAAGATTCCAAGTAGAAGGAAAAGAAGCATTTGCATATCAGAAAAGGAGCAGGGGGATTGAAATTTGCCATATGAAGGTGGGTTGAAGGTCAAATCTGTTAATATTTGTAAGGCATGTGGAACATGCATGATACACATGAAGTGACATATACATATGTGTTAAAAAATTAAGTCTAGAACAATGAGTAAAATTATTGTGAATTGAAATAATTAAGAACGCTATTCTTCTGTTATGTGTAGTGTAGATTAATCTGAAAAAAATGTAAAACCAGAGACTACTGTATAATCCATTCATGAGTTAATATAGAATATATTTAATCAGATAACCCTTTTAAAAAAAATTTACCTCAAAGATCAACTGGCATTCTTTAGAACTCATTAAAGTAGTGAATTCTTTTTAAATTGATTTAAATAATTCTATGTAAATGTTGGTTTGAGTAAAAAATGAATTATGAGAAGAAAATTTGACGATAGGATGAAGAATACGAAGTCATGGAATAAGCCATTAAAATTAAAATACTGTTACATACAATTTATATGGTGTCTATAGTGTTAATAACTGTGAAACCAGAAAACAGGTGACAACCTGCTTATGGGAGGTAAACCAAATTACAATGCATCCGCTGAAAAAACTAATGCAAACTATTATAATTGTACTATTACTTGAAAACTTTGTTCTATGATTTTTAATCACATAACATGATACACAGATGGAGGCAATCATAACATGTGAAAATTTCTACTTGAAATAGATTAAGTTCCATAATTATATTGGACTTCTAACGTATACAAGCACACTTTCTATAACCAGGAGAGGCAGCCTGCTTGTCTTTTAGTGATAAACGCTCTGATTTTCTGTGTCATTACATCTCATTTCAAATATTGGAAAGATGTAATAATTTGATAATGAATGAAAACATCTTTAAGCACATAGTTGGATGCAAACAGCAATTGATAATCTTCTATATTTATTTCATTTAATTCCATTTATGGTTGCACTTATAATCAAGAGGAGAGTAAATTAATGATTCTTGGACAGATATACCAACATAACCTCAAAAATATTGGGAGAATCTAATAAAATGAAAATTGTGTTTAAATGTTAGTGTTTCAAAAAAAACATTATATATATATTTAAAACATTTTTTATTAGTAAATTAGAGAAAATCTATTGAAAATGTTAAGTCAAAAGTGAATTTAACCAAAACATAAATCTGAGGCAAATGGCATTATGAATGACTTTCAGCTTAACTACTCTTTGAAATATGCTTCTAGCTGCGTATAACAAATGCAGTAATATAGAGGATAGCAAATCATTCAACATTTCTCTAAGATAAAAACTTATTATGGAAATAGAATGTCATAAAACAATGCTCTCAAGTCAGTATAAATAATGAATCCTAAATATTAACCTAAATTGCAGTTCTTATGTTTTGTTAGAGGCTATGTTCTGTCTAACTGAAATGTATTACTTCTACTGCTCTTGTACATTACATGGATGCAATTTGAATAAAAACACATTGTGCTTAATTGAGCAGCTAATTATATGAAAATGGCTGCCAGTCAAGCAACAGTAATTGGCTATTTTCAAAATAAACAATGGTTTAGAGAATTTGACTTTTTTCTCTACAATTTGTATATAGACAATTCCATAATTGCTATTCTTGATATAAGTTCAAAATGTAATGACTATATGCTATGAATGTTAAAATGAGAGCTCACTTTACTTTTTTACTGAATTACAGTCAATGAATAGTAAAATGCTTTACACATAAAATATTTGGCTCAAAATAGATATTTTTAAAAAAGATATCCATATTGTACCAAATACTTGATACTGTCAATCTTGATTTTCTAGTATTTTGCTTCCGTAGACAGTTACAGAGCCATTAAAATTCTAAGGCACATCTATTTTACCTCAAAACATAAAAAAATAATAACAGTATTTTAAAATATTTCTTTCTATAATTCTTGGACCTAGAAAAATATTTATTGTTGATAAAAATTAAAGATGCATATCTGAGCATTTCAAATACTGTATTTCCTCTTTCACATATAACATGTATTTCAAGGGATTCTTCTTATTGTGAGCTGAAAAAAAACAAGTTCTTTCTGTTACTATACATGGCATTAAAAGCACTCATATGATTCTAAAATCTGAGGACTTTGAACTCTTTGCAGTATAGCACATGAGGATCTTCAATGATCTGCTACTTTTCAGCAACATGTCCCATCACTCTTTTATGTCCACTATTGTAGTGATTTAATACCCAAGTAGAAAACTACTTTTACTTCCTTAAATACAACATAATATCTCCTGTCTTAATATTTTGGATATGCATGCCTCCCTCTGACACAGCTATTGAGACAGGCCTCCTAAATTATGTGGTAATGGTGAGACCTAGAGCAATGGAGGCCGTAGTGTAGCAAATAACCACGCAGCACAGAGGGGCACAGTCACCCTAATGGACAGCAGCCTGAGGAAGTAATAAGAATCGTTTGAAACTAATAGATCTTTGGTAGTGGCCAGTTGGTCCTGAAAGTGAAATAAATCAGGAACCTTCTTAACTTTTATTTAATTTGTATATGGAAAAAATTCTCTATGTATTGTGATCGGAACTCTAACATAATAAAGCATAATTTTTTATGTATGCTAAAGTGAACACAAAAATTATCAAATAAAATTAACATAATTATTGATCAGTTTATGAAGGCATAGATAAGTTTCATGAGCAAGTTTCTCATAATTCCATAGCTAACTCCAGCTACAGTTGTCCCTCACCTAAACCCATATTTATAACATTAATTTAAGTTGCCTAAAACTCATTGTTGAAGGAAGAAACAGTGCAGGCCTAGCTTACAGAGAGATTCAAACAGTTTGCTGGCATGACTTGAATGTGAATGGTGTGGCATCACAGCATTGCTCAGGATGGTTCCGAAATACTTCAGGAAAAGAAATCTAACCAGTGGATAGGTATCTATGAAATTCACTTAGTAATTTTCCTTTCCTGAAAGGAAAGATGGCTGGAGGTATAGATCTATGGCTGACTTGAAGGAAATAGTCAAAGGCTTCAAAAGAAGTTCAGAGAAAAAAACAAAATTGTATAATTGATGATAAGGAAATCTGGGAATGATATGTGTACAGATTTATGAAAATGATATACAAGACGGTGGATATTTGTGAATATGTGAATATTCATGCTTGTTGCACCAAGGACAGCCACTGAGAAGGAGGCTGCCATTAATGAAGTGGACAAGACAATTCATTCTGTATATTTCAGCAAGCCCCTTTATTATCAAACTCTAGCCCTTTGCAGTAAGTCTCAGAAGCAATGGTAGTAGGAGCAAGGTGTGGTGGTGCAAACCTTTAGTCCCAGTTATTTGGGAACTTGAGGTGGGAGGATGGCTAGAGCCCAGGAGTTCAAGGCCAGCCGTGGCAGCAGAGTGAAACTTTGTCTTAAAAGAAGGGGCAGGGGCGGTGGGGTGGGAGGAGAAGCAATGGGAGCAGAATGAAGTCAGTGCGTGCACACTCAAAGGCCTTTTCTTACCTACCAATAGCAAAGGTTAACACTAACTAGCTGATATGGCTGCTTTCCTTGGGAACAAGCTAGCCACTTGGTGGCAGATTGATTATATTGCATCTTTTCTATCGTGGAAGGGGGTAGCATTTGGCCCTGATGGGAATAATTACTTAATTTTTATCTGGATTCACATTTCTTGCCCCAAATGCTTCTGCTAACAATATCATCTGTGGTTCAGGGGGCACCTTATTTACCTTCAAGAATATTATGTGGAATTAATTCTAACCACATAGTTTATTTTACAGAGAAAAGGCATGTCATGTTGCTTCATGCTCATGAAATTCACTGGTTTCACTGTGCCTCTATAACCCTGAAGCAACTGGCTTCATATGACATTGGAACAGCCCATAGAAGACTTAACTAGAACACCATGTATAGTTTGTGTGCTCTTTCATAAGATATGTTGTATGTTCTGATCTATTTATATATATATATATATATATATAGAGAGAGAGAGAGAGAGAGAGAGAGAGAGAGAGAGAGAGAGATCTAGACCTATAATCCTATCATCTATATATATCATTTAGCCACAGGTCTAGAAACTAAAGGGTAAAGGAAGAAGTGGTTGTCATTACTACCCATAATTATCCACTAGAAAAATTGGTTTAGAGATCGTAGTTCTCAAAGGAAAAATTATTTCACTTGAGGACAAAACATGGTTTTCATTGAACTAGAAACAAAAACTGCCTCCTGGCCACTTTGGGATGCACATGTCACTGAGCCCTAAAGAATGGGGTTGCTCTATTATCTTGATGATTGACCCTAATTATCAAGTGGGAATTGGGTTGCTACTACATAATAGAGGCAAGAGTTAGTAAGTATGAAATTCAGAGGGATTCTCTGAGTTGCTATTTAGCACTAGCATGGCCAGAAGTTAAAGATATTGAAAAGCTGCAAAAACTTAACACAGTCAAAAGCACTAATAGCATAGGTATTTCAGAAATAAAAATAGTTTTTATCTGATAAATTAAATAATTATAAGCATATTAGGGGCTAGCTGAAGTCAAAGAGAAACTAGAAGTAACGATACAAGACAAAAATAAATAATACTGACTCCTGATAAGGGCTTGACAAGTACAGATGAGGACTGCTGTGGTTATGCATATTATCATCCTAGCTTTGATATGTATATGTTTGTTGATGTGTTAATATTATATGTAAGTGTTTGCATATAACAGTAACATACTTTATTATTATATATATATTAAATATGCATACTCATGTAAACCATACATATTTTGTTAGTATATATATAAAGTACAGATTCCTACTATTATCATGCTATATTATATACATATATTATCATTGTAATATGCATAAATGTATTATTATAAATTATTTATAAATTTGTATGAATGTTTATACCTCCCAAGGCTGTTATAAAAGATTATAATAGCTAATTGGTGGGGAATATTCACAAGAGGTGGGGAATATTCTCTTGTTCTGAATAATAGATAAAATAAATAATTACATTACACATCAAATTTACACATTGCAATTTAAGTAACCACGAACTGCTCTGCTTAATATGTGAACAAGTAGCCACATAAAATCACAGTTTATATAGGGATGTTATATTTGTGTTTTAAAAAAAATTAAAATAAATGTAAACATTTCATTTTCCTTTTAATATTGTTGTATGCATCAGTAATGATGAAATAGGAATAAACAGAGAGTTATAGAACCCTGTTTGGTACTTCTATCTGGAAGGTATAGTGAAGCATTTCAAATATTGGAAGCTGGGCATTATGAAACATTTAAAAAGAAAGTAGAAGCTATATTCTTAAATCTATTAATAGAAATGACAGAGAGCCAATTTTTAGATGCATGAAATCAATCAAACCCAAATAAATCTACTGGGAAATGAAACTTACTAAGAATATGATGATTCTATCTCATTTTTAAAAATTGTATCAATCTTGCTTTTTACATTTTTTCTTCTTTTGTATTTTCTTTTGTATTATCTAATCAAAAATAATGTTTGTTTTTTTTTTAATTTGTGCTAAATGAATATACTTGTACTATTTCTATTAAAATCTTGGACTTGGGATTCTACTTAAATATCATGTCGATATTATCTTAAAAATATATTTCATGATTTAATATAGATTTAGACATAAATGTTTATTAAAGCACTAATTTGAAACTGTAGATGTTTTTGGAGTGAAAAAAATCATTGACTGGAAACTAGCAATTAGCTTAGAAATAATAGTTTGAATAGTGTTGGTAATGATGAATAGTCTTAGGTAATGATGACATTACCTAAGAAAGAGAATGTAGATTAAGGGAGCTGGTCTAGAGGAAAATTCTGTGGGAAACAGAATTAATGAGTATATAAGCATATAAAACTATTGACATTGTCGTTAGTAATAGTGAATGAATCAGTGTTCCTTCTATCAGAATGTGCTAAGAAAAGAGAATCACCAGTATCTGAATTGGCATTCCAAAGATAGTCTCTCTTGAAGAAAAACTTCTTTCATTAAAAATGAAAGGGTGTGCTAAGTGTCAATCAATGTTAACGACAAGCAAAATCCTATCTTAGAATTACTGAAAAATTTGCTGAACATCAACATTTAAAAGTAAACACTACACATAGATATCCACACTTGGAAGAGAAATAAAATAAGTAAGAACTTTTGTCTACAATGAAAATAGAATCGGGCCAGGCGCGGTGGCTCACGCCTGTAATCCTAGCTCTCTGGGAGGTCGAGGCGGGCGGATTGTTTGAGCTCAGGAGTTCGAAACCAGCCTGAGCAAGAGCGAGACCCCGTCTCTACTAAAATTAGAAAGAAATTAATTGGACAACTAAAAATATATAGAAAAAATTAGCCAGGCATGGTGGCGCATGCCTGTAGTCCCAGGTACTCGGGAGGCTGAGGCAGGGGGAGGCTGAGGCAAGAGGATCGCTTGAGTCCAGGAGTTTGAGGTTGCTGTGAGCTAGGATGACGCCAAAAAAAAAAAAAAAAAAATAGAATCAGAATTTCATCATAATTTTTTTCTGCAACACTGATTGCTGATAGATAAAAACCCAAATTCAGATATCCAAGGAAAAAGAACTGTGGCCCCAAATATATACAATTAGGTGAAGATATATTATCTCTTTACTACCTGTTTATTATGTTAATAAATAATTCCATAATATTTAAGTAAACACTTTAAGATAAGTATGTTTTAAAAAATATCTCAGACTCCAGTTATGACATAATATCTTATATTAGACTGGGCCTCTCCCTAAAAATCTATAAAATCTCACACAGCAAAGAATTGATTTACTTCTTTTTTATTCTAGAAAATAACTGTTTTATGCACCTGATAGTATAATATTTAATCCTCATGAAAAAGCTCTTCTTTAATATTAAAGAAACTGAGACTTAGAGAAGCTTACAAACTACACTTGCTTTCTCCAATGTGGACAGCTAATATATATTCTTTTCAAGTGCTTGGAAAACATTTTCAAAAATAGGCTATTTGCTAAGCCAAAAAACCAAGTTTCAACAGATATCAAATAATTGAAATGATAAGGAATGTTATCTCTAACCTCAATAAAGTTTAGTTAGAAAACAATATTGAAAATACTAGAAAATATCCAAGTATTGAGAAATTCCCATGACAATGTTAAAATAACACAGGACTCAAGAATAAATCTTATTGGAAATTAAAATATTTAGAATTAAATAATAGTATGATAATAATGTGGCATATTAAATATATAACATGACATATGTAGAATTCATATACTTCAGAGCTTACAGAACAATATAAAATTTTAAAAGCATAAATTAAAAATTGAAAAACTAATCTAAAGGGCAATACGATTGACTTCTTATCTCCCACATGTAGTTGTATCGTTTGCCATTCTCAGAGGAATAATTTAATTGGTCTACTTTTTGAAAAATAAAAAGGATAAATTTACCTTTGTGCTGGATATAAATAAGAAATATCTATAGAGTTCCGCCACATTATTCAACACAAACCTTGAATTTATTCTTAAAAATAGTTGACTCTATTGAAAGCATTTATTTTTAACCCCTTTTAAATATACTTACTTTAGATATTTTCTCTTTATTTATGCTTCAAAAATAAATGGATAAATAATTCTGTTTATGTCTTCAATACTCTGTTCTTATTTTCTTTCTTTTCAACCACACTTTGTATCCGCACCAGCTTCTAATCTACAGAACTGAGCTACCTTGTCATCTTTCCTTCTGAACTTGTTTTCATTGAGTATGTCTATATTTTCATAATTTCAGGACATTTTAAATTTGAATCCAGTGTCCAGCACTCCATCCAGTTGTCATTGTGAAATTTATAGAGTACATTCTATTTCGTCAGCCAAGATATTTGAACTCTTACAAAGTAGCTGTGAACATTTACAATACATACAACTAAGATAAATAAATACAGTTCTTGTAGTAACTTGAGCACTGTTATCAACTTCATAAAATAACAGAAAAAGTAGAAGTCATATATTAAACACCCGAAGTTAACTCAGGATAGATCTTTACTTTCACATAGGTTGCAGAAATTTCTCCCCGAAGAAATATCAAAAGGAAAGTGTTGATTTTTTCCAGAGTAAAATATTCTTTCTTACAACCTCTAAGATACAGAATTATCAATAGTTAATTGAAATTCCTTATATTTTTAATTATTCCACAATTCCTGGATCTTCTTTCATTTGTTTTAAACAACCTACTTTAAACAACTCAACTTTCTAAATTTTACGTATCAGACAAAAGCACTAGAATTTTACATATCAGAAAAAGAAAACTGGCTTCCTGAGACTCTTTGGTTTTAATAATTTTGCTCATCACTTTTCCACAGCAACAGGCACAATATCTGTAGAATACAAAATCATCAAATGCTGTTAATAGAATACATTTATGAATGACGAAAATGCAGAATACATTAGCAGCATTTCAAAGCAATTAACTGCGAAAACAACCAAAGCAAGTCCATTATGTAATTGCCTCCCCATTCAGAGCTGATCTATATTGAGAAATGACATCAGAACCCTGGTAAGGAAATGAAGATAGAGAAAGAGGTATGGATTGATAAAGTGTCATCATATTACAGTGCAATTTTGTTTAATAATGGAGTCCTTCACTAACTCTCATTAAAAATTTAAATTATTGGGTGAGTGTTGAATAGTCTTGCCTACATCAATGACAGGAGCCCATAGAGGAAATTATCAGTTAGTTGATCTTATAATTGAGAAAGGAAAAATCTTCCAAAATGTCATTCGGGATGCCATGCACAGTGAAGCTGGTAGATAATATCCTCTGAATAGGAAAAATGTGACTAAATTATGCCAAGTCTTCAGTAAATCAAGGAAGTTCCTGATGTGGGATAAACATAGTCACTGAAGAGAAACAGCCAAAAACCCGGTGAACATCAAGAACTTAGAGCACATTTGTTGACATTGGCTACACATGCCTCTTCATCACAATCCGGTTTTCTTATTCATTCCAATTCACTACCCTGAAATTGTGTTTTTCTTGAAATTTTAAATTAAAAATAATTAGAAAAATTTTTAAAAAATTGGAAAAATGTCATGAACTTACACTAAACACTAATTTTGTCCAGAAAGCAAACTGGAAGAATTTCATTAATATCAAAGTTTTCACTGGTGTTTATTCATTCATTCAGTGTCAAACCATCCCAGTTTGCTTCTGAAACCATTGCCCTACATTCCCCAGCTTATAGTGACCTTCCATATGTCTTTCTTATTATCGGTTCAATAGATATGGCTGAAAATCAACCACCCTAGGGCATGATTACTCATACATTGACTCCATTGTCAATGACACATTTATGAATATAGTTCAGATTCTAGTCATAGATTTTCTTCCGTTAGCAAACTATGCCCTTTTGTGTTGTTTAAAGTTGATGGATAAAAAGACTTACAAAACAGCGCATCAGATCCATCTGGGTTATAATCTAAGAATTACAAACTAGTAACAGAAACTAAAACATGAAGAAAAAAATACTTCAGAAAGACCTAATATTTCCTTCTTAAACATTCATTGCCATTAACTATTCCTCTTTGCATTAAAAATAATTCAATAGAATGCCAATATGATGTTTTCAATATTTTATTACTCTTTCCTTTTCTCTGATTTTTTTCTCCCTTTGAAGATAAAAGAGGTATTTTAATTAGGATGCAATGGGAATAAATTCAAAATTAGCATATGTTGGTGTTCAATAAATGCAGTTTTAATTATAACCTTTTCCTGTTTGTTTCAAAGATTCAGGAAAAAGAGAACACATCAGAGACAAAACAAATATTTCTTAACATATTATATTTAATAATATATTGCCTGGAACTTTATTTTGATGTGGATATTTGCATTGTTTTAATTTTAAAAGCCTGATTATCATTCTTGATGGGGAGAAAAACAAGGAATATACAGAAGTCACCTCATTGCTTTACAGAGAATAAGGAGAACATTTCCGTACCGAAGAATTGTCAGAACTACTCTAGAAAATATTCTGTTTCATGAAAAGACCCTAGAATCTGTCAGTCAATGTCCCAGGAATGCTATATGGTAGAGAAAACCAGAACCAGCAAGGAGATCTGTAGCACCCGTAAACTAATTATAGTTGACTCTGTTTACCTAATGGCTTAGCGTTTTCTTTGTGGGTTGTCTGAACATCAAGATGTAGAAAATCTTTTTCTCAGGCAACTCGCAGAGAAATAAAGTGAGTTCAGCCCTTCTAGAAATTTTAGAATAACATATGGCAGAATTTTCTTCACAATTTTGAAAGAAAGAATCAAACTTAACATTTGTAGAAAAATGTCTGTCTTTTTAGGGCATATACTTCCTTTTACACCAAATTAGAATTGCAGATGAATTATCTCTGGATATTTGTATATACAGAACTGTGCAA
>NW_012139525.1:2538112-2539495 GCF_000956105.1 Propithecus coquereli
TCCCAAGGCTGTTATAAAAGATTATAATAGCTAATTGGTGGGGAATATTCACAAGAGGTGGGGAATATTCTCTTGTTCTGAATAATAGATAAAATAAATAATTACATTACACATCAAATTTACACATTGCAATTTAAGTAACCACGAACTGCTCTGCTTAATATGTGAACAAGTAGCCACATAAAATCACAGTTTATATAGGGATGTTATATTTGTGTTTTAAAAAAAATTAAAATAAATGTAAACATTTCATTTTCCTTTTAATATTGTTGTATGCATCAGTAATGATGAAATAGGAATAAACAGAGAGTTATAGAACCCTGTTTGGTACTTCTATCTGGAAGGTATAGTGAAGCATTTCAAATATTGGAAGCTGGGCATTATGAAACATTTAAAAAGAAAGTAGAAGCTATATTCTTAAATCTATTAATAGAAATGACAGAGAGCCAATTTTTAGATGCATGAAATCAATCAAACCCAAATAAATCTACTGGGAAATGAAACTTACTAAGAATATGATGATTCTATCTCATTTTTAAAAATTGTATCAATCTTGCTTTTTACATTTTTTCTTCTTTTGTATTTTCTTTTGTATTATCTAATCAAAAATAATGTTTGTTTTTTTTTTAATTTGTGCTAAATGAATATACTTGTACTATTTCTATTAAAATCTTGGACTTGGGATTCTACTTAAATATCATGTCGATATTATCTTAAAAATATATTTCATGATTTAATATAGATTTAGACATAAATGTTTATTAAAGCACTAATTTGAAACTGTAGATGTTTTTGGAGTGAAAAAAATCATTGACTGGAAACTAGCAATTAGCTTAGAAATAATAGTTTGAATAGTGTTGGTAATGATGAATAGTCTTAGGTAATGATGACATTACCTAAGAAAGAGAATGTAGATTAAGGGAGCTGGTCTAGAGGAAAATTCTGTGGGAAACAGAATTAATGAGTATATAAGCATATAAAACTATTGACATTGTCGTTAGTAATAGTGAATGAATCAGTGTTCCTTCTATCAGAATGTGCTAAGAAAAGAGAATCACCAGTATCTGAATTGGCATTCCAAAGATAGTCTCTCTTGAAGAAAAACTTCTTTCATTAAAAATGAAAGGGTGTGCTAAGTGTCAATCAATGTTAACGACAAGCAAAATCCTATCTTAGAATTACTGAAAAATTTGCTGAACATCAACATTTAAAAGTAAACACTACACATAGATATCCACACTTGGAAGAGAAATAAAATAAGTAAGAACTTTTGTCTACAATGAAAATAGAATCGGGCCAGGCGCGGTGGCTCACGCCTGTAATCCTAGCTCTCTGGGAGGTCGAGGCGGGCGGATTGTTTGAGCTCAGGAGTTCGAAACCAGC
>NW_012139525.1:2551115-2553731 GCF_000956105.1 Propithecus coquereli
TATGATAGAAAGTAGAAGAGTATATAGAGACTATATCTTTACATATAAGATATTAGGTTGCCTGGGAGAGAGACGAATGTGTTCAGTTTTGTAAAAATGAAAGCTAGCAGGATTGTGAAAGATATTTACCTTTCTAAACCAGCTTTCTGTTCACTATATGGTATTACCAGCAAAGGACAATTTGATTTTTGTTACATAGAAAAGCAAAAGTAGAAGAGATTGTGAGTCTGACCTACATCAGAAAAACCCAATTGTACCCAACTCCTTGAACACTTATAAAGGTAATTTCTTAAACTTCCATTAACAAGTCCTATATAACTACCAAAAAAAGAATAATTCTTCTATAATTTGATGATATATTCTTGATAGATTGAGAGTGATTGATAATTTTATTTCAGAAGGAACCATGGTCAGTAGAAAACAGACTTGCTATATACATGTTTATTCATTACATTCAGCGCAAATCAACTGTTTCTTTTGTGTGGTGTCCAAATGAAGATGAGGGTCATTTCAATGATAATTACTGGTACAATACCAAACATGGAGGGTAAATCAGGATATGTTCTAAGAAGAGAGTCCTGGACTAGTGTTGTAAACAGTTAAATAGGTGAATTCCATGATAGAATATGATGTATTTTAAATAAATTTATAAATGACAATGACCTGGAAGGAATGGTTAACACCTTGAAGGAGAGAATTACAGTCAAAGCAGCCTTGATAATTTGAAAAAACAGGTAACTCACTTCCAAATGTTCAGAGAGAGAGAAAGAGAGAGAGGGGTCCTTTGTTTTCTTTTATCAGTTTGAATGTTTTATGTCTCACAAAAAATTAACTGCATCAATAATAAGCAAAGAACTGATGGAAAGAAAGAAACTTTAATTCAGGGAGTTATCCAGTAGCACCACATTCACAATTATTATCCTTTTATTAGCAACAGATTTATATAGATAATTAGATCATATATACAAGATCCACAGCTCAATTATTTTTCACGTCTTAATAGTTTATTCCTAAGGGTGTGTATAGCACATTATTATAGGATTTATCACATTGCACTGTGATCATTTCTTTATACCATTTGTCAGCAGGTTTCGGAAGTTTACATGGTGTTCAGGAAAAGGCTTGGCTCAATGTATTAAATCACAGGGTAGAAGCTCTCATTGTAGAAAAGTTTTGAAGAAATGAGACAAGAATAAGCTTCTGTCATTTTGTTGTTACTTAGTTTGGGGTCATCTTTCTCTGTCTTTATAATGCCATAGAATCCCCGAAACATGACAGAAAGTGGCAACTGGTGACTGTGACAACCAGCCACCAGCCAGGAACCATAATGCGGAATACAAGGAGGATTGGAGAGTGGTAGGAATCTTTGTTTTTCACACAGCACCTTCCCCTTGGAGGGGATCAGATACCATTGTCATAATGTAACATTAAGACTCTGATTATTTGTAACATTAGGACTTCGATTATTATAAATAGGGGAGGTAAAATGAAAACATGATAGTTTTTATTTTGAAACCTTAGAAAGTACTTCTTTCTATTGTAACAATGATGTGTGAATTATGCTTTGTGCCTCTTAGAAGGCAGAAAAAGAAAAAAAATATTAGCATGTTATTGACTTTGTCCTCCTACAAAACCATGTGAAATCTGCTGTAATGTCTCATGCATTTTGTGTTAGAAACGCTGTCTTTTTGTGGATGGTTATATTGTGATGGTGTTTTTGATATTTGTAACTAATAGAATAATTTATTAAATTTGGGGAAAGATTCATTACTCGTAAAAGACAAACAATCATTTTAAATGTTTTTCATGAAAGACACTCTACGTTTTGTCACTGGTAAACACTCAAATGATTTTAATTAATATTTTTTTTTTAGTAAATGAGGTCAGCATATCATTTTCTTTTGTAGAGGAAAAATAAATACTTACAATATTGAAAAAAACTCATACATTTCTTCGAGTTTACTGGAATAGATTTCTAACAAAGTTGTTTTTGCCATTCCAAAAATGGGATACTTTCTAGCCAAATCAATCTTGCCTTTCCAAAAGTTATCTCTTATTCAACTGGTTGCCAATTCATTTATTTTCTAACATCAGATATTATCCACTCCTCTCCCTTTCAGAGACTTTTTCAGAAAATTTGAATTGCCTGAATAAAATGGATTAATAATAAAATATTTTCTCTGTGTCAACATTTATAACTGTGACAAAGTCCTATGAAAATTCCTTAGCCCGCTTACTTCTTGAGCTAACCAGGATAATCTAGGCTATGTGACATAACACATAAATACAGAGGTAACTAAGGTTCAACATCATAAGAGCTTATTTGGCAATCAGATTACAGTCTGGTTTGGCTCTTCTGGGCTGCTAGACCAAGGTTGTCTCCATCTTGTTGTTATACCACTTGCTCTATGTGGCTTTCACAGCCTCAAGAAGAAGGGAAATTGATTGAAGTGTTATGCAGGATATTTGCAGGGCAAGGCTTGGAAGTCACTGGCATAATTTTCTTCACCTTCCATTGGCTACAGATCAACAAAATGGCCTCTAACCTAACTGTAAGGGGAAAATTGGAAATAAAATCTTTCAGTGTGTGAGCACAGGAAACAGAAATATTGTATT
>NW_012139525.1:2555586-2567273 GCF_000956105.1 Propithecus coquereli
ATAGTCAGACTACTTAGAATGGAAGTGGCATATACAAGAATGGCCCACCCAATTTCCGAAAGTACAAGTAAATTACGAGTGCAATGGTTCAGAATACTGCTAGTTATCGTGGCCTCTTCCTCAATATGTAGTTAAACAAAGGCATAACATACCAAAACATGTATGATATCGCGAAAGTAGTACATGAGGCATCTAATGCAATCAAACTAATGGGAGTGGGAAAATGTGGTTTGCAAAGGGCTGGGGTGAGGGGAAAATGGGAGCTGTTGTTAAGTGGGTATAAAGTTTCAGTCATGCAAGATGAAAAAGTTTTAGAAATCCGTTGTACAATCTTTACTTTGATCATAATTAACAATACTGTAATTAACACCATAAATTTTAATAGGGTGGGTCTCCTATGGTTTTCACCAAAATAATTTTTAAAAAGAATATATTTAAATAAGTCATTTTTTTCCTCATTGTCTCTTTGTTATTAAATAAATACTTACAGTATTTTAGTAATGCTGGGATTCTAGAAAATTATAAATTTTGAATTAATAGTAGCATTACATTAAAGTCAGGATAATTATTTTATTTTATGACAAAATTACCTTGCTATTAATAAAAAATTGTTCCTTATAAGTATATCTGAGAAGTCTTTTTTTTTCTTATAGAATTTATTTCTTGTGCCTTGTAAGCTTATGCTAAATTTTTAATGATTACTTCTTTCTCAATGGAATGTTTTAATATTGTATAGGTGGGATCTTGAGTGATCATTTCATTTAGCTTCATGATTTTCTTGTTCATGAACAATGTACAGAGATTGGGTCTAACACAAGATAAAGTTTTAAGTACAACATTAAATCTTTAAGAAAATCATAGTATCATTTTGCTGAGTGTTCTTGGCAATCTTAAGAAATATGTTCCCTCCCCATACAGGATCTAACATCAATATAAAAATACAGATATACCATGAACTGTGTGTACAGTAGGCAGGTGGTTCATTCCATGATTATAATTTCAACAAATTTTACATAAATAATTGTTACAAAGATTATCTTTAAGTACACTGAGGAAGAATGTGTGCTGTAGTGAAATCAGGAGACCAGTTAGGGAGCCTTTTTGTAGTTAGGCAATTAAGGAGTAACAATGGCTTAAATTATGGTGGATGAAGGGAGAATTAAGAGATAGACAAAATGTAGGAAAAAATAGAAAATAAATTTGACTGAATCAATAAACAATTGAATTGAGGCACAAAGAAAACGGAAGACTATAGGGTAGTACCTGAATTTATGGCTAGAATATCTTGGTAGAGCTTTATGCTATTGAATAAGGGAGGAAGAGGAAGAGGTTCTGTTTTGGACCAAATAAAGAATGGAAAGGGTCATTCATAGTAATTTTGCTTCAGTAGACGGATGGTGCCATGGTTCAAAACTTTATTTATGTTCAATCCATGAGCTTAATAAAGTTACCAAGAGATTAGTGTATACCACATAGTAAAAGTTAAATTATAATTTAGATAAAATCATGGAAGTAAGTAAAATTACAAGATTATTTTTGAGTCTTTACATGTTTATACTGTGCCATAATATTTGTCAATACTCATTGTTTTGGGCTACATCTATTAAATAACAGAGATATCTCCCTTAGTATCTTAATGAGAATGGAAAAGTTATAATTTCATGCCACCATTTTAATTATCTTAAGTATAAAAGAGTAGATGGGTTACCCCAAAGTTAGAAGCATTGACTTAATTGTGTCCATATTGCTGATGATGCATGAATCTTTAGGTGTATTCCTTCAATATTGGGGTAGAGGAATCTCTTCAGATTTACTGTGAACTTTGTACCTATTAAGGAAGAGTGACGTCATCACAAGTGTTCTGAGTAACCAATGGAAGTAACACATGATTTTCCTTATTTTTAGTTGGAGAGGAAAACAGAGAAACTGTTGAAAATTATTTCTGGTAGTTTCTATCTCTGGTTTTGATTAGTCTGGTTCATTTCAAAAAATTATTATGAGGAAGGAAACCTCATAATAACTTGTTGAAATAATAAATAATCCTGAAATTTGCCCAAAAACTTACCTACCATAATGAGGAACATTTAGGGGACAATATTTTACAGGTGGTTGGTTCGAGTGGTTAGGAATAATATCAGACTATGATTTATATAATGGAAAATAAATAACTGAACATGGGAGAGGATAATACTTCACAAAGAGTATGAGAAGAAAGAGTATTGAATGAGAAGAAAGAGTAATATAAGAGAGAATCCTGAACACAGTGACAGTTAATGAACACTTGTGTGGAACAGTACTATAAATTAATGACTTAGATATTCTGACAAGAATGTGGTATTTAAGAAAAAGTAAAGAAATAAAGGAAAAACTTAGTGGTCGACAGTACCAAATGCTACTGAGAGAGTATGTGTCAACTGAGCACTGGATTAAACAAACAAAGAGAGTTATAGCAGAGGGATTGGGGCATGCATGGAATATGTTAAAGTAGATATAAAAAAGAATGGAAACTCTTAAGTTAGCTATAAGAAAGAAAAGAGCTCATAGCTAAAAGGTGGTATTTTGGATCCTTTATTGGTTTTTATTTGTTTACTTTTTGAAAAAAGTTAAAATTATTTTACAAAGAACCTAATAGAGAAGGTTAAATGCCAGAGAGAGAGAGAACAGGGGAAAACACAATTTAGCAAGGCCTAAAAGTAAAAAGGAAAATGCAAAAGCTCCAAAGTACAGCTAATGTGCTGCCTTCAAATGTAACAGAGAGGAAAGAAGAAATGATTTTTTGCTGAAGGATGAAATTTTGCAGATCTTATGACAAAGAAATGAGGGTGCTTCCCTTATTTAACTGATATTTTAATTGTGAAATAAAGGCAAGGTTGTCTGTGAAAGTAAAAGGTTGATAAAGCTGGAGATACATGGAGAAGTTTCACAAAGGGATAGTAAAATATATTATAACTACGTATGATTTTTCTTTTTTTTTAAGTTAAAAGATTGGAAATACGCTTATTGTCTCCTTTTCTAATAAGGAAATTGAATCGTGTGAAGATTAAGTAACTCTTCTGAAGTGACACAGACAGTAAGGGGTGGGAGTCTGTGTTCTTTACCATTATTTCATGGGGATAAACAGACATTTTCTAATCTGGGAGTTTTAGGAAGATGATATAAATTAACGGAGAGAAAATTGGGAGGTGAACTGAACAACTCATGTTCTAGTGATGACAATTTATTAAGCAGCTTAGTGATGTTGTAAGACCCAACTGTTTGACGGAGTTAATTTATTTGGATATAATTTTCTTTAATTATAAAATAAAGCATTTAGCTTAGATTACCTCTAAGGTCATTTCTGATTGTATGCTTTTTGTGAGACTATGATATAGGGATCAAAGGGTACCTCTATTTTTTTTTTAAAGCACTGTCTACTAGTATAACAGAATTAGGTAGTAAGAAGACTGTCAGGTACATCTATCCTTACACAATTTCCTCTGAGAATTGCTTTTATTGTTAACAAGATGATCTTATAGTAATAAAATGCCTCTCTTTCCTAAGTATTGTTCAATGTTATAATAACTTAAATGAATTAAACAGCTTTGGAAAGGTCACTTTTGCAATAAATGGCAAATAAAAAAAAGGTTAACAAAATGATTCAGAGATATTTTTTGTTACTTACGAGGGTCATTCTGTCTGACACCTATATGTGCATAATTACAGCCAAAGCTCTAAAATTGTATAAAAAGCTTTTCGCCTTCTTTTTTTCCCAGTCAGCAGAGCAAAGATTATATCTAACTGCTGCATATGCTTTCATATATTTGAAAGCAACCTCTCTTCATAAATGTGCAACTGTTCTGATTAGAAACAGCTGCAGCTGCTGCTAGATGTTTTCTGCCTACAGCAGTTTGACAGTACAGAGAGTGAAAAATCTAGAGTGATTTTCACATTGAGAAGGAGGGTCTAACCTGGGGTTGGGAGTGGGATGCTGAAAATACGAGCCTATCATAATAGATAAAAAGAAAGGAACAAACAGCAGCATGATTCATATCAGGCTGATCCACAGATATAAAATTTAGGATCCAATTTAAAGAACCCAGAAGGTAACATTACCTCTTTCTTTCTGTTTACTACCACCTGGGTGTTTGTTTTAGGGGCTTAGTTAATAACATGAAAAACATTTCTAGATGGATTTCCATTAAAATCCCTAGGGATGCCTTGGAGCTAAATTTGAGGGGATTTCTCAGTTTAATTCTTACTATATTCAGGGGAAAAAAAGTATTATTGGATCTCATCTTGAAAGAAATTGTATTTATTTAAGATCCAGATATTTTTGTAAACCCCAATATTGGCACAAAAATTCAGTCTAGAGCCTTTTTTCAAGGGAATCTTGATAGGTGGAAAATCTTTATCTTTGGGAAACAAAAATTTAAGGTACATGATTTGGATCCAAGGAAAGGCCTCAGAAACAACAGAGTGGGTGTCAAAGAGAGATAGAGAAAGAGAAACAAGAGACAGACCAAATTTTAACTATATAGTAGACGCCTATACCAAAGACAGATAGGACCTACCCCAAAATGTTCACAGTGAATATTGTGTAAGATCGATTCGTAAAGAAATAGAAGATCTATGGTTGATTTTACTGTGGAAGTAAGAGACCACATTACCCAGACTGAACAAAATCTGATGCAACACCAGCATGACTTCTAAAAGATGTAGGGAACTATTCAGCTAAAATGTGGAGAAGTATTTCTGGATTAAAATAGTGACTTAAAACTTCCTGCTGAATTTTCTTCACCTTTCTCTAACGGCTAATTTATAGCAACTACACAAGAAAGTGGAGATTATTTCAGCTTAGTAAGTGAAGACACAGAAGATAGTATAGTTGAGAATAGAGGAACAGCTCCTAGTTTATTCTATATATCAGAGCCTATACTGATAAGTCAATACAGAATTCTTACTTATACACAAAAACACAGTAAATATGAAATCTGAGTAGTTATCTGTACTTTTTTTCCTATTTACATAGGAGTAGTTGGAAAAGCTTTAAGGAGAAATAAGTGAAACAGAAAAACAGAGACTATGGACAATGGAGATGATTCCAGTGTTAGAGAATGAAATGAGAAAATAATTTTAAGCCTATTCACCAAATGATTAGAGTGAATACTGGTATGAAAGCCTTAACAAAATCTCAGAAGAAAGCAAAGCACAAAGGAATAGAGTACACTATTTCCTCCAACTTTTCTTTCAATCCATGCTATTCCTTCAGGTAACAGAAAATCAGTAAACTAGGAATACTACAACTTGGGGGTGAATATGGGAAGAGTCTCAGATACCACGGGAAGAGTTAAATATGAGCAAGATGAAAATAAATGTTATGCATGCATTCTATGGAAAGAAAGTAACATACTCTCCAAGCAATAAATAAAGAAGGGAACTTAGCCCAATGTATGGAAGATAATTCTACAATCATCGCATGATACGAAGAGGTATTTAATTAGAACATTAACTTAATATAAAGAACAATTAGAGGCGATAATAAAACAGCAGAATGAGATAAGAAGGGAGATTACAAAAAGAATAAGTAGGAGGCCAAAACAGCGTGATTATGCAATTATTGAAAAAATTGAAAACACTGCTACAATTGAATCACATAGGAAAAGATTAAGATAATAAATAGCATACACATGAAAAAGACAAAATTGTTAAAGCACTTAGAGATACCATCCAACATAAACATAATTTTTGCCTATGTTAGGAAATCAGCAAATGAAACAGATCCATTGAAAGATACAATGCAGGAGAATTTTCATATTATAATAAAAAAATAAATAAAAGAAGAATTTGCAGACATTAGAACACTCTGAGTTCCAAAATAAATGGAGGCCAGGTAGAGTGACATTAAGGCATCAGACACATGAGCAAAAAGCTGTCTCACACGTTCCAGCCTCAGTAGTCCGAATCATCTCAGGTAAAGCTCCAGATATCCTGAAGCGGAGACCAGCCATCCTCCCTGTCTGCATTCCTGGTCCAGAAAAGGGTGAGAAAAATAAAATGTTTACTGTCTTAAACCACTAAGTTCTAGAATTTTTTTAAAATTTAGGCATAGATATTTACAATATATTAATACTTAATAAAATACCATTTAAAAATAAAAGCAACAAATAGATAT
The DNA here is from genome assembly GCF_000956105.1 of Propithecus coquereli. Lineage (NCBI taxonomy): Eukaryota > Metazoa > Chordata > Mammalia > Primates > Indriidae > Propithecus > Propithecus coquereli. Next base: position 2,561,738 of record NW_012139525.1, read on the forward strand.
TCTCGAATTTTTCCTTTTAAATAGAGGAACTCAGCACCTGTTAATCATTCTTGGCAAAACTACTATCCAATCAAGACTGAATTAAAGTTTTTAAACATGGAATAATAGTGGTGAGAAAAATTAGTTATGAGTGTTGAATTCATTCAAAAATAATGATGCAACTGAAAATTTACGTCTGGATATAAAACAGAATTTAAACTACATGAACTTGTAGGATGTTAAAATAATAGCATAACTAAGCAGAAATGATAGGGGGGCAGAGGAGATTGGAAAATTAGGCAACGGTTAATATCATTACTTTTCTTAGTTAAGAATCAACTAAACTGCAGAGCCTACAAGGGCCACCTCAATGCTTTTCAAATGTCCTAAACTTCAGTGAGATCTGTCAGAAAGTGGTATTATTTAAGTAGACCTATTTGTTTCAGTATCATCAATTCTACTCTTTTCATTTTAGCTTCTTTTTTTCCAAATGAATTTTATCTAGCAAATTGAATGCTTATATTAAAATAGCATCTATAGCATGATTTTATTTTTAGAAGTGTTACTTTATTTTCATCTGCATATATTTATTGAATAATATTTAGAGCTGTGTTGTCCAATACAATAACCGTAAGCCACATGTGGATATGTGGCTATTAATATGTGGATATTAAACTAAAAGTAATATAATTAGGTGAAATAGGAAGTGCAGTGTTTTTCTTTATTTTTGTTTTTAATTATTATGGGTACATAATAGGACACTGGCTCACATCTGTAATCCCAGCACTTTGTGCGACCAAGAAGGGAGAAATGCAGTTTTTCAGTGTTACTAGGCACATTTCAAGTGCTCAAAAGTCATATATGGCCAGTGGCCTCTACACTGGAAATACAGATATAGAGTAAACTCTACTTAATGTTAACAATGGTAACTCATATTAAAATGTGCGATGTTATTTAATATTTTACTTTTTGTGTTTGTATTTTCTATGTAAGGGGTGATTATGAGTGTTATTAAAGGACCATTGAGGATAGACTGGAAATGAGGGAGGGGAGTGTATTTTGAAAAATGTCTGGAAGTCCTATAAGAATTCATGATGACAAAGATAAAGCAATGATTTCCATACTTCTATTTCGATCATTAATTTTACCTCTGGAGTTTTGCAATCTGAAACATGACAAGATATATCAAAACATGTAAACCTTAGTTTTTGTTTTTGTTTTATCTTGTGGTAAAATGGGGAATATCAGTTCTTTATTAAAACTGATAAACTATGAAAGGACCACAGTCCTTTCCAAAGTATAATAGTATTTGTTTTCTCTTGAGTTTCAACTCTATTATCCACGTCTGCTTGATCCAGTCTTCCTCAGTGGATTTCAAGCCCTCTGGGACTACAGTAAGGAAAGAAGAAGCCATTCATTTTTGATGTGATCTACATATTTCCCATATCTGCCTACTGCCCAATACAGTGATCTCCAAACTTCCAGTCCATGGTTCCTGCCAAGAAGGAACTTCTTCTTTCTTGATAGTATCATCACTGAGCTTCTCTGTATACAGTAGTTTCCCTCTATGAAAGCTGTCCCTGTGTTGTTCAATACTCTGCACCCAACCATTTTCTCTGTTGATATTGATTTTATTGTGTTTATTATTTCTTTTTTTGCTTTTAATGTACAGTGTTCTTGGAAAGAACTTTCACACATAAGTATTTTGTCCCTAATTGTACTCCTGTGACCACATATGCTAACATTGTCAGCAGTATTATTTTTAAATCCAAAATACTAAATATGACCTATATTGCTTTGAGTGAGTTTGCAGTTGTGTTTCTTGCTCTGCTAGATTAAAATCATTGGCTATTATGTATGCACTTATATCAAACACACTATTTTAGTACATGAGTAATATTAATGCTAATAAGGCTAATACAATGATAATGACAATACAATAGATACTACATACAAGACAGCTTTAAAGACAGAAAAGGAAGTGCAATGTGGGGACTCTCAAATTTCCCTTTACCAGTAATTAAAAATCATTTAGGAAAGAGAAAGAAGTCAAGTAAAGTTAGTTTTAGAGTGTTGAAATCGATTCTGTTTTTTAAAAAATAGTATTGATTTCCAGTGTCAGCAATATGAAACGCTTTTTTGATTTTCAATAGGCCTGGTGTCATGCACTCTCATTTTTCTGTAATTGGCACATGAAAAATACAACTTTTATATTTGTGTTTCATTTTAACACAAATACGAAGCAGGTGTTCTAGGCTTGGATACCTCTACAAACTTAATGATCTAGTGTTACAAAATGTTTAAAGATATTTTGGATGAATATTGATACTTAGATATCAGATAATCTCTCAAAAGAGTATGGTTAACACACAGTGAACTGAAAAATGCATATTTCTCTTTAACCTAAAATCTACTCACAGAGTATTAAATAAAAGAATAATATTGAAGAATGACTTGAAATTAAATGTTTAAGATTTCATTTATCTTAGAGTTTCTTTATTATTCACAATATAAGTCAGCCTGCCCATTACTCCAAATAAAATGCAGGCAAGGGAAATCATAAAGATTTGTAACTGAGAAATATAGATATTCTTTGTATCTAGTGGAAAATAACAAATCTTCCATTTTTGTTAGAATATGCTACCTTTAGCCTCAGTTCTACCTTATTTGAAAATAAGTATGCTGAATGTTTCCAAGTACAATCTTACATGTGGCTATATTGTTACTTGTGAAGAGCAATTCATAAGACATACTAAAGAATTACTATAGCTGTGCACTTGCTACCCTGCTCCTACACCAGTCAGGGTAAAAAGCAAAATATGGATGCATTCATAAAGACAAATAGATCTGAGTTCAAATCCTGCCTTTGCTGCTACGTTGTCGTGAAATCTTAGATGAAATCCTTGATAATTTTACATTTGTTCCTTCTTTCTGTTAAAGAAAATAGAAAATTTTGAAAACGCTTATTTAAATTCTTATCCAATTGTCCCCAATTCAAATGAGAATATTTTTTTAAATGTCTAAGATTCAATTAAGTAAAGGATGAGATTTATACATTACTTGCAATTGTCTCATCCTTCTTTATAACTTAGAAAACAGACTACATCCCTGCATCAACTCTGCCCCAATGATAGTTATTACCAAGATAACTCAATTGATAAAGATTGTGAAGACACATTTCTTTTAGTTTCAACAGAAGAGAATATGGTGATTAATTAGTGATCCTAGGGTCCAGCAGGGTTATGCATTTGCTAGACTTGTAAACCATCAATCATGGCTTTAGCATGTTTTCATGGTTAACATTTGATTTCCAGCTAATATCACCACATCTAGTATGATATTAACAAAATAAGAAAAAGTAAAATCAGAAATCAGAAGGCTTAGATCCATGGGAAAATTTGCTCTTACTAGTTTTTTGATTTTGGACATTTCTTTCTTTAGTAATTTTTAAAATTGTTGTAAAATATACATAGAAATTTAACATTTTAACCATTTTTAAGTGTACAGCTCAGTGGCATTAGTGCATTTACAGTGTTGTGTAACCACCACCACCATCCATCTGCATACCTTTTTCATCATAAATTACTGAAATTCTGTTCCCATTGAACAATAGCTCACCATTGCTCTCTCCCCAACCCCTGGTAACCTCTATTCTATTTCCTATATCTATGAATTTGCCTAGTGTAGATAACTTGTGTAAGTGGAATCATATAATATTTGGCCTTTTTGGACATATTTTAATTATTCTTGTTTCATTTTCTTTATCACTAAAATTATATAAAAAATACCAACTTATAATACTATTGTAAGATATTAATACAATAATTTTTTGTGAAAGCACTATGTCAGTTATAACATTTTACCCTAATATTACATACTCATTATTATGTTATATACATTATATTTAGACAATGCATTTAAATTTAGTATGAGATAAATTTGTGTTGTATTTTTGGAATTCATAAATGTAGGCTATTTCAGTTGGCTGCATATTCTTTTTTTTTTTTTCTTATTTCAGCATATTATGGGGGTACAGATGTTTAGGTTACATATGTTGCCCTTGTCCCCCCTCCCCCCCAAGTCCGATCTTCAAGCATGTCCATCCCCTGGGAGGTGCGCATCGCACTCATTGTTTATGAATATGCCCGTCCCCTCCTCTCCCTTCCCCCTCCCCCTGCCCAACATCCAGTAAATGTTATTCTTATATGTGCACTTAAGTGTTGATCAGTTAATACCAATTTAATGGTGAATACATGTGGTGCTTGTTTTTCCATTCTTGGGATACCTCACTTAGTACAATGTGTTCCAGCATTATCCAGGAGAATACAAGAGGTGCTATATCACCATTGTTTCTTAAAACTGAATAGTACTCCATGGTATACATATACCACAGTTTATTAATCCACTCATGTATTGATGGACACTTGGGTTGTTGCCACATCTTTGCAATTGTGAATTGTGCTGCTATAAACATTCGAGTGCAGGTGTGTCTTTTTCATACAGAGACTTTTGTTCTTTTGGGTAGATGTCCAGTAATGGGATTCCTGGATCAAATGGTAATTCTACTTGTATCTCTTTAAGGTATCTCCACATTGCTTTCCACAGAGGTTGCACTAGTTTACACACCACCAGCAGTGTATGAGTGTTCCTATATCTCCACATCCACGCCAACATTTATTGTTTTGGGACTTTTTGATAAAGGCCAGTCTCTCTGGAGATAAGTGATATCTCATTGTGGTTTTGATTTGCATTTCCCTGATGATCAGAGATGTTGAGCATTTTTTCATATACTTTTTGGCCATTATTCTGTCTTCTTCTGAAAAATTTCTGTTCATGTCCTTTGCCCACTTTTTGATAGGGTTGTTTCATTTTTTCTTGTTGATTTTCCTGAGTTCTAAATAGATTCTGGTTATCAGCCCTCTGTCGGATTTGTAGCATGTGAAAATTTTCTCCCATTCTGTGGGTTGCCTGTTTGCTCTTGTGACGGTTTCTTTGGCTGTGCAGAGGCTTTTTAATTTGATCAGGTCCCATTTATTTATTTTTGTTGCCTTTGGGATCTTCTTCATAAATTCTTTGCCTAGGCCAATGTCTAGAAGTGTATTTCCAACATCTTCCTCTAGAATTCTAATAGTTTCACTCCTTAGGTTTAAATCTGTGACACAGCATGAGTCGATTTTTGTGAGGGGTGAAAGGTGTGGATCCTGATTCAGTCTTCTACATGTGGCTATCCAGTTTTCCCAGCACCATTTATTGAATAAGGATTCTTTTCCCCAGTGTATGTTTTTGTCTGCTTTGTCAAAGATTAGATGGCTATATGAGGATGGTTTTATACCTGGGTTCTCAGTTCTGTTCCACTGGTTTTGTGCCAGTATCAAGCTGATTTGATTATTACAGCCTTGTAATAAAGTTTGAAGTCTGGTAAGTTGATACCTCACATTTTGTTTTTATTGCCTAGAATTGTTTTTGCTATGAGGGGTCTTCTCTGGTTCCATACGAAGTGTAAAATTAATTTTTCTACATCTGTGAAGAATGATGTTGGTATTTTGATAGGGATTGC
>NW_012139525.1:2568574-2579586 GCF_000956105.1 Propithecus coquereli
TCTTATCTGCATATTCTTGTCTTTAGCTCTTTAAAATCAATTCTTTCTAAAACTGCTTTAGTATTTTAATAAAAGTTACCCTTCATTAAAATAAACATAAAACCATTTTTCTTCATCAGAATTGTGATGGTAACAGGCATAGTTACTATTAAATGGATAAGTCAGATCTTTACATTCACATGCTTTCCTTCACATTTGAACTCTATTTATAATGAAACTAATGCTTTTTTCTTGGTTTTTTTTTTTTTGTTTGTTTGTTTTTTGAGCATCGAAAGCATTTCATTTGCTTTCATTTTTAGACAATTGATTTTCAAGCTCTTTAACTTCAGGAACAAGGAAATCAAATATATTCCTAATGCGAAAATCTGTGTCCAATGTCTCCAAGAAATTTATAGGAAGAATGCATTTTAAGACTCTTGTTTTAAAATCCAGGTAAAATGGCACCAATACTTATACTTTAAAAAGGTTAAAAAACCTGGAGTTTCCTCTCTCATAGTATTCTTTTTCCCCTCTACAGAACTAAGGATGGATCCCTCTTTCTTGCCCTCTAAATCCAATTTATTAGCAAATAACAACTTTTACCTCCTAAGTATCTCTTCAATCCATTCATGTCTTTCCATATTTAGTATCAGTGATTTAATCCCCAAGTTATTAGCATTTCTTTCTTGGACTATTGCAATATATATCTAACTAGGTTACCCTCTGGCCTCTTTCCTAATCCATTTTTCACAGTGAAGTGAGATTAATCATTCAAATAAATCAGATCTGATCTTGGCACACTTCCCTGATGACAATGGCATTTTTTGGCCCCTACTCATATCTCTAGAGTCATCGGTTCTATAATCCTTTGTTCTCTTTCCTTCATACAGTAATATAAGTTTTCATTCAGTTCCTCATTCTTCTCTCCTCCATTACAGTAACTTTCTCATGGTGTCACCTCTATCTGGAACGCTCTCCCTTTCCTCTTCACCAAATTACATTCTTAGGTAAGTCATATTTTCCTCAGGGAAGCATTTGGAGCTCAGTTAATTGCCCTCAGGCCCAATATAAGCTCCCATAGAACAATGTTTTCTTTTAGGACTTTTCAACATTGACATTTTGCATTAGTATATGCAAATATTTTATTAATATCTAGTCTTACTTTAAGATAGACAGTTCATGAGAGCTGGATTTTTTCAGTAGTTTCACATCACTGGATGTTCATACCTAAAACAGTCTATCCCCAAAACAACAATAAATATGTCACAGGTGCTTGTGCTGCACTATACATGTGTTATTTTATTTACTTCAAACAATAGACATATAAACTGCATACCAGTATTATTTTTATTTTAAAAATGAAGAATTACATGCAAAAAGAAGTCAAATAAATTGCAGAGATCACTCAGCTGTTTAATGGAAGAATTGGGTTTTTATCTAAAAATTCTGGAAGACTCTGGCTCCAGAAGCCTGCTAAGACCCTCTATGACCTCACAGAGTAGACAGTTACTGAACATGGGTTGAATAAACAGCTGCCCTATTTCTCCAGACAATCATAAATCATCATGAAACAAAGGCGTATTTCTACTCATGTATTCAAAAATTCAATTTTGTATAATTTATCCAATATTTAGTTTAAGTTGAATGATACCAAATGCAGTCTCCAAATTTGGTGAAAATCCATTTGGTAGTTTTTATATGATATAGTGCAGAGAGAATGTAATTGTGTTTACATAAGTTATGTCAAAAGTTATGCAGGTTCAATTTGGAGGCTAAAAACTGCAAGCAAATATTTGAAAGTTTCCTTAAATAATGAATAATATTCAAATGTTTAATGAAGGATTTTGATGGTATTTTCTCAACATCATGTTCATGCAGAATTTTAACCTAACAATTCACTTGTTGATAAATGAGCAGTAGTTCAGGTTTTGTTCTGTTTAACCCTTTATTGTAAATCAGGACTGCTTTCTTCATACAGAGTATACCTACTATGTCACAAGCCCTGGTCTAGGCATTATGGACTTTAATACAAAGAAAACAAAAGCTCTATTTTCTGTACGTTTGGTTTACTGAGAGACACAGAAAAGATAACAATGCAATTTGATAAGTGTATTAAACAAAAAGGAGCAAGGTATTCATGGAAAATTTTCAAAACCAGTAAGAGTTAGTCAGTTGAATACCAGAAAGAAAAAATATTTTTCTCCCTTTATAAAATTGTTGAGTCATAAGAATTTTTTTTTGGACATCCAGGAGTAGTTTATTTACACTGTAATATGTAAGATGTACTAGATTAGATGTTGCAGATCATGGGTGGGGAAATAGTAAAAAATGAAAGTAAAAATGTTAGCATTGGCCAGAATACAGAGAAGCTTGATGGTATGTTAAGGATAGTCAACTCTTTCCTGAAAGTTAACTGAAAGCATAAAAACCTGTGGCAGAATAGTTAAAAATTCATATTTCTCTTTTATTAAAATTATCTTTTGGAAGAATGTGATGACAGATAAGGATGAGGAGAAGTTTTCCGGCAAGAGCAGCAGTTAGAAGCCTATTTTGGTAAACCAGGAATTATAAGATCTGTGCTAAGATTGTTGCATTAGGTCTGAAAAAAAAGGAATAACATGACATGGTATCTTATTTAAAATGGGTGATGAGAGAAAGGAGAAAGCCAAGGATTAAATCCAGATTTCATACATTGGCAATTCAGGCTATGGGGATGGAATACTTTTCTCAATCTTATTGTCCCCTGGAAACTACCTTGGAATTTGTGCATGATAGGCTCCTCATTTTGGGGGGGGGGTGTGGATTTAGACATGTTCTCTCTTATAAATGATTAAATTAAAAATCTCAAGATAAATATTAGGTAATTATTAATAAATACGAAATGTCTGTTTTCCTTAAGTAGTAAGTTAGACAATTGATAGCTCTGACATTTCACTTTGAAACTTCTCATTTTATGTTTATTGTGAAGGTACATCCTCATTCTTTCAAATGCATATTTTGGCTTGTTATTATCTGTCAAATTTTATTTTAGACCAATTTTTGTGAAACCATGGATAAGTCAAAAATTTGTGTTATTTTCTAATATGAGTTCCGTCCTGGAACCAATGCAGCACAGATAGCTCAAAATATCAGTGAACTGTTTGCCAAGGAGGTGGCTAATGAATGCATAGTACATAGATAATTTGAGAAGTTCCATTCTGGTGATTTTAATCTTGAAAATGAGCCACGTGGAAGACCGGACACCAAGGTGGATGATGATGAGCTGAAAGCTACAGTGAAAGCAAATCCATCTCAACCTATGTGTGAATTAGCAGCAAAGTTTGATGTTACTGTTCCAACAATATTGGACCATTTGAAACAAATGAGCAAGACAAACAATCTGTGTAGGTGGTACTGCGTGAATTAATAAGCGTCAGAAGAAAAATAGTCTTGAAGCTTGCCTTTCTTTGCTGTCACAACATAAAGGTGAACAATTTCTACAGCGTATTGTTATGTGTGATTAAAAAATGGATTCTTTTTAATAATCGCAAGCATTTGGCACAATGGTTGGATAAAGATGAAATGCCAAAACATAGTCCAAAACCAAATATTCATCAAAAAAACCCAATGGTGTCTGTTTAGTGGTCCAGCACTGGTATTATCCACTAGAGTTTCATGAAACCTGGTCAATTGATTACTGTAGATGTCCAGTGCAACCAATTGGATTAAATAACGAAGATGCTTGTGATTAAGTAACTGAGATTGGTCAATAGAGACAGGCCAATCCTCTTGCAAGACAATGCTTGACCACATGTCGCACAAACAACGCTGCTCAAACTACAGAGGCTGGACTTGGAAACTCTCTGTCACCCACGATGTTCACTAGATCTTCCACCAACTGACTGCCACTTCTTCCAGGCTTTGGACCACCTCTTGCAAGGGAAAATATTCAAACTTCAATGCCTTTTGCGATTTCATCACCACTCACTCTCCAGGCTGCTTTGCTGTTGGAATAAACAAGCTGCGGTTAAGATGGCAAAATTGTGTCAATAGTTTAGGCATATACTATGATTAATTGTACTGCTTCTTGTTTGAGATATGATAAACTAAACTTTTGATTCGAAATCAGACTTTTCGTATTTAATGACCTAATAAACCATTAAAATGTGAGGTTCAATAAAACTTCATTTTACAGGTAAGGACACTGGGGAATACTTCTGAGAATTACATGGCTAATAAATGGCTGAACTGAGACATCAATTAAGATGTATCCCTTTCCATGAAAATTAATCACTGTTGATTTTTTTCTATGTAGATGGTAAAATGAATCAGTTAAGGAGATGCTTTTATTTAGGATGTTACAATAGGGAGAACTTTCATTTTTGAGTACCATTTGAAAGAAAAGGAGGGACGAATGGGTTGTAGTGAAGCAGCTAAGAGTGTCACCAACAAGTCTTACATGAATCATGAGGAATGATGGACAAGAAAGCTTATTTGAAGGGTGGAGGAGGTTAATTCACATAATATGGGAAGGCAGTATGGTTGTTTGCTATGAGCTGTTTTTTTGAAACACAGAAGGTGATGGGATTTCTCAACCATCATTGCTTTCCTTTATCAGGTTCAGATGAGATTCAACATTGTCATCTGTTACTCAATCAAAATGATCTATTATGGCAGGGAAAAAAGCTATGTAGGAAGGATAATTTAGTAGTTTTTGCCAAATAGAGGATGACAATACTTTTTCAGTAACCCCAATTATTAGAATTACTCTATGTGTGTACATAAGAGATAATTTATTTCAAAACATCCATCTTTATGATTTTATTTTCTCTGGGCTTCAAAGCTTGTTTCCTGCAATGTACTCAGTGATTCCATGTTTACATTCTCTAAGATTGTAAGGATCCAAATGCTCAAAATCTAATTCATCATCTTTTCCAAACCATACTTTTTTTAGATTGTCTCTATTACACAAATAAATAAATAACAATATCATCTAAACGTGGAAAACTATAAAACAGAAAAGAGCACTAGAAACCTCAGAGTGATCAAAGACTTCTCTCAGTCTCTCACTATGTGTAGAGCATTGCTATATAAACTTTTGCTAATTTTATGGCCTCAATTGCTCTATAACCTATTCTTTTCCCCACAGCTGTACTGCGAATATTTTAGTCACTTATTTGAATAATTACCTTAGTCTTACTTTTATCCCAGCCTATCCCATTCACTGTGTTGCCAATTAAGTAATAATAGAAAATATTATTTTTGCTAAACAAAAGAAAAAAAGCACATATGATTTTTTTCATTTCTTATGCTAGGATTATGAGGTTTTCCTAATGTACTGTAATATTAATATATAAGCCTATGTTTTTGCATGGATCACAAAGCCCTTTGTGCCATGGCCCCAAATAGTTTTTTTAGCCACCCCTGTCACTTTATTGCCATGCTCTTGGTTCACATCATTTTGGGCCTTGACTCTGGCATCCAATATATTGCATATGCTTTCCACAGTGTGCCTCCCATTCCTGGCATAAAAATGTCTGTCTTATCCATCTGGGGAATGTCTATGCATCCTACAAGACCCAGCTTTCTGTGATCTTCTTTTATATGCCTTTGAAACATAAACTTATGTGCCTTTTTACTTTCTATTGTCATCTCTTATTTAGCCTCCCCTTCTCTAATCTAAACTGTGAACTTGTTGAAGGTATGGGCCATAGGGAATGGCGGTATAAGAAGGTGGCTAAGAGAATAGCCTCTAGATTTGCAATGACTGGATTCCATTTTTACCCCAGTATATATTAAGTGGCAATTTTGGGTAAGTTGCTTAACATCTTCACATCTCAAATTTGTCATCCCTAAAATAGAGAAATTAATAGTACTTACATCATAGGCCTATATGTCTTACTTTTATCTAGATAAATGGGAAAATTTTTCATTATACAGGGTGATTATTATGATAGTAGTGATATTTTGTCATTTTCATTATTATTCTTATTAATATCTTTGAATTGCTAGTATGTAATATATAAATAGTGTCTACTAACAATAATAGTTTTTATTAATTGCTAATGGTAAGCCTGCTGTTGTTCTAAGTGCTTTGTAATATTAACACATTTAATCCTCACAACAAATTTATGCGTTCTGTTTTATTATCATTCCCATTTTACAGGTGTGGAACCTGAGGGATGGGCATACCAAGTTATAGAGGATTTAAACCCATGTAATCTAACTTTGATGCCCTTGTAAATAGTCAGTATAATTTAATGCCTCCGTAGGGAATAACATGTTTGATTATGAATGAATTTATCAAATGAGGTTTGAAGAAGATCAAATTTTAAATACCTAAACCTATCACTTATTGTGCAACTACTAAGAATTTCTCATTAGCAATACAAAGTTAAGGATATTGACTCTATGTAGAGCCTACAACTACAATAAGTATATGTTACATAAGTGACTATTTATAATATTAGGTATTGAATTTCAAATAGAAATTTAGGATAAACAAGAAAACAGAAAATTTACAACACTTAATGTGAAGTGGGTAGTGTGAAGACTTAGTGATTACAGACCTAAGGTAATTGGACATTTTGTGAGCAAAGGGGTACCTTCAGATGAATCAACAAATGTGAGAAATTTTGCCATTTCAGAAAATAACTTTTTTCAAAAAATTAAATAAAACTTTTTGGAAATGATAAAGTTTTGTCCATTTAAAATTGAAAATGTTTTAATCAACATACAATTTCATCCTTTCATGTTCATTACATTAAGATTTGTTTTCATGATTTTCATTCAGAAAGTATTCTTTTTGATTGATCTATTGCGGCCTAGGATTTGTAAAACAAATTCTTCATTATCATGACTGAATTTTAAGCAGATTTATAACACAATCTGCAAACCATATTCTTACTTTTAAATGTTATCCATTATCTCTCAGGTTATACATTTGAAAAAGTGCATTATTTTAACGGTTACAAATGTAGAGGTTAGGAACATAGAAAAAAATCCATCTAACCCAGTTATCACTATTTTTCAAAGGCCTTTTACCTCTTAAACAGGATGCATGAAAATGTCTACAAATGTAGAATTCTTAAAAGCCAATTAGTTATTCCTCAATCAACTCTTAGATATGAACATGTAAAATTAGCAACAAAATTATGTATTAATATTTATATTTCTGATATACATATACATATGTGTCATATTTAATTACTTTACCAATATTATCATACTTATTGTTCACAGGAACTCTCTTAGATAGTTCCTATTTGCATTCCCATTTTAGAGATGAAGAATTTGAGGCTTAGAATGATTTATTAGTATCTAAAGAGTACCCTTAAAATTAATTGGCAGAGCTGGGATATGAACCCAGATACTTTGACTCAAGAGCAATAAAGGTTGCATCGAACCCTCTTATTCTTGGAGCACACCATTTCATTTTTTACTAAATAAATACCATCTGATTTTTGTTAACTAAATTATTAAAATAAACAATGTAATTGATATATATGTCTCTTTTGTGATAGAGGGGATAGAAATGGTTGTTTATGAAATCTTAGGTAATAAAATGATAATTTCACAGAACATCTATAAGAGTGTCCTACTGTTAGAGTTGGCACATTTGTGGAATTGGAATATTGGTTAGTTGAGATGAAGAAAGATGCTTTTCTTTCCAATACTTGCTGGATTCGTGTTTTTAAATCCATCCATTTATTCAAGTGTTTGTGCATTTGCTCCATATATATACTTGGAGTATATACTACATGCCAGACACTCTGCTTGGAGTAGTCAATGCTAAAAAAAGAATAGTATCATATACTGCTGATGGGAACACAGTTTGGCAGTTTCTTAGAAAGTTAGGTATACAGTGAACATTAATAAGTGTATATCTATACAAACCCTTTTTCATAAATGTTCTTATAGCTTTATTTCTAATTGCCCCAAACTGGGGATAACCCAAGTATCTACTAAAGGTGAATGGATAAACACGCTGTGGTCCATCCATACAAGGAATGAATCCATTACTACTCAGTAATAATGAGAAGAAATGAACATAGATTATTTCCTCTATGCCACATAAATGAAAATCAAAATAATTACGTTGAGTAAAAGAAGGCAGAAAAAAGGGTATATAGCATATGCATCATTTGTATAATTTTCTAGAACACCCAAACTAATGTATAGTGACTGAAAGCAGTTCTGCCTGGGGATGAGAATCAGGGTAGCAGGGGCAGGAGGTGGGATTACAAAGGGGCAGGAGGAAACTTTTGGAGGTGATAGATATGTTCATTATTTTGATTGTGGTGATGGTTATGCCACTGCATATATATGTCAACATTGTCAAAATTTAATTTAAGTGAAGGCCTCTCTACTTAGTACAATCACTGTTAGTATGTTCTTGTGATTTTTGTTTTTTTTAAAGGAACTGTCTCATGGTTACATGCTTGTGCTCACATATTTTTTTTTAAATGAGGGCATCATTGCAGATTAGGAAAAATTATACTTTAAATATGTGCAGTTTATTATATGTCAATTATGTCTCAATAAACTGTTTAAAGAAAAAAAAAAAAAGAATAGTATAATTTCTACTCTCATGATACTTCATTCTAGCCGATCTTTATCGCAGACCTTCATAGAAAGCTAGAAAGCATGCAGGTTATTTTAGAATGTCAGGAATGTCATTTTTGAAATACTTAACCAAGTGTTGAAGTGTTGTTGTGGGGAATATCAATTTTCAGGTTCTGTCGAAGCTGTTTTCTTTTGTCATCCTGACTCTTGTTCTTTTCCTTATTTTCTCCTCCGTTGCATTTTTCCCCACTTTTGATGGTTGCCCTCTTGCTACTGAGCTGTTATGCAAAATGAAAGAATTGTTATTCTCTATCTGAACTGCTCAAAGTTTATATTTTAGGCCCAACAATATATTTTCAAGATGTTTGCCTTCCTCTCTGCTCAATTTCAGTTTCATCTGTTTCCTGCGATGATTCTGTCTAATCTGGATAGTCCGGACCACATTTTTTGCTGATGACACAGTGTTTTAAAAACATCCTGATACCTAGTGTAAAGAAAAGGGCTTCTAAATAAAATATTATAAGAATAGTCCTCTCATTCTAAAGATTTTATAAAAGTTTCTCTCCTTTCTCCCACAGCAGTTAGGGGATTTTAACAATCTTACTGTCACTGCATGTGGGCTATAGTAGAACAAGAATTTATAAAAAAGGATGTATAAAATAAAGGTTTATAGATGAAAATAATATTGCTATTATACCCTGGATATCTAAATCCTTAATGCTTACTTTTGTATCATAGGGAAATATTATTATTTCAACCAAATACTAAAGAAAAAAGGAAAAATAATTATAATCAGGCATGTAAAATTTTCTTTACCAACTTACAATTAAATTTCCTATATTTCATTTGAAATTAAGCAAAAATCAAAGAAAAAAATCTGTAGGTATATTTAGATAGTAGACAAACCAAAGAAAATTTTCTCAATTAATTACTCATTGAAATTCTGTAAATAAGTAAAAATGAATCTAGCACACTTTATTTAAAATGTAAGATGTTATAATTTGCACCAAAAATATAATTAAATAATATGTGAACTATGTTAAGTATTTAGCATTTATTCTTCTTGCATTACATAGAACGACAATTTTTAGTGGGTCTTTTTGTGTGTGTATGCTAACATAATATAGTGTAAATTGAACATGTATTGGTAAATACCCTTAGATATAGAAATGCTGTTTCTAAGTTGCTAACATAAAAATAAATGTTAAATGTGCTAGGCTTTATTTAAGAATTTTTGAAGGCAAGTGACAATTAAAAAAGCCACTACTTCAATTTATCATTCTTGCTCAGCTATTAATTATTTCCATTAAATTTAACTGCAAATAAGAAATAATTTGGCTTTATTAGCTCCTTGGATGTTGTTGCTCAAACTGCTTTATTTTGTATATTGTTTTAAAAATCACCAGGAGAATGAAAGAAAAAGAAATAACTAAAATAATAGGTTCTTGTGTTGTTTACTGAACAAATGCAATAACCGAAAAACTTGTATGTTTAGAACAGTTTTCTTTATTATTTGTTGCTTATAATATTTTTCACCTCTTTGCCAAAAAAGAACTTTGAAAGCTCCCATTTCTGCCTCCTAATGTAGCTCCTGCTCCTGGTCCTCCTTAGCTCCAAATACTCTTCCCCCTAAAGTAGATTTGAGAAAAAACAGAAAGTCTCCAATCACCGCAAAGTTCTGCACTAGGCACCCACTGCTTCTGCACAGGCACCTGATCATCCTGGCCACCTGTGAATTCAAACACTGACAGCTGTTGTGAGGGACTCGTAGCATGTTCTTCCTGGGCAAGTAATGAGCCCTAATGTGAAGGCCTCAACCCCTCACTGTCCTGTATAGCACTTTCTCATTCATTCGCTCAATATTTACTGGTGTATCGAGTACCCACTAAGTCTCAGGTACTGTTCTAGATCATAGGGACAAAATAATGAATAGCACAGAATCTTTTTCCTCGTGAAATTAATATTTTTGTGCATGAAGACAGAAAATATGTAAATATTTAAGACCATTTCAGATAGAAACAAGCACAATCATGAACATTAAAGGAGTTAAGAGAAACTGACAGTCTCTGTGAATATTATATAGAAGCTGAGAATTAAATGATAAGTAGAAGGAAACGTGAAGATGACAGAAAAGAATTTTCAGGTGTTAGAGTTTCTCTGTGGATGAGAAAAAGAACTGAATTGTGCAAGAGAAAGAAGGTAAACCAGTGTGGCTGAAATGCAAAAAATGAGAGTGAAGGGTTGAAAGTAAAGTTAGAAAGGTAAGCGTAGCCACAACCTTTAGGCCCCTAAAAGCAATGATAGGGTTAACTGCAATTTCCTAGTCGAAGTTAAGAATTTCTTTTAAAAAGACCTCAATTAAGGTCAACTGCCTGTAATTCCACCACTTGAGAAGGCTGAGGCAGAAGGATTGCGTGAGACCAAGAGGTCAAGACTGGCCTACACAACATAGGGAGAGCCCCAAATCCCTATTAAAAAAAAAAAAAAAA
>NW_012139525.1:2579656-2581044 GCF_000956105.1 Propithecus coquereli
TGCAGTGAGCTATGATCACTCCAGCCCGAGTAACAGGACAAGACCCTATCTGAAAAATAAAATAAAGTTAAATTAAAATAAAAAAAATAACTCAATTAAGTTCTCAGGGGAAGACCAACTTTTCTACAATATATATTAAGATGAAGGAAATGATTTCATTTTTTCAGTTATACCCTATACACCTCAACGCATGTACACCTATATTTGCATATTTGGTGTGGCTCTACATTTATTCATAATATGCATGTTGAGAGTGTGCTATACATATTGGACTACCCACAAAGGAGGGTTTTTCTGAAAACTCCATGGAAACCAGTTGTGACTGCATGGCTATTGCCACATCCAATCACAAACACTGAGCTATGTATGTGATAGAGCACAAGCCACAGTTTTTCCACAGTGTACTGGTAGTATGTCTGGCTCTAGATCCCGAGAACTAGGTCAGTGCTCCTCTTTCCCTGCAGTTAAAGCTCCCCACCAAACTCCTAGGATAGTTCCTCTTCTGAAATCTGATTAGCCTGGCTTTGCTAGACTTTTGTGTGTTGTGCTAGGATGCTATGGGCAAAGGGACACCACCACACTCGATACTACTTATGTCTCTCAGTGTTTGCCTCAATGACCACTGCTCCAACAGGCCTTGTGTGGGACCCACTTGGTCATTGTCCTTATTTGTTTTCCTGATTCTTGTGCATTCATGCAATGGCTACTAAAACGCAATAGTGTTGGAACATTGATGGATGCTAGCTTTGGTTAGCAAAGTCTACCTGGAGAAGATCATTTTTTTGAGCAATAATATGACTATTGCAGGCTAAATATACACAACAGAGGTAAAAGAATATTGAAATGAAAAGAGATATCCTGCCAAATTCTGGAAATAGGACGGCTTATTAGAAAGAAAACCAAATTGGATGTTATAAAATAAGTGTTAGGCCCTAAGTAATTTCAAAAAATTATTAAATTTTGTAACAGTTGGTAACTTTAGAAAAACTATATGTGTTTATATATATATAGATGTATATAAACGTACACGTATACATATATATATATTATCAATACATTGGCTTACATAGTTATGACTAGAACTGAACATGTTAAGTGCTTTGCAAACATTACAAAGAATAAAGTGAGGAAAAGACAGCTCTCCTAATACCCAGGTTTTTAAAAATCTCCAGTAATCATTTTCAGTTTTCTTTTCAGTATCACACCCTTACAACTATAGTTAGAAGTGTAAATGCTTATGGTATTTTCAGCTATATGAACACTGAATCAACTTTTTAAGGAAATGCAGTCTTTGCTTACAAAATTCTTTACATATTCTATTATGTAGATGAGTGTCAAAAAGTAATATAGGCAAAATGCAATGTTTAATTATTGATTTCATTGTACTT
>NW_012139525.1:2581464-2583198 GCF_000956105.1 Propithecus coquereli
CTCTCACGCAAACATTTTTCCCACCCAAAAACAACTTCATATTTTGCAGACATTTTCTCCTAAAAATTTCTTGGAATTTTTTTTTGTATTTAAAATTATAGTGAAGTGATGTTAAGGTAAATACTTCAATGTACCTACCATCGAGAGATGAAATTATTAACTAATTATGGGGATTTTCTTATTTAAATAGTCCATCTTTAATGTTTAAAATGACATATTTGTTATATATTGGCTTCTTCCATAACATTGTTTTTATTTCTGGACTTTTCTTCCTTTTACAATTAATTATCTGTCTATTCTTACTGTTTAGCACATTATTTTAAGTGTTTACTTCCCTCATATCTTCTATGCATCTCAAACTCAACATGCCCCAAACCACATTCAATTCACTCTCTGCTTTTTCCCAGCGCTCAGCAGAATTTTTTACTCTGTCAGGTAAAGGGTGGCTTCTAGCATAGATCCATAATGGTTGACATAGCTCTCTGTGCTGCCAAAAAAAGAAGAAAAAAGAAAAAAAAGAAAGGTTCCCAGAGGCTCTGTTCCTCACTTTGATGGGCATCTTTTTGATGCAGAGTTTGCATGTGGCCATTCTCAAATTTTTGCACGTGCTTTCCCAATAGTGTGCTCACACTAATCTTCCAGAGCCAAGCTCAAAGTTGTAGATGACTAGGCAACTGCCGAGGAAAATATAAGATTATGAGCTTAATGGGCAGCAACTTGAAAGTACCTCTTGTATTGTTTTTTGATCCAAACTTAAGTCAAAATTGGAGAATTTCAGAATATTTTTATTGTTTTTAGACAATGAAGATCTGGAGACATTATGCAGTCTCTCTCTTAGTCTCTTGTCTTATAGAGAAGTCGCTGTTATAGCACTATTTCAGAGTTAATTACAAAGTTGTCACTAACCAATGTTTTCTCTTTACCTGCAGGTGGAGAGGTGGATGAACAGCAAAATAAGGAAAGAGATAGATAGATAAAAACACGTAAAAATTGACTTTGTGATCTTCTTTTCTAAATTACATCCTCTTACAGTTTATTGTTTTTCTTCCTTCTATTTTTTTCTCCTATCTCAATGGAAGGTGCCATCCAGTCATATGAGTCAGAAACAGGCCTCTCTCCTTCACTTCCCAAACCCAATCCAATACTAATTAATCCAAAAATAGCTCTAATTTGTCTCCATTTTTCTCCATACCCATAGTGAAGTTAAATGTAATCACTCACTGGCCCACTATAATGGCCTTCTACCTGGCTACAGCTATCAGGACTCCCTCCAGATTAGCTTTTATTCAGTGATTTTTTTCAAAATGCAAAATTGAGTATCATTCTCCCCTTTTATTTCTCTTTTTAGATTGGGTCTCACTATGTTGCCCAGGCTCATCTTGAACTCCTGAGCTCAAGCGATCTTCCTGCCTCAGCCTCCTGTAATTTATCCTTCTTAAAGTTCTTCATGGCTCTTAGGATAAAGGCAAAACTAACTTAGCAAAGACTATGAGGACTCATATGCTCTGGCCCTTGCTGACATTGCAATCCTTACCTGACACCACACACTACTCCAGCTTTCTATCAGCTCCTCAGATATACTGCAGTGTTTGTTCCAGGCTTGGAGTCTTCTACCTGCAAGATTTTTCTTTCTGCCTATAAAGATTCCTCATCTTTCTCCTTTAGTTACTACTTATCTTTCAAGCATAAATACATGCACTTGTGAGACCCTATTTGTATTCTAAGTCAAGTTCT
>NW_012139525.1:2598251-2609976 GCF_000956105.1 Propithecus coquereli
GATGGCATTTTTACCTGTCAAGATGATTCATTAGTTATTATTTTATTTTTAGCTCTGAGCCATTGACATATAGTCAAGAACCAGGCTGAGAAACTGGATAGTTTGTAAAGCTATGAACCCACCGACATTCCAGTCTGGCCATTGAATAGACAGTTTTAAAAAGACAATACATTCTTGCAAATAAGCATTTTTTAAAACTGAGGGATGGAAAGTTCAATTAAAAAAATTATTTTAATAGACTAGGAGTACAGTGTCCTGTGATTTTCTTTGCCACCATGTTCCTGAAGTTTACCTTCACTCTCTTACAGAATCTCATCAACGTGCAAAGCCCTGTTATCATCAACTTGTTACAGTTTACTAACAACTGCCCCACTAATTTCCTTCATACTATTCATGTCAAGGTAGGATTAATATGATCTGGTTCTACCTTTGATTTCTACTACATGGGAGGAGGCTAACTTTTTATTTGAATCTTCTTCAGATATCATGGCCACTATGATATATAAAGAATACACAACCAATAATAGATATGATATATGAAGAAAATCATACCAATGTGATATGATATGTGAAATAAATTATATGTGAAGATATATTCAAAAAATTGAAATTTCTGAATTTTAAGCTAGCTGCCAATTATTTTCAACTAGTGCCATTTAAAATTGGATATTCCCATTCATGCTTTTACTATAACAGATTACCCTTTGGCTTATATTTTCACTGAATGCTTGGAATTTTAATCTTATCCACTTTTTATATTCCCACCAACAGTTTATGAGAGTTTTTATTTCTCCATATGCTCTCTAATACTTGTTATTATCTACCTATTTTAATTATTTTTTCTATATCACAAGATATCAAGTAAATTATCTATCTTTTTGATGATAGCCATTCTAGTGGGTGTGAAGAGGCATCTCATTGTAGTTTTGACTTGCATTTCCCTGAAGCCCCTGATGTTGAGCATCTTTTCAGTGCCTGTTGGCCATTTGTGTATCTTCTTTATAGAATCATCACTCCAGATATGTTATCCATTTATTACATTGAGTTGTTTGTGTTTTTATTGTTGAGTTGTAAGATTTTTTGTATATTCTACATGTATGTCTCTTATCAGATATATCATTTGCAAATATTTTCTCTAAATATGTTAGCTGTCTTTTTACGTGCTTGAAGGTGATTTTGAAGCACAATACTTTTTAATTTTGATGAAGTTTAATTGGTCTAATTTTTGTGTCCTTCAGTAATTTTGAAATATTTTAATGAATGTTGTGCAGAATTTTAGATTTCATAAAGTTTACGGATGATTTTATGTCTTAACATTTTTTTCCATTTCATTATTCTATAGGTTTCTTTATAGTGAAACCCTTTTTATGGAATACATTCTTGTTCTATGAAGTACAGACACAAATTTCATGTTTGCTTTGCAAAGAATTCCGTGAACAGTCTTTTTGCTTTCTGTAAACATAGAAAGATTAATCAGTAGCTGTGCTTGAGGAATGATGGAAAAATCCCTTTTATCCCTCTTAGTTGATAAACCTCTCCTTTTAATAAAAGTCTAGTAGTAGTATCGTATTAGTATCTGGATTTTACTCTAAACTTTGTAAATCATCACCACTGACTAGATTGATTAATAGATATTCTCTCTTTTTAGACTTGGTGAGTATAATATATTATAGTAAAGGAAAACTCAAAAAGGTGATACATTTGGCAAGAATAAATCATCATTATCAAGTGTTAAATAATTCTAGCAAATATTTCAAAATATTCATAGCATTTGCATAACATCTCATAGAATTCATGTCACTTTGAGAGGCATAATAATAATCATGAACATTGATTTGAGCTAACTGAACTCATCAGTGGTTACAATGAGAAAGCTACATTTCAAAGATATAGTAGTAGACATATTTTATTTTGTTTTAGCACTTTTACAGTTTACAAAGCAACTTAACTTACTGTCTGTCTTGATCCTGTCATTGATTTTGTGAGCGCTTGTGGAATGTGTCAATGTTTAAGGTAAACTAAGAGTTACATAATAGCAAAAAATTATATAAGCATCTAAATAAATACAGGTAAAACAAATTCAGCTTTTTTTATTTTGGTCATATATAAAATAAACCAGAGAGAAATAAAGGTGAAAATAAGGGAACTTCCAGAATACCAGATCACCAAAAAGGAACTTTTATCCCGATGGAAAATCATGCCCATAAATATTTCAAATGCCAGTTTATTTGAGTAATAAAAAAATTTACCATTTATTAAATATAAAAAAAATCTTCTTACTTTCCTAAATCCACTTAAAAAATTGAATTTTCAAATAGATGTGGGCAGTCTTGATGCTTCTGTTTCCCTGACTTGGTCCTTGTCCCTGCTGCCTGAGGAATTGAAGTACTTGTGCTACCTGAGTATTTCCTGTCATTGGTCCACTCAGCTTTTGTATTTAATTGTTGCCGGCTTAACAATTTACTCTCCTATCTTATTTCCACATTGTATGATTCACTTGGTCTTAATATCTCACCTCCTGAATGATCCATCTAAAAATATTCTATTTTATATTCTCATATTTTCAACTCTGATATATTCTAAAGATCCATTTTCCTCCCTCTTTCCCACTTGGATATAGTGTTCGATTACAAAAGTTATTTTTCTTGGCCAGGCACGGTGGCTCACACCTGTA
Source organism: Propithecus coquereli (assembly GCF_000956105.1). Taxonomy (NCBI): domain Eukaryota; kingdom Metazoa; phylum Chordata; class Mammalia; order Primates; family Indriidae; genus Propithecus; species Propithecus coquereli. Next base: position 2,600,926 of record NW_012139525.1, read on the forward strand.
ATCCTAGCACTCTGGGAGGCGAAGGTGGGTGGATCACTCAAGGTCAGGAGTTCGAGACCAGCCTGAGCAAGAGCGAGACCCTGTCTCTACTAAAAAATAGAAAGAAATGATCTGGGCAACTAAAAATATATATATACATATATACAGAAAAAATTAGCTTGGCATGGTGGCACATGCCTGTACTCCCAGCTACTTGGGAGGCTGAGGCAGAAGGATTGCTTGAGCCCAGGAGTTTGAAGTTGCTATGAGCTAGGCTGACGCCACGGCACTCACTCTAGCCTAGGCAGCAACGCGAGACTCTGTCTCAAAAAAAAAAAACAAAAACAAAATTTATTTTTCTTTAATGTATTAACAGGCTAGTATCTTGCCCTAAAAAAAAATCATATTTTGATGGCCCTCCTTGCTTATAAAAAAACTAAAAATGATTGTTGTGCACTAGTCAGTTTTCATTGCTATTGTACCCTTGTATCTACAATGCACACCCCAAAAAATATTTGATACTATTGAGAAGCCAAAAATGCAAAATAATAGAATTTTAATACAGATAAAAGTTTATATCTCTTCTATCTTAAACAAGTCCAGAGGTAGACAAGGAAAACATGGTATATTGTGGTATACTGGTGTGGCTCCACAAACTCTGTAGGGACCCAGGCTACTTCTACTTCTCCAATCCACAATCCTTAAGATATGCCCTTGATTCCTATGGGTCCAAGATGACTGCTGGAGTTCCAGTTATTACCTTTGTCTTACACTTTAAGATAGGAAGTAGAGGCAAAGAGTGCAGCCTCTTCTTTGAAGACTCTTTCAGAAGATTGCAAAAAGCACTTTCACTTACCTGGGAACAGTTGTCAACCTTAAACATGGACCAAACACAGCTGCAGGAGAACCTAGAGAAAGTAGTGTTATACTTGGGCAGAAATTTGTCAACCTAAAAATTGAAGTTGTTATTACTGAGGAAGGGCGGGAGAATGGATATTTCAAAGAAGTCACACCTCTGCCACAGTATTATTGTATTGATTTATTCAGCAAAAGAAACCAAGGCTTATAGACATTAAACTATTTGTGCAATATTATACGACTGAATAGCATCGTTTCATTTTCAATTTAAGGTTTTCTAACTATACAGCCTTATACTTATTTCTGCAGCATGTAATCTCCTATTTTAGGTGAAATTCTGAATAAATTAGGACTATAACCTACATTTCATTTCATACATGTTTTTCCTTTCAGTGAGCTATATTTTTAATCACAGAGAATCTATGATCATTCATCAAAACACACATGTATTTTTACACTTTGCTTATTTTTTCTATAAATTCTGGTAGATGTGATGCTTTTCCTTTTCAAAGTATTTTATTTATCCATTTTCAGGAATTCTGTTTTTTAGATCCACCAAGAAAAAATATACTTCCCCCCGTATATGCTTCACCTTAAAGAGCATTTATAAATTTTTATAGTCATTTTTACATTATAGGTCTATTTCCACTATCATTCTCTTTCCAATTCTATTTGATAGGACACAGAAAAGTGTTTTCCCTGCAGAAGTTGTTATGAGCTAAATTGTGTTCCAGGATTATTCATGAGTTAAAACCCTAAACCCCAGTACCTCAGAATGTTGACTGTGTTTGGAGATAGGGCCTTTAAAAAGGTGATTAAGTTCAGTTATTGAGGCCATTAGGGCAGGCCCTAATTCAATTGGACTAGTATCCTTATAAGAAGAGGAACTTTGAATACGAAGGGTAAGACACCAGGAGTGTTCTGGTACAGGAAAGAACATGTTATGGTACAACTAAGAAAGTGGTCATCAGCAAGCTAAAGAGAGAGGCCTCAGGAGAAACCAAGCTATCTGACACTTTGATCTTGGATTTCCAGCCTCTAAAACTTTGAGAAATAAATTTGTATATTTTTAAGCTCCCCAGACTATGGTATTTTGTTATAGCAGCTGTAGGAAACTAATACAGAAGTCATTTAATAAGTATTTAGTTAATAAAATGTTATGTTATAAATCTTTTTGTATTTTTTGTTAGTCGGTTTCTTTGCTTGTTTGCTTTATTTTTTTGCTAGAAAAATGCTTACTTCAGAACAAATGATATCTATATTAAAAGTTAAAGTAAGCTTTTTACCATAAATATGCGCAATAGGCAAAAAAAACTTCAGGATTCTTATGTAAACACTTCATTCCTCTTTATTAGAATGAAATCCAAGAACCTAGAATATATATATATTTTTTAGAAATTAATGTCATAGATTATAACACAAACATTAACTTCCATTTTAGCTAAAGCACGATATTGAATGCAATAATTCCTTATTATCTCAGCCTTTGACTTTTTTTCCTGATCATTACATTTTAAGACTTGAAAGTATCAAAGCCGAGCAGATCTAGTTACAAAATTTGGGGGTCCATTGTAAAATAAAAATGCAAGGCCCCATATTCAGAAAGTATTAATAATTTCAAGATGGCACCAATGGAGCCTTCAACCACACACAAGCCCTTCTGAGTGGGGAGCCCTGTGAGACAGCACACCTCACACACCTGTGAAGCGGAACGTAGGTTTCATGGCTATGGACAGTGACAGGAATTGTCTGTGGTTTATCATCAATGAATGGCACATCCTTTCTTCTGGAAGTTTCTTAGCTTGCAGATGACTGGTGTTAATTATCATGAAAGTGCCCCTTTCCGAATATTGTCCTTGCAACCCATTTCTAAATAAACTGAAAGAAGTTTCCTTTCACAAAGGACTGTGTCTTACTTCTCCAGGGACTTCAAGGATATCCAAATTGCTCATATTACACTCCTCCATAGGAAATGTGTATAAGTGTGTGCATAAACACGAACACAAACTTCATCAACCACCATGGGTTATTCAAATATAAAACAAATTAGGTGGCATATAGAAAACCATCATTTAGGTGAATTCTGTTTTTTACAAAGCAAACTATGTTCTACATTATATCTGTTCTTTGAATATTCAACAACTTGTTACATTAATTTGAAGTCAGAAAAATATTATGCTAATTTGCATTTTTAATGCAGGAAAATTTTTTTGAAGTATAGCATCTATCTCTGCCAAGAGGAATGCTGCATATTCTCAAAGTTGTAGGACTCTGCACAAATCATTGCCAATCACTTATAAGCTGCTGTAAAATTGAAAATCCTCACAAAGAGTTCCACCAACAAAATCCTTAATGCTGTGATTATGAAATAAGAACACCTTTAAAGTGTTTACCTCACAAAATAATAAAAAGAAAGAAAGAAGTAGTGACTTTGCACACTATTTTCAGAAATAAATTATCTGGCAATGCTGCTCAGCTTCTCTGAAAGCTGCTTTCTCAGAGCTATTAGATTTTATGCACCCAAGTACAATAGAAATAGCAGACTCTCAGGCATAGGAACGGAGGTAAAGTGGTATTTTGTGGAAATAGGGTTTTTTTTGTTGTTATTTTTAAATTATAATATGTAACAATAGACCTAAAAGTAAGATTTTAAGATGCATTCTATTGCATATATATAGCAATTTTTATTACTATGGTTAAAATACATATGATCCTCCTATTACGTTTTAATCTAAGAAAGCAGTCAAACTTGAATCAAATTGCCTTTAAAAATAAAGGGATTGATTATTTCACTTCAAATGTATCTGGAGATAAGGCAGACCTCAAGTCTAGCAAATTAGAGCTCTGATTCTGGTTTTCTATGAATCTCTAGGCTTTGTCTTCCTCTGTGATTATTCTGAGATGGCTATAGCAGCTGCAGGTGTTATTACCAAGAGCATCAAAAGAACAGAGGCCAATTCCTTCATCTTCAGTGTCTCCTAAGTGTAGCAAGAACACTTTTCCCAGAATGCTTCCAGCAGAGTTTCTGAATGGAATCAGATGTGGATTCCTAAATAAATCACTGGAAAGATAAATTAATTATTTGGATTGCGGTATCTATCAATCGACTTACTCTACATTATGTTGTAGTTTGCGTTCAAGGTCTTACTGGGGCACCAATAAAAAATATTCCCTTTTTACACTGAATGGCCATCCTGGCTCAGTTTCAGCTTTGCCTCACAGAGGCTGAGGCTAAAACTTTAGGAGCAGCTTATATTTGGGAAATGGCACAATGGAAAGAGAAAAAGTGGAGAACCACACATTGACTTTTAAATCAGAAGTCCACACTTTACTTCTCTTTACACTTTATTGTTGAAGCATGTCACATGCCTAGGCCTGACATCAATAGAACAAAGAATAATTCTTCCTCCAAGAAAGACTCCAGAAAAGGACTCTGTGTGAAAGGACAGTTATTATTTTGACTGTGGGCAATATACCACGGGCAATCGATACCAAGCTCATTACAGGCATACCTTGAGAGATTGTGGGTCCAATTCCAGACATCTGCAATAAAGTGAATACTGCAACAAGGCAAGTCATATAATTTTCTTGATTTTCCAGTACATACAAAAGTTGTGTTTACATCATGCTCTAGATTATTAAGTGTGCAATTGCATTATGTCTAAAAATACAATAGACATACATTAATTAAAAATACTTTATTGCTAAAAAAATCAATCATCTGAGCCTTTAACAAGTTGCAGTCTTTTGCTGGTGGATGGTCTTGCCTTGATGTTGATGACTATTGACTGACTGGGGTGGTGGTTGCTGAAGTTTGGGGTGGTTGTGGCAATTTCTTAAAATAAGACATCAGTGAAGTTTTTCACATTGATTGACTCTTCTTTCCATGAGAGATTTCTCTGTAGGATGAGATGCTGTTTGAAAGTATTTTATCCACAGTAGAACTTCTTTTAAAATTGGAGTTAATCTTCTCAAACCCTGCCACAGCTTCATCAACTATGTTTATATACTATTCTAAATCCTTTGTTGTCACCTCAAACAATGCTCACAGTGTCTTCCCCAGGAGTGGTTTCCATCTCAAGAAATCACTTTCTTTATTTATCTATAAGTAGCAACTCCTCATCCATTCAAGTTTCATTATGAGACTGTAGCAATTCAGTCGCATCTGCGGGCTCCACTTCTTATTTTAGTTCTCTTAATATTTCCATCACATCTGCAGTTACTTCCTTCACTGAAGTCTTGAACCCCTCAAAGTCATCCATGAGAGTTAAACATACTTCTTTCAAACTCTTGTTAATGATATTTTGACTCCTTTCCATGAATCACAAATGTTCCTCAAGGCATCTAGAATGGTGAAAACTTTCCAGAATGTTGTCAATGTACTTTGACCACATCCATCAGAGAAATCACTCTCTGTGGAAGCTATAGCCTTATAAAATATGTTTCTTAAATAATAAGACTCTAAATTTGAAATTACTTCTTGATCTTTGGGTTGCAGTATGGAAGTTGTGTTAGTAGGCAGGAAAACGACATTAATCTTCTAGCACATCGCCTTCAGAGTGCTTGGGTGACCAGGTGAATTGTCAATGAGCAATAACATTTCGAAAGAACTCTCTTCTTTCAGATCAGTAGGTCTCAACAATGGGCTTAAAATATTCAGTAAACCGTGCTATAAACAGATGTGCTATCATCCAGGCTTTGTTGTTCCATTTATCAAGTACAAGCAGAGTAGATTTTGCGTAATTCCTTAGGGTTTTAGGATTTTCAAAATGCTAAGTGAGCTTTGGCTTCCACTGAAAGTCACTAGCTGCATTAGCCCATAACAAGAGAGTCCACCCTGTCCTTTGAAACTTTGAATTCTCTTCTCCAATCATGAAAGGACTTTTTTCAATGGAAGGTCGTTATGGTTACATTGAAAATCTGTTGTTTGGTGTGTAGCCACCTTAATTAATGGTCTTAGCTGGATCTTCTGGATAACTTGCTGTGGCTCTACATCAGCACTTGCTGCTTTACCTTGTGTTTTTATGTTATGGGGATGCATTTTTCCTTAAAGCACATGAACCAGCCTCTGCTAGCTTCTAAATGTTCTTCTGCAGCTTCCTTACTTCTCTTAGCCTTTAAAGAACTGAATAGAGTTAGAGCCTTGCTGTGGATTAGGCTTCAGCTCAGGGGAATGTTGTAGCTGGTTTGATCTTCTGTCCAGACCACTAATACTTTCTCCATATCAGCTATAAGGCTATTGTGCTTTCTTATCATTCATAGGTGCACTGGAATAGCACTTTTAATTTCCTTCAAGAACTTTTTTCCTTGGCATCCACAACTTGGTTAACTGTTTAGCTGAGAGGCCTAGCTTTTAACCTGCCATCCCTAAGTTTAATATGTCTAGTATTTGATATGAAGTAAGAGATATGCAACTTTTTCTTTTACCTGAACACTTAGTGGTCAATGTAGGGATATTAATTTGCCTAATTTCAGTATTGCTGTGTCTCGTGGAATAGGGAGGCACAGGAGAAGAAAAGAGATGGAGGAATGGCTGGTTAGTGAAGCAGGAAAATCACACATAATATTTATGGATTATGTTCACTGTCCTATATGGGCATGATTTTTGGTGCTTCAAACAATTATGATAGTAACATCAAAGATCACTGATCACAATCACTATAACCAATATAATAACGAAAATGTTTGCAATATTGTGAGAATTACCAAAATGTGACACAGAGACACAGAGTGAGCACATGCTATTGGATAAATGGTGCCAATAGACTTTCTCCACACAGAGTTGCCACAAACCCTTTGTAAAAGACACAGTATCTGCAAAGAGCAATAAAGTGGTGTAAAATAAAATCAAGTAAGCTTGTACTCTTCACCTTTCATGAATCTTTATGACTCATTGTTACTCTTCAGTGTAACTGAAACATGCAGCACCATAAAAAGCGATAACTTAAGGTCTGTTTAGAAACTAATAGAATAATACAGAAATTCAGCTCTTTTGTTGGAAATTTAGCAAAAAATGATGTTTTTACCTCAGACCCAAGTATGAGAAATTGATCTACTTACAACTATTTATTTCTTAATTTCCTTAACTCTTACAGGTGTTTTCTCTAGTTTATCAGCTTTGAATGGGATAATTATTTCCTTAATTTTTTTGTTTGTTTAAAGTAGCAAGAAACACCATGATATCTAGGAATTTTTCTTGTAGATATCAGTAACATAGCACTAGTTTTTAAACATAATTAAAAGTACTTGAATAGCAAAAAATTAGCTTATATTGCCTACCAAAGCTGTGTATGTTTGCTTTTTCATAAAAATGCCATATTTTTATATAAATATAAAATATATACATTTATTTCGACCAAAAGATATCCCTTTTAGATATTAAACCTTTTTATTTAGCTCCTCTTCTATAATTGTTAATACATTCATCTCTGTAAATATGTGTACCATGAAGATTAGGAAAGAAATAAAGTCCTTATGTTTTTAATAACATGATAATCATCTAGAAAATCATAAAACATATTCAAAATCATGAAAATGAATGCAAAGAATCAATATATTTAGTACGATTTTTATAGGATAAGGAACAGGAGACTATGTGCCCTAGCAGTTTTAGCTTAAGCACTGCCTTTTCACTCAGAGCAAAACTTATGGTTTGGGATCATTCCTGTTTTCATGCCACTTGCTTACGGTCCCAATAAACATCAGAGTAATGTTTTGAGAACTGCTTCAGCAAGTTTTATAATTTGTCAGCTAGTCACAATTCACTGAGCAAAAGACATACACAGCAAAAAAGAAAGAAAAAGAGGAGACAAATGAAGGGCAGATTTTTTTTTTTTTTTACCAATTCTTGACCTTCTATCATGTCTGTTTTAGTCACTTCACAGTCTCTAGGAATGACACGAGTATGGAATGTCTTACCATTGATTTAAACAACTTACCCACTTTTTCACGGGGAAGGTACCTTTCAGGACTAGTGTGTGGGAATAAACTCTAAGAAGGATCATCTATATTAAATATTTTCCCCCAAATGTTGTTATTCAATAACACTTACCTATCATTTTCAATTTTAAACTAATTAAGCCTTGTGATTATATAGGTCAGTAAATTGTGTTTTTCAGAACATCCTTCTTGCTGGGGAAATTTATAATAATTAAGAAATTTTTCTCCTAAATAAAGGAAGAAATTACAACTAGGTCTCATAAAAACTTTGTACTGGGACTTGGGAACTTGGGGAAAGAAAATTTGTTTGCTTGTTCTTACTCTCTCTGCAAGTTTGTTTTCTTTATTTCTCTCTGAATATCTTATTTCTTGGCAAACATACTTGCCTATTTAGATCTTCTCACATATGCCCCAAAATGGTAGTTTTAGACCCTTAGTCTACATAGTTTTTTCAGTCTAGAACCTATAGCATCCAAACACATTTCCTTTATCCATAGTTAGAAAAAAATTTAAGGCAGGAAACAGACCTAAGATCTAAAAAATAAAAAAGAGAGTTAAAAAAATTACATCTTTTAAGGGATAACTACCTGATGTACATTTTCATTTATATCACATTCCAAGCTTCATTTCTATATTTAAATGCCTCCTAAACATATTCACATGGATCTGTTACCATCCTCTTAAAAACTAATCTTGTGATAGTTCCCCCCAAAATAGCTGTGCCTTCTGTCCCTTTATACAGATTCAACAATAATGGTGCATTCAAAATAGTGATTTGTGTCCATGCTTATTTTAAACATCTTCTTCTCCCAATTTTATTAGTATTGACACAAATATATTAAACTGAGTACCCCTTATTTTATGTCCAGTGGTAGAGACTACGGTTATATGTAATAGACTATCTTGTTCAGTGAATAATCTCTTGAGTGCTGCTTCTTACTTAAGCAAACTTTTGGTGAGTAGGCAGATGTTTATCATGGAATCATAGGGACAAAAAAGACTTTGATACATTTGGAATTCTGGGTAATCAACAGAAAATTTATGCCATACAATAATAGTTTTACAAAAAGACTGTGGAACATTTATTTATCAGTGTCTTAATTCAAAATGTCTGCAAATTCTCATTGCCTAATTAAAAACCTTAGTACTGGAACATTCTGATATTAAAAATGTGGCATGTGCAATTGGATTACTTTTGTACAGGGATGTAAAAAATTAACAAGTGATTTTAAAGACACAAGTGGACTGTGATGAGGCCCAGTTCTAAAGGATCTC
>NW_012139525.1:2612571-2613881 GCF_000956105.1 Propithecus coquereli
CTTTCTTGCTGTGACAAAGTAACACAAACTGGGTGGATTAGAACAAAAGAACTTTATTTTCTCACAGTTTTAGAGACCAGAGGACTGAAGTCAAGGCATTGCTAGGGCCCCCTTTACTCTGAAGATGCTAGAAAAAGATCTGTTCCAGGCTTCTCCTGGCTTCTGGTAGTTCCTTTGTTCGTGGCAACACATTAAAATAACTCCAATCTTAAGATCGTGTTCTCCCTCTGTGCTTGTCTGTGTGTCTATACTCCAATTTTCCCTCTTTTATAAGGACACCAACCATATTACATTAGGACCCACTCTGTTGACCCCATTTTAACTTTATTATCTCTGTAAAAACCCTGTCTCTAAATAAGATTACATTCTGGGGTACTGGAGGGCTCTCAAAGATACCGTTTTGGAGGGAACAAAATTCAACCCTAACCTGTATTGTTTTTTCCTTCTAGTTATCACATAATAATTGGCTCTGAATTTCACCACGATCATGGTTATGTTTGTTTTATTCCTTTTTTTTTTTATTTTAAATTTTAATGAAGTTACCAAACACCCTAACCAATTCTCTTTGAACACTCTGGCATCCTTAGTATATTACCGACTTTTTCTTTTCACATTCTTTTTGCATGATTATTCTATGGCTTCTGCAACTACAGCAAATGACTGCTTTAAGAAAATAAAAAAGTAGAAAGAACAGCAATTTCTTTTGCCAGGAAAGTAAAATCCTTCCCAGTTCCCCCCAACATCATTTCTCATAGGTCCAATGGCCAGGATCTAGCAAAGGGGCCAAATAGAATTCACAGTGATTAGAAACCATGAGTCCTTTCCCGCTTTTGAGCGCATAGACCCCTTTAAAAAGTCAAGTTTCTGTCAGCAAGAAAAAAAGCAGGTGTCTCTGTTGGGTTAGCAACTCAACTCAGAGTATCTACTTTACCGACTGGGAAATAGTATAACAATGAGAATTTATTCGATGTAGTCTGGTGAAATTGGTAACATGTTCTTTTGTTTCCATATGCCTCCAACTTGATCACAAATTGTGTATAAGAAATAAACACAAAAAGCGGTCACTGAGAACCTGAGAGTATCACCTTGATTTTTGAAAAGAGTTATTTTTTATAGTAACCTATCTCATCAATTACATATTTTAAATTATATTCAGCTTTACAAAGTATTAACGTGTGTGGAAGTATGTGAGACTGCTGTTAACTACAAAACAGCACACTATTTTTCTCTATTTGGTTATAATAAGGTGACATGTTTTTTTCTCCCAAGGATGTATTTTAACATGGCTCATTTCTTCTAATGTATAGGAA
>NW_012139525.1:2613931-2615910 GCF_000956105.1 Propithecus coquereli
AGATATCAGAAAGCCAGTATATATGGATGATCTGAACCTTAAATTCATATAGAAGTAGAAAAGAACTAGAATAGCCAAGGCAATACTGGAGAAAAAAAGTAAGATCTACATCACCAAATATCAAGATTTATTAATATTATAAAGTTACAATAATTTAGATAGTGTGTATTATTGAAAGGTTAGATAGACACAACAACAGAATGGAATAGAGAGCTCAGAAGTAGACCTACACATTTATTTGCCTAATTTAAAACAAAATCCTACTGAATTTCAATATGAAATTATTTTCAGTAGATGATGGTGGGTCTATTATCTATCCATAATGGAAATAAAAAATAAGAATTGGAACTTTATCCCATAACAAATGTATTCAAGATGTTTATAGAGCTAAATATGAAAGCTAAGCCAATCAAGTTTCTAAAAAAAGCATAGTATTAGTATATTTTCATGATCTAAAGACAGAATGCTAAAAGCATTAACCATCAAAATAAAAGTTGATAAATCATACTTCATTAAAATTGATACTTATTCTTTTCTTATACATATTCTTTTCTGTAAAAGATATTTTCTATGCATGTATATAGCAAAGTAAATATATCCAGAAAACATTATAATAAGCTCTTGAAAATCAGTAAGAACATCACAAAGACAACTCAATTAAACAATTGCCAAAACCAACATAAACATTTTCAACAAAGAAATACAAATTAAACCGCAGCAGAATATTAATAGATACACATCAGAATGGTTATATGTGAAAAAGAAAGACCATACAAATGTTGGGGAGAATGTGGACCAGCTGGAACTTGTATTTTGGGTGAGAGTACACATTAAAACAATTACTTTGGAAAATGTTTAGCATAAAGAAGCATTTCTTAGTGTAGTGAGTTCAGAAAGTTCAGAGTTAGGCAAGGTTACACAAGTTTTCATTGCTTTTAACATGCTCATATATTTTGTGAATTCTCTGTGGGGCATATTGTGCATAGCATTTCTAACTATATTTAACCAGTCCTTGTTATGTTATGTTATATACCGTGGGATCCTCCTGAGAAGCCCAGAGAACTTACAAGGAAAAGTAAAGCCTGTGGAGGATTCATCCATTTTTATCTTTTAAAACAGTTAGAAATAGCATACAGCTGATTAGCAAAATCCTTAACTGTTATGAATATCATTATAGCTTTGGTAATTCCAATTTGGGAAAATATCTCATCTAATTATGTATCTTTTCCTTTACCACCATTTAATAATGCATTTACAAAGCTCGTCTAATAACTTAATATGCCTTATGTACTAATATGATGTAATAGGAGTTTTCATTGTCAAGAAAATTCACTCAACAAAATAATCTGTCTACAAAATTTTAATTTATTTAGAAACGTAAGATTTGTTGTTAAACTCCTCTAGAATTTATTCTAGCCAGGGCTGGACAGAATAGAATGTCTTGATTATTTAAATGTTTAACTGTTAGCCTGCCATCCTGGAAGAGATGAACATTAGACCTTTGCCTTTTCAACTTTCATAACAAAACTGACTTTAAAGCCATATTCTTTTCTGTAAAAAGGTAAAACTTGCACCATCTTAATATGTATCTTCCCTTTTTATGCAGTTACTTTGTTTGGCAGGAAATGAGCTCACATTTCCCTCTGCTGAAGAAAGCAATTGTGAATCATATACAGTTTGAGAAAAGCATCACCTTATTCAAAAGATAAATCATATGATATTGTTATGCTGAATGAATAAGAAAGCATGGATTGAGAATAGATTGGATGATTGCATTATAAAGACATCAAAGTAAACTGATCTGAAGGGTTCGCTGTGAATGGACTGAAATTTAAAGATATTTCATTGCTACCTAAGTCTATGGGAATCTAATGAACAAAGGCTGATTTTCTATTACACACTTTCTTGAAGACTGAGAATTAATGAGCCCTATTTTAGAAATTTTAAGAAAGTCTATATATATTTATCATTTTCATTAT
>NW_012139525.1:2622065-2622403 GCF_000956105.1 Propithecus coquereli
AGAGTACTACTCAGCCATAAAAAATGAATTAATAACTTTTGCAAAAATATGGATGCACCTGGAGATCATCTTCCTCAGTGAAGTATCACAAGAATGGAAAAACAAACACCACATGTACTCACTATTAAATTGGAACTATCAGCACTCATATGCACAGATGTAATTTAAAACTCAACAAAAATTGTGTAGGTGAGAGGGGGTGCAGGGTATGGGTGAAATCATACCTAACAACTGGTATAATGTACACTTACCGGGTGATGGGCCCACTTATAACTTTGACTCAAACAATACAAAAATAGTCCATGCAACCAAAACATTTGTATGCCCGTAATATTCTG
>NW_012139525.1:2625508-2626245 GCF_000956105.1 Propithecus coquereli
ACTTAAATATAAGGCATGAAACTATAAGAATTCTGGAAAAAAATGTTGGAAAAACTCTTCTAGACATCAGTTTAGGAAAAGAATTCATGAAGCAGACCCCAAGGGCAATCATGGCAAAAACAAAAATAAATGAATGGGACTTGATTAAATTAAAAAACTCTTAAATATAAGGCATGAAACTATAAGAATTCTGGAAAAAAATGTTGGAAAAACTCTTCTAGACATCAGTTTAGGCAAAGAATTCATGAAGCAGACCCCAAGGGCAATCATGGCAAAAACAAAAATAAATGAATGGGACTTGATTAAATTAAAAAACTCTGAACAGCCAAGGAGACAATAAACAGAGCAAATAGTCAGCCTACAGAATGGAAGAAATTACTTGCATGCTATCCATCTGATAAAGAGCTAATATGAAGAAGCTATGAGGAACTCAAGCAAATTAGCAAGAAAAAAAAAATAAAACAACCCTATTAAAAAGTGGGCAAAAGACATGAAAAAGGCTTTTCTAAAGATGATAGACTAATGGCCAATAAAGGTATGAAAAAATGCTCAGTGTCACTAATTATCAGAGAAATACAAATCCAGAACCACAATGAGACAGCACCTAACCTCAGTGAGAATGGCTTTTATCAAAAAGTACCAAAACAATAGATGCTGGCATGGATGTGGAGAGAAAGGAACATTTATACACAGTTGGTGGGACTGCAAACTAGTGCAACCTCTGTGAAAAATGGTAT
>NW_012139525.1:2637699-2639180 GCF_000956105.1 Propithecus coquereli
CAGAGTGACTGGACAAATGTGCAGAAGGGGACCTCTTGTAGCTTCTGGACAACACTTGAGGAACTTAGTTTTAAGAGCAAAAAGCGACAGAGATACTAATGGGATTCATGAGGAGGAGGTAACTTGGTTTAAAAATATGGAAAGACAAAAATGTAGATGATATCCATAATTAGAAGGGGTCTCATCTTGTGTGAAACCCATTTCTATATCTATTGTTCCATCATTGTGCAGGTATGTTGAAATCCACTTGTCTGACACTTCAGTAAAGAACTTCAAATAATCTCCATTGCAAATAACACAAGATTCCTCTAGAGGAACATGACAAGACAAAATGACCAACAACAGCAGGTGGTTAGAGATTAAGGGAAGGGGGTTTCTAAGAAGCAAAGGGTCAGAGTCATCACACCCGATAGTGGTCTAAGAGCAAAGAAGGAACTCAAGGTAGGAACAATAGTAAAAACAAATTCCTGATCACTCTTTACAGATTAGTAAATTTTATCCTTCAAAAAAATGAAACACTGTTTACCCATGATAAAATACTCACTCTTACATTTTAAAGAGCTATAAAAATGATGTTTCTCAAGGACTAAGGAAATGAGAAGAGACTGTGTTTATATTATTATATTTAATTAAATCACTTTAGAACGTCACCTGCGTTGAAGAAAGCACCTGCACACCTTATTTAATACAGTTATTGTAGATACCTGTGTTAAAATATGCATATATAAACTTGTAATATATTAAGAGTTTGCCAAACTACCTCTTCAGTGTTCTTTTTTAATTATGAACTGCCTTCTTAAGAAGATTCAACTGTGTTATGTTTCTAAAAGTCATTTATATATTACTTTCTTTCAGAAAGTTTAAAGACCTTTCTTAATAACTTAAAATTCTTAGTAAACAATAGTACAGATATTATGTAACAGAGGAAATAATTGAGAAACTATAAAAAGGTTAGCATATGCGAAGCCATGGGACTAGGAATAATATTTATGAGAAGAAGAAAATTAGACCTCACCAATATTTTCCACCCAAATTGTAGAAGAAATCATGATGGGAAGCTCTGTGCAATCTTCACAAATGATGCTTAAGAATTACAGATCTGTGAGCTCATATCCAAGCTGGCAGAGAGGGAGTGGATTCTTTCAGCAGGATGACCTAGTTTTGATGAGTAATATCTAACTTTTATTCAGTGCATACTTTATGCAAAAAACTTTTGTAAATACTTTACATGTATTAATTTTTACAGTATCCCTATAAAGTAATGACTATTACTGTTTTCATTATAAAAATTATAAAACTGAGGCACAGAGAAAGAAAACAGTTTGACCAAAATCACATAACAAGTAAGTGTTAGAACTACTCAGGTACTAAATGTATTAAAATAAATCACACTAAATTAAAAAGAAAATGCTCTTCTCCAATTTACCCTGATTGCATGTAACATGGTATTCCTGTATAATTTCAGTGGAAAGGAGAAATGG
>NW_012139525.1:2639230-2641319 GCF_000956105.1 Propithecus coquereli
ATTAATTGAAACATTAAAAAGTAAACAAAAGTACCATTTCTCATCACTTCTCCCTTCTTCATTCTCCAGAGGTAACCAATAAACTAAACGTGGTTTTTATTACTTTGATGTATGTGTTCTAGTATGTTCAATCATTTATTCTTTATCTTATACTATGTTTCTCAGTAGGAAAACAAGGAGGAGATACTGGTCACAAGCAAATGTTTCCCCATATATTTTCCATGAAGCACATGGCACTGTTACCCACCAACCTTACTATATCCAACTTGCATGGTACTATTGTAGGTTCTAGAGATACTGAACAAAGAAGTTTTTTACCTCCAAAACTTTATAATTGATTTTAAATTGTACTCTCTTACAATAAAAGACAATAAATATGGAAATTCATATTATAATATAAATGATGTAATAAGGTAATTTAATTCATGAAGTACTATGAAGATAATTGAATTGATGTGGCAAGGTTACATCAAAAAATATTTGTTTTCTCTGTGTTTTCTCCCACTTTGTTCCCTCGGTCATACTCTGAGATCCACTTAATAAACAAAAACAAAACAAAACAAAAAAATTAGATCCTTATTCAAGAGACAAATACTAGAAGGCACTTCTGGCTAAAGTGTGTGTCATTAAGATTACGGTGGTAAATTTCAGAGGGGATTTTCAACTCCTCAAAACTAAATAAGATTGGAGACTGTGCTTGCGTTGTGGTAAGGAGGGGGGCACTCAAACTAGGGAGGTGGAATGGAGGTATCAGTGCCTTGTGTGTAAGAGGAAAGAGGGATTTTAGTACTGAAAGCCAATTGCTGTGTAGGAAACGTGGGAATTCTAGCGGTATAGATTGCTTATGGCGGGCAGCCATCAGTCTTTGAATGTCCACTGTCCCCAAGATTCTGCTTGGCTGTCTTGTTCATTAACTAGTTCCACCCTCCTATAAAAGGTGAAGAATGGACATCTTGCATGGAGAAAAGGGCATGAAGGTAGATTCTCCCTCTAATCAAGGTAGCTCAGGAGAATGTGAAAATGAAACTATCTCCCCAAAATAAGCATGCACATCCATAGTTAGAAAACAAACAAAACAAACATAAAAGTGACACACTAAGAAAAATTAAAAATAACTAGCTATTTCTAGTCTCCCTAAAAATATAAAACTTTGAAGATTTCCTCTAAGTTGTTGACTTTGAAACAGAACAGCTATATTGCTAACTTTTTGAATGCTAAAACCTGGGCTTTTTTTAAAATCATAAACAGAATAATTATAATCTCAATAACTTTGAGAATGTGAGGTTTTCTTCATTGAAATGTCAGGGGTGTGTGTGTCTGTGTGCGAGAGTGTGAGTGTACTTGCACCCACACATTTGCTTCTTTCTGTATTATTCTTTCTGAAGTATAGCTTTTTTGTGATGATTTTACAAGTCAGTATCTTATTTTTGTTTTTAAAATGCTTTTCTAAATCAGTTGTCAGTCTCCTAATGGTTTAGGCAGCAATGAATTCAGATCCAGTCTCCTGCTATCATATCGGCATTGCATAATGTCCAAGAGTGGCTTGAAGATGTGCCGGGGAAGGGGTTTGGGTCAGAGAAAAAGAATCAGAAGTGGGGCCTGAAATGGGGCTCCGGTTTTTACAAACCCTATTTTGGCGATCAACATAGCTACTTAAGGACCTCTTAAAGTAAAAGAGATAAGTTATAAAATGTCTAGTTTTTCTTCACTTCATAATAATAATTCTCATTGTTTTTGTTTTGCGAGGGGAAAACATTGCACTTTTGCAATATCCCTATATTGAGTGTGATAAGAATTAAAACATTTATACACATTTCTCATGGTATTTAGTACTTTATAATATTCACTCCTTTGCATACTATCTTCCTAAAGGAATTTGAAGTTACAGGTTCCAATGTGGCCACTTTATGTTTAAATGGAAACAGACTTTTTTTCCTCTCTACCAGATTGGTCAGGAATATTGTTTTCAAAATAAGTTGTAGAAAATAATGGGTTATGGAATCTATATATTAGATTTTGGCCAGCATTTAAAAGAATAAGAATATAAAGGAATATGCTAGATTTGAAAAGCTTAATTTATATTAATTGA
>NW_012139525.1:2652589-2652990 GCF_000956105.1 Propithecus coquereli
TATTCCACAAAATGATGAAAGTAGAGACTTGATCTATTTTGTTGACTGCTTTTATCCTAAGTACCTAAAAAAGGGCATGGCATATAGTAGACACTCAATAAATATTTTCTAAATACATGAATGAAAGAAGGAAAGGTCAATTATTTTTAAATTGAATCATACACCAGTCATCATTTATCGTAATTGTCCAGCCCAAATATCCAACCTTAGTGAGGTTGCCACCATTATTGTTTTCAGAATTATACGTATCTCTAACGTCAATTATTAAAATTGTTAAAATAGTTCATTATAATAACATTAAGGCTGATTTATTTTTTGAGTTTATAAAGTAGAATCCTAGACACTAGCAATTTGATATAGGCAATCCGTATTAGATAATTATACACGCCTTTGAGTATGTG
>NW_012139525.1:2655360-2655901 GCF_000956105.1 Propithecus coquereli
AAACACTGCCATCCACCACTGAAACCAGTCATGTAGAGAAAGAAGCCTGTCATGGATGAGTGACCAAATCGTGTTACGAGAAATTTCCTTGGGGATTTGGTATTTGTTTCAATATGAAGACTGTTGCATGTTAAGTCCTTCAACACAGAAAAGAAGAAAATAACAATATGTAAAATCTCAATGTAAATGAACATCAAG
The DNA here is from genome assembly GCF_000956105.1 of Propithecus coquereli. NCBI lineage: Eukaryota > Metazoa > Chordata > Mammalia > Primates > Indriidae > Propithecus > Propithecus coquereli. Next base: position 2,655,559 of record NW_012139525.1, read on the forward strand.
AATTAGGAATTTCTTTTAATAGAAGCAAATTAGCATCTATAAGGGATTTAAAAGGTAACCAATTATTTCACATTCTGCAGAGCTAGAAGAAGACTATATGTTTAATTATTTCAAAATATATTTGCAAGCTGTTATTCTACATACATGAGACTTAATCGTGCAACTTAAATCACGAACTTATATAGGCTGTAATAAGTCTGCACTATGCAAAAGTAAATGACATCCTGTAATGTAAATACTTAATATGGGATTTTAAGTTAGTGAAATTAAATAGTATAATTTTTTCTTTGTAATTCTTTTTGCTTTTTTCATAAGTGAGGTACCATGTGATGAAAAAAAAAAC
>NW_012139525.1:2655951-2656660 GCF_000956105.1 Propithecus coquereli
TAAAATGTTATATGTAAAAATACATCTTGCAGTCTTTTCATCAATCCTATAGAGTGGAATGATTTTGAAGTAAACATTTTAATTTAAAGATATTTAAATAATGATTCATGTGGCATATGTCCATTCATAAGCACTTTACAATTTAGAAAGCTTAAGCACAAACATTTTAAAAATAGTATTTTCAGTTTAAGATAAGGCTTTATTCTTTGAGGTATTGATTCACAATGCTGCCAATTCTCCTGAAATAGAAAGAATATTAAGGGAAGCAAAGCTCTGGGAATCAGCCCAATCAATCTAATATTGCCCTTAAAATTTTTTTTGACTTGAAATTTAGGTCAGAACTAGAATACATTTAATACATTTATAAGGTGAAATAAATTCTTTCTGTTTGTCAGACACAATATATTGTCCAAAATTCTCACTAAGTATCCTAAATATTTTATACCTGCAAGTTTAGAACATTTTAATAGAAAATGAAAAATGTTAAAGAGCATGTTCTTAATTTTAGGTCAGAACTAGAATACATTTAATACATTTATATGGTGAAATAAATTCTTTCTCTTTGTCAGACACAATATATTGTCCAAAATTCTCACTAAGTATCCTAAATATTTCATACCTGCAAGTTTAGAACATTTTAATAGAAAATGAAAAATGTTAAAGAGCATGTTCTTAATTTTGATCGATTCTCTACTCTAATAAACATTAA
>NW_012139525.1:2659685-2660477 GCF_000956105.1 Propithecus coquereli
TCCTACTCAGCATTTACTAAGTTTTACTCTAAAAATAGGAAGAAAGATACAGCCCAGTGTATTTGGAAATGCTGCTTAGTTATTTACATGTCTTCCCATAACTGTCAGGTTATTTTACTGTGCATACCAAATGGGAGTGAAGGTGATGGTGGTATCCACAGAAGCAGCAGAAATCTTGGCAACAGACGTGGATATTGCTATACTCTATTAAAACAAGATAAATACAAACCAATTGACCCTTCCTTGTAGTAAGTATCCTGATTTACACTGAATAGCAGTTTCATCATATTGAAAAAACTAACTTAACAGAAAAGAAAATGAAAAAGAGATCATTTAATTTTATTAGTAAATAATTTTATGTTAGTATGTTAAAGTAATTCTTTGATTATTAAAATTAAATTTAATTGTTTTTAAAATGAATATGGAAAAATTAAATGTTTATATAATATGACTCTTTTATAGATGATGGCATGGAGAAAAAAAAAATTCTTAATGACAGCTGAAAAAAATGTGGGGTCTCCTATTTTCCATACCATTCAGTAGAATATTTCTTCTCTGTCTCCAAACTTTGCAAAAAATAATGATTAATTTGCCAATTGAACAAGTTTTCCTACAAATGTCAGCATTTGCAATGCATTTCTGTAATGATTTTTATATTAAAATATACAAAGAGTTGTACAGCTTGGCGGTAACGTGTGCAAGGAAGAGGCCATGTAAAATAAGATTGTTCCAATTACAGTGGATCCACTAATGTGTAATGATAAAAACTAAAAATATTTGAAAATCAACATT
>NW_012139525.1:2660527-2660780 GCF_000956105.1 Propithecus coquereli
ATGGTGGTATCCACAGAAGCAGCAGAAGTCTTGGCAACAGACATGTGGATATTGCTATACTCTATTAAAGCAAGATAAATACAAACCAATTGACTCTTCCTTGTAGTGAGTATCCTGATTTACACTGAATAGCAGTTTCATCATATTGGAAAAACTAACTTAACAGAAAAGAAAATGAAAAAGAGATCATTTAATTTTATTAGTAAATAATTTTATGTTAGTATGTTAAAGTAATTCTTTTTTACACACTAAT
>NW_012139525.1:2662944-2663411 GCF_000956105.1 Propithecus coquereli
GATTTTATCAGACGTGGAGGCTATGAGAACATGATTCCCACATCTCTGAGAGCAGGTAAGTGAACAGCAGGTGAGTTAACTTATCAAGGGCTTCATCTGCTGCCCTCTGAAATCTGCACTGAAGGCTGAGACCAGGATGCCGACAGGATGCCTCCTGCCAATGCTTCTCTGACTGTCATCCTTAATTCCCACCTCACTCCACTGACTAATCCTACTCCTTTAGCTATTCCACACTCAGTATGACATGGAAAACTATTGATCCTCACTCTTTAAAAAAAAAAAATATTGTCTGTCACACTTGCTATACCATCACTTCTTTTCTTATTCTATGATTTTTTATTTTAGCCAACCCTTTATTTGCACCCCTAACTCCCTCGTCTTCCTGGCAATTTTTCATGCTCACCTTATGGAACCAGTCAAGATAAGGAATAATCAAGAAATTTGTAGATATTTTATGTATAGGTTGA
>NW_012139525.1:2664951-2667890 GCF_000956105.1 Propithecus coquereli
CGGTTTAGGTAATATTTGACTATTTTTAATACTATATTTAGTAGAGAATCAAAGAGTATTGTCAAAACCTAAGGAAAACTAAAAACTCTTTTGACCGATATCTCTTTCTTTTTTTGTTATGAATGTCCACTTCATGCTTTATATGATGCCAAATTAATTAGAAAAGGCTTGGCAAACAGAAGGGAATCATCTTGGTACTTTGACAATATTTCTAAAAGTAAAATCTAACATATCCGGGATAAACAAAAAAAATTTGAGCGCTCTTCAAAGTCAGCTAACAACATAAAGGTCAACACCTTTTTAGAAAAGTTTTCAGATGTTCTCTTCTTTCTTTCTTGTTCCTATTAATTGAGATAATATAAAAATAAAGCACCATTACATTGTTTTCTAAATCATTGGTTTTGTATTAACATTCACTGAACTTAGTTGATATTGCTGTGAATCTTTGTATTCTGGGCAGCTACTACTAACAATTACTATTACTGACCCATAGCAACATGGGGCATACGAAATCTCAAAGTCTGCCAGGATACTTATATGTGTTATACTCATAAGTTAAATGAGCTCTTTCTTTTTTCCTTGAGTTCATTATTCCAGTGTTGTTATATCAATGCCAAATCTACGTGTGTGAGACAAAGAAACAATGAATGAATTCAGACAGCAGAGTCACTCTTTTTATTAACAGAGATTAGTTTTCAGAGTTCCCACGTGCCCCAGTCCAGCTAATCAAGGCTATGCCTTTTTTCATTGGTTATTTTCAGTCTTCTGTCAATTAGTCATTCATTTTAATGACCACCTACTATGTACCACTCTTCTGATCACTGTACATATGATGAAAGACAAAATAGAAAGAGTACTTTCTTGATGAAGCTTAAATTATATTGCAGTATGAAAACCAATACATCAATGAAAAAAACAATGATTTCAAATATTTATAAAACCATGAAAAAATTATGACAGAATGTAAGATTGAGTTATGGACAATATTAGAAGGGTCAAATAGGAACTCTTTGTGATAACTGAGACTGAATGAAAAATGATACTAAGACACTTGAAAATATTACTGGAAGAATATTTCGACAAAGAGAAGGATAAGTTTAAAGTTCATCAGGCAGGGACAAATTTGTCACATTTAAAGAACGAGAGAGGCAAAGCAGTTAGAGAGAGTGAGAGGAGATAGAAAGAGGTAATAAAGTTAGAAAGCTAGGGACCGGATCCTGTAGAAGCTTGTAGGTCATGACCAGCACTATGTATTTCCTCTAACTGGTACAGCTTATCCTTGAAGGGGTTTTAGGACATAAGTGACTTATTCTGTTTCTTTTTGTCTTTTTTTCTTTCTTTCTTTCTTTTTTTTATTAAGCCTTTTGGGTGCTTTTTGAAGAAATGAATGTAGAAGAATAGGATGTTGTGTTACTTTCTAGGATTGTAGGATTGTGATAACAAATGACCACAAACTGAATGCCTTAAAACAGCAGAAATTTATTCTCTCACAGGAGGTTAGAAGTCCAAGAATCTAGATGTCAGCAGGTTGGTTCCTTCTGAAGCCTCTGAGAGAAAAACCATCCCATGTCTCTTTCTTTGTTTCTAGGAGTATCCACAATCTTTGAAGTTCCTTGACTTTTAGACCCCCTCATTCCAGTCTCTGCCTCTATTTTCACATTGCTTTCTTATCTTTGTATTTATTTGTCCTTTCCTTTTCTTGTAAGAACATTAGCCATTGGATTCAGAGCCCACCCTAAATCCAGGAAGATTTAATCTTGAGATCCTTAACCAACTACATATGCAAAGACTCCATAAGAATAACATTTACTGGATGTCGGGCAGGTGGGAGGGGGGAGGAAGAGATGGGTATACACATACATAACGAGTGCGATGCGCACCATCTGGGGGATGGACACGCTTGAAGCTCTGACTTGGGGGGTGGAGGGGGGGCAAGGGCAACATATGTAACCTAAACATCTGTACCCCCATAATATGCTGAAATAAAAAAAAAAGACTCCTTTTCCAAATAAAGTCAAATTCTGAAGTTTTATGTGGACATAAAATTTGAGATGACACTATTCAACCCACTACAGGTGGTAGAAAAATAAAACAACAATAAGAAGACTAAGTAAGAGATCATTTAAACAATCCCAAGTAAAAATCATGATAGTGTCTTACACTACAATGTTGAAAGTGAGATATTGAGACGTGATTATCTTTATGGTATTTAGAGCCAATAGAACTTGTAAAGGTAGTGGGAAGAGTCAAGAGCGGATGCTATTTGAGGACTATGTGCTAGATAAATGTTAGTAAAATTTACTGGGATGGGGAAAAAACTAAGAGAGAAGTGAGTTTTCAGAGAAATTAATTAACATTCCCACTTTTGAATGTGTAAATTGTAATCTGTATTAGATATTCAAGTTCAAGGATTAAGTGAGAAGTTGAATATTCAAAAGGCCAATGTCATATTGGTTAGCAGAAAAAAATAGAAATTAAAATTTCAAACATTTACTTCATTTATTCACAGATTCATGACAAAAAGACATTTTTAATTTTTATATAGTTACAAAATTAGCATGTCATGATATTATGACATTCAGAGAATGCTAGAACTATATTCATCTTCCTTCCCATACAACATGTTTTCCTTCCTCCTATCTCAAGGTCAAAAAAGGCCCATATCTTCTGGAGACAATTATCAAGCCACTTACTCTCAATCAAAAATTGAGCTAGAAATAATTAAAGACATGCAATCATCTGGCCTACTCTGTATCCTCCCACACCACATATCAACTGTCTGGCTTTGGAGAAGTCACTTAGACTCTCTGGAACATCCCTTCCCTCATATTAAAATGAGGTAAATAATACTTCTCAGAGGAACTATATATAAATCACTAGCACATAGTAGATATATATGAATTTTTGTTTCTGTCATATCTTCTAACATCTTTTTAAAT
>NW_012139525.1:2668665-2670415 GCF_000956105.1 Propithecus coquereli
GGGGTCTCGCTCTTGCTCAGGCTGGTTTCGAACTCCTGAGAGCTCAGACAATCCGCCGCCTCGGCCTCCCAGAGAGCTAGGATTACAGGCGTGAGCCACCTCGCCCGGCCTCAAATTTTCCTTTTGATTGACCCAGTAGATACAGAAAGGAAGCAGGTAAAAGAGGATTGAAGAACTGACATTTATTGAGGAACCACTAAATGCCTAGTATTTTATAGAGAGCATTTCATTTTATCACTGCAACAGCAGTAAGGGTGTCATTTCCTCCATTTTGAAGATGTCAAACCTGAGTTTTAGTGAGATTAAGGAGATCAAGGTGATAAGGTTTAAGTAGTGATGCCGAGAGTCAAACCCCAAATTATCTGACCTTGGTGTATCTAAAGTACAATCTATTCTACTAAATCACAAAGTGGTTGTAGAAGAAATGATATTAAGACACTTATATAGGATGCACAGATAGTATATACTCCCCAATTATTACTGTTTTATTGTGGGGAAAAAATCCAATGAATAAGTGGTCAGAGAAAGTAGATTTTAGCAACACATTACTGAAAACAAATTATTGATCAGATTTTAATGGCTCTAATGTTTACACTTGCTTTTTCACAGGAAATTTTGCATCACTTAGAAAACCACTCCTCTACTCATCACCATTTTATAATTATTTTTTCTGTCTTATTTCCTGTTTTAGATTATTGGGTAGAATTTACAACCTTTTTCTAAGCGTATATAACTACAAACAGAGATAAATCAATTATATTAATATATTACAGATTACACCATAAATAATTGTTTGACAGTGTGAATTAAAACTAACACAATTTTCTGTGAAAAATCTTTACAGTCATTTTAATTCCCATGCTTTCCAGGCAATAGCAATGTATGTAGTAAGTGTCACAATAATTTCTATGAATACAGATTACACCATAAATAATTGTTTGACAGTGTGAATTAAAACTAACACAATTTTCTGTGAAAAAGCTTTACAGTCATTTTAATTCCCATGCTTTCCAGGCAATAGCAATGTATGTAGTAAGTGTCACAATAATTTCTATGAATACAGGCTTATCTTTTGTTTTAAAATATGCTTCATTCCAGTGATTCGAAAAGGCTAACTTGGAAATTACAATCTGGGAGTCAATAGATGAATACAAAAGAGGGAAGGCCCAAGAGACATTATTGCAGTGGATCTTTCATTACAGAACTCATATCATAATACCTAAGAGAGCTGAATCCCACCTGGGATCCAAGAGGTGTAATTGAAAATGGATCCACATCCATTCCAAACCCTGTGACATTTCCAAAAAGTCTGACAGTCTTCAGAGAGAAAAGAAAAATAAAAAGGAACTTTCACAAAAAATCCAGCCTATCTACACAAGGAAAATAATAAGACTTATTTCAGACTTCTCATTTGCAACACTACAATCTGAGATGTAACGGGACAATAGCTTCAAATATGAAGGGAAAAAAAAATTACATACCAAGCCTAAAAGTGTGAGAGGTAATTAGACATAATGACCAGTAAAGCATTTAGATATCTATGGAAATATCCAAGTAGAAAAATAAATTATTGCAACAAAATGAAAAAGTAATTAAAGAAGAGGATCATATAGAAGAAAACATTTTAAGTGATTATTATCCAGATGAAGTAAAGAAGAATTAACAAGATCTTGATTTTTCAATAGAGACCCCTTTGAGTAATACTATTTTAATGATTGTCACATCATATAGCATACTACAAGTATGGTAA
>NW_012139525.1:2670465-2671676 GCF_000956105.1 Propithecus coquereli
TATGATTACACTATGTCACCAATATTTAAGAAACAAGCAGAAGACAAGGATAAGTAGGCTGAGAAAGTTTTTTCAGATAAAAAAGACGAAAACAATTAGAAAAGAACTGAAAAGAAATAAACAGATGACAGTTTTAAAAATAAAGGGGTATTCGATAGAGATGAAATCATGCAAATAAATATAAAAGGATCAGAACCTAGTTTAATTTTCCAGTAAGTGAACACTGATGTCCAGAGAATTTTCTATAAAAAGTTAACATTGGAAGTAAAATTGCATTGATTGATGGAAATAGTGAAAGGAAAAGAGGTAAGAATTGCAAACATAGGATATTTTTCAAGATATTTAGACATGGTGTGGAAGAAAATGATACTATTGGGGAGGTAGACAAGGATACAGGATATTTTGTGATTAGTAGGAAGATGTCGGCTCAATTTCACTGAGTAGAAGACCCAGTGGAGAGCAAGTGATTAAAGTGTTAAAGTCTTTTACTTTGCTTAATTCCCTGGAAACAATATGATGATCTCAGTCATTTGATGTTGCTAGGGATTGCACTGTTAGACAAGTATTTGTTTATTCATGGATAATCCTTTCTGAATCCAAGGCTTTTCCACATTTCCATTGCTAGACAGTTTCCTTCTCCCGGGAAGACACATGATTGATAGTGTCATAGTATTTCCCGATTTCGGCACCACAAGATCCTTCCCATATTATCATAAAAGATGTTTTAAATAAATGACCACAAGCAAACAAAATGAAAGCTCATAACGCACTTTAACAATTTTGTGCTTTATTTTCTGAGAGAGGATGTAATATACATATTGGTTAATTCATAATGACTCATTTGAGGAAAAGACAAAGTTGACTATTTGTGCCCTAAAAGAGAAAAAAAAATCAATCAAATATTATAATTTTCAAATCATCTTGCTTATAAAGGAGGGTGTCATAATATTTTCTGTCTTTGATTTTTAAATCACATTCATATAATATGGCTGTATGTATATAAGCAAAATGTATATTTGCCTCCTTCTCTATTCCAGGAGGTGGGGCAGAGTTTTCCACTACTCAGATATTCCAAATTAAAACAAAGAAACAAATATACGGTTTAGGTAATATTTGACTATTTTTAATACTATATTTAGTAGAGAATCAAAGAGTATTGTCAAAACCTAAGGAAAACTAAAAACTCTTTTGACTGATATCTCTTTCTTTTT
>NW_012139525.1:2682558-2683727 GCF_000956105.1 Propithecus coquereli
CATATTTAAATATTATTTATTTATATTCCATATTTAGAATCAATCTATAGGAAAAAGCACTGGATCATGAATAACTAACACAAAGTAAATATATTAAATTTGACAATACAAAACAATAACATATGTGATATACTGTGAATTAGATCAGCCATCCCAAATCTTTTTGGTATGAGGAACTGGTTTCCATGGAATGGTGAGGGGCGGGGAGTGTTGGTGGTTTCAGGATGATTCAAGTGCGTTACAATTGTTGTGCACTTTATTATTATTACATTGTAATGTATAATTAAATAACTATACAACTCACCATAATGCAGAATCACTGGGAGCCCTGAGCTTGTCAGTTTTCCATCTGAATAAAAAAGGACTGTTCTACTCTACTCTCAGATATTAAATGGAACATTGAGGCTTCTGAAATGTTGAAAATAAGAATAACTGTGGTTTGGTTATATAATGATATTTAAATTTCTACAATCTCTATGCCTTTGTCCCAAATAATGATTGATGCTGTGATAAACGATGTTCCAAATTCAACTTCGGCTCATTTTGAGACTTATTGTTATCAGGTGGGAGGCAAGGTAATGTGAGAATGGCTGCTGTAAATCTCTTCACCAAGGAAACTAAGGGAAATTGCATAATTGGAAAGAGATTAGATAGAGATGAAAGAAAACAATAATAAAAGGGATAGAAACAGAAAAAACAAATACAACCAAAACTCAAGACAATTGAAATGGTAGAAATATTCAAATAGTTAGTTAAAAATAGCATGAGAAATATGGAGTAGTTCCCAAAATTTTAATGGATCATTGTAGGAGATTAGATAGTCCAGCTGCCACCAAACTCCTCATACTATAAGAAAATAACAATAGAGTCACTCAATTTACTCTACCATGATGAATTAAAAATATTGATGATTATAAAACTGAGGAATCTATAGTCCCTCAGAACCAACACTGATTAACACGGTGGGAAATAACACAGAGAATTATGACCATGAATGAAAGAAGTTGTGCCATGGTCTCTTGGCACAACTCCCAGCAGGGGATATAAAACTGTTTGCTTTGACATGGATAAACCAGCTTGGAGGTAGTTAAAAAAACTTTATTTGGATTGCTGGAAACTAATGAATTATGTATTGTCATATATAAACCCACTAATTAAAAAGGGTACTG
>NW_012139525.1:2685032-2687198 GCF_000956105.1 Propithecus coquereli
AGGTCCTGGCTCCACGGCTGTGGTCCCCGGAAACTTTGGCTCCAGGGCTGTGGTCTTCTGAAGTCCTACTCCACAGCAATGGTTTGTTAAAGTCCTGGCTCCACGGTTGTGGTCTCCGGAAGTTCCGCCTACAGGGCTGTGGTCGGTTGAAATAATGGCTCCACAGCCCGGGTCTCCGGAAGTCCTGGCTCCACTGCTGAGGTCTCCGGGAGTCCTGGGTCCACAGCTACAGTCTCCGGAAGTCCTTGCTCCACGGCTGTGGTCCATTGAAGTCCTGCCTCCATAGCCGCAGTCTCCGGAAATCCTGGCTCCACCGCCATGGTTTCGGAAGTCCTGGCTCCAAGGCTCTGTGGTCTGTTGAAATTCTGGCTCCAAGACTTGGGTCTCCGGAAGTCCTGGCTCCGCGGATGTGGTCCTTTGAAGTCCTGGCTCCAAGGCTGTGATTTCTGAAGTCCGGGCTCCACCGGTCGCGGTCTCTGGAAGTTCTGCCTACAGGGCTGTGGTCTGTTGAAATAATGGCTACACAGAGTGGGGTCTCTGGAAGTATTGGCTTCCTACTTGGGTCTATTGAAGTCCTGGCTCCACGACTGTGGTCTCCGGAAGTCCTGGCTCCACTGCTATGGGCTCAGGACATCCTGTATCCACGGCTGGGGTGTCCGCAAGTCCCGACTCCACTGCTCTGTTTTCAATACATCCTGGCTCCATGACCAGGGTCTCCGGACGTCCTGGCTCCACGGCTGTGGTCTCTGGAAGTCCTGGTTCCACTGCTATGGTCTCCGGACATCCTAGCTGAACAGCTGGGGTCTCTGGAAGTCCTGGCTCTACTGCTCTGTTCTCAGGACGTCTTGGCTCCGTGGCCGGGGTCTCCAGACTTCCTGGCTACATGACTGGGGTCTCCGGAAGTCCTGGCTCCATGGCTGTGCTCTCAGGACCTCCTGGCTCCAGGGCTGTGGGCTCCGGAAGTCTTGTCTCCACGGCTGCGGTCTGTTGACCTCCTCGCTCCACGGTTGTGGTCCACAGATGTCCGAGTCTCAGGGCTGTGGTCTCCGGAAGTCCTGACTCCATGCCTGTGGTCTCTGGAAGTCCTGACTCCATGGATGTGGTCTGTTGAAGTCCTTGGCTCCACTGCTGTGGTCTCCGGAGATGCTGGCTCCACCGCTATGGTCTCAGGACGTCCTGACTCCATGGCGGTGGTTTCCAGAAGTCTTGATTCCATGGCTGTTGTCTCTGGAAGTCCTGACTCCACGTCTGTGGTCTGACCACACAGGTTGGAAAACTAAAAACTACATTTTCCATGCTCTGTAGCAGTTTATATTTCAGATGTGATTTTTAAGAGACCTGTGTCCAAACCTGAGTAAGCAGAGATAGTTTTGTTATGAATAATGAATTTTGCTGGTGCATATCATTGCATAGGCAAGGTAGTTTTGTGTGTATCAGCTTTCTTCTTTGATGGCTTTCTGAGATGCCGATAGCTTTCAGCTTTAAGCAGAAGCAGCATGATCCTTGCTAATCTGAAGTCTGCTCCTCCAGCCATTAGAAAGATTTCCCAATGCTCCCTAAATAACATACTGTAAATCATACAGATCACATGTGAATGCTTGCTCCTAAAGATTAAGAGTATGAAAGTGTATTCATGCCAGGGAATCACTTTATAGATTGATAAATTTACTTGTTCATGTTAAATTTACTAAGATAATTTTATGTACTGTATCCCTTAAATTTAATTACCTGTGACATAAGTTGATCAGTCTCTATTTCTTGGAGATCTTTATACTTCTGTACCAACATGTATATTTACCTCATTTCTTTTAAACTGCTTGGTAAGTCAGAGTATGTTAAGAAACATAATGTACTTAATTGGGCCCATATTTTTGTACATAAATACATTTTTAGAAGAAGGTATCTAGAAACAGAATTGCTATACCAGAATGTGGGCATTTTAGAACATAAAAGATGCTAAAAATGTCCTCCAAAAAAGCTATAATAGTTTATCTTATCACCAACAGTACATGAATATATACATTTTACTATACTCAGTTTGCTATTGGTAACATCTTGAAAATGATAGACCTAGGACTAAGTCCCAGTTAGTCAGTCCAGTGGCTTGAAGGTTTAACCACTAGTTATCTAGAATGATTGCATGAAGGACTTCTCATTTTGCTTACA
>NW_012139525.1:2688583-2690265 GCF_000956105.1 Propithecus coquereli
GCAACCCAGTGTCCACATAGGATACCACTATGCTATTCTGCCTCTCAGTAAAGGATGACAGTATATGACCTAGAAAATGGTGTTTTTCCTCTGAAGTAATATAGATTAGTTTCTACCATGAATGTCTATAGCTAGTGTTTGAGCCTCTCAGAGCCCTAATTATGAATATCTATGCTCTTATTGTGTTCTATTGCTTAAGGTTGTTAAATATCTAACATCTAGATAGGTGAGTTATTAAATATATATTTATTTCATCATTAAGAGTGTTTTGCTAAGCACTTTGACTTTTACATCATATTTCAACCTTTTTGCTACTTCTTACGTATAATATTGAAATTTTCTTTTTTAAAATAGGGAGTTATCCTTGAGTCATTTGTTGTGATTATACCATTAATCTACCATGTATTGTTTTGTTGATGTGAAAAAATATTTAACCATATAATGTATTAAGTAAAATTTATTTTCTCAGGTATTGTGTTATTTTTATTTCTCTCGGCATTAGTTTATTTCATTATATTGAGTTTTTGTGTTGTAAATGGAGTCATACTTATATGATTTGGGTAACGTTAAATATTCTGATGTAAGCCCAAATGATTATTGCATAAATTACAATAGAAATGAGAGAGTAGGATAATTTGTGCATAAAACAATAATGATATACAATTTTTCCCTCACAATAGGCATGCTTTGTCTTTATGTATATTCATTAATCATCGAAAATCATCTATATCAGCACAACACTTCAGAATCGGTACTCAAGTAATTTATGATGCTTAGAATTACATGCATTCACAGACCATTTTTTACAAGTTTTAAACAGATGGTTTTATATCAGAGATTTTTATAAAGACAGAGAACAAATAGAAATAAGTTCTTCATGGCCAAATTGTCTTTCACTGTGAATTTCTGCCAACTCAAACATACTGAATGTATTTCTCTCTGAAATTTTATTTCACAACTTATAAATGTGTATATGTCAGTTTCAGAGACTGCAATTGCTTTGCACATTTTTAAAAAATTGAATATTTTTATGATAACCTATTTGTTAACATATTTTGCATGAATTTTCAAGATAATTACTATGTTAAAAATAGGTTGCCAAAATTTCCCTTGGGGGGAATCACTATGCAAGACTTACTTTTTAATGACTGAATTTGTAGACTCTGCTAGAAAAATGAGTTATTCTGAGCCTTATGTCTTCAGTTCTGTTTTGAGTATATAGCATCTAGATGCAACCTGTAGACAGATTAGACCAGTGAAATGTTAGCATAAAATAGGAAGATTTGCATATCTATGAAGGAATATAAAATTATGATACATTATATAATGGACAAAGGAAAATTAAGGACATGTTTATGTTATAGTTAAACAAATTACAAAGTTACAATCTTCCTCATCTCTAAAATACAAGAACTAAGCTAGAATGGTATTAAATTATCTTCCAGCTTTAATATCCCCTAATTCCTAAGAAATTAAGTATATAGAAAAAGTTATGATTTATTATTAGGAGGCACTCACTTTGCTTTATAAAATGTTGCATCAATTTTTTTTTAAGTACACATTAACACAATGTTCGAAAAAACATGCTAAGAAATATTGGTCTCATGTAAACATAACTGAGACATAACAATAAAAAGTTTCCTGTTATAAAGAAATAGAATTATATAATGAGATAGAAACTC
>NW_012139525.1:2694535-2695568 GCF_000956105.1 Propithecus coquereli
CTATGATGTTGGATTCATTCATTTCCCTTACATTCTGGAGAACCATTTATTTTATTAATACTCTATCATTTTTTATTTGATCATTTTTACTTTTAGATTTGACACTTGTAAATAGTATATAGTTTTTTATTTTGTTTTGTTTCTTGTTTTAATCCTAAGAATTTTTATAACTAATGCATTAAGAATTTTTTCTTATTCCTGCCATCTCATTTTATGTGTTCTTCTTGGCAAAACTGCTTGATCACTTTCCTTCCCTTTTTATCCTTTTATTCCTCCCTTCCTTTCTTCCTTTTTTACTTTGTTCTCCCACCATCTTTTAAGATAAAATGGGTTTTCTTCCTTCCCAATTTTATTTATTCAATAGCTGTATGTCTCACTTGTTATCTTCTAATTGTCATCCTCAAATTTTCATTACTCATATTTGGAAAAAATAGATTTGTATCTAGTGTCAATAATTAACATTGAGAACTAAGGTCTTTGAAAATATTTTTCTATTGTCTCCTAGTTTCCAGAGTTATAAAGAAAACATTGCATAACTCTTATTTCATTGTTAATGTAATCTTTTAGAAGTTGCATATCTTATTTCATTGTTAATGTAATCTTTTAGAAGTTTAGATTCTTTCCTGTACTGTGGACATATAACTACATTATAGAATTTTTGTGAAAATGGAGATGAAAGCTTGTGCTTTTGTTAATATTTTAAAAAATGATATTTCTTTTCCTATTACACATTCATTTTTTTAAATTAGTGGGTTTTATTTTATGATTATAGAGTTATAGATGTTATTGTTTTTCTAATAGAGTTTAGGGCTATAATGTTTGTATGCTAAAGTTGAGCTTCACTGTTCAAAATCAAACATTTCAGTATCTTTTCTATTTTACAAGACAAGTTCATGCAAAAAAGAAGACTGATATTCTACTGATTTTTTATAAGGATGATAACATCAAAATTATGGAGTTTTTAAGAGATTAAATCAGCTAATTTGTATATAAATACATAGTGTAGTATCTGGCACACAATGTATATTTGAAA
>NW_012139525.1:2695618-2696387 GCF_000956105.1 Propithecus coquereli
TTGTTAATTTTTAATAACATCAGGTCAAGTATATAAAATATTTCATTGTTAGTATAATGGGGTTTTGGATATCACTAATTTTTAACATTCAAAATTTTTTCCAGAAAATTACATGACTGAGACACCCCCACTGTTAAAGCAGTTAATCTCCAAATTCATACAAATTGCATAATATTAATATGTTATAAGAAATAAAAACATCAATATAAAAGTATTATCTGACATAAACATATCTAATATGAGAAGTCTTGCATGCTACTGATTTTTTTTTTAATCAAACAATGCAAGGAACTCGGAGAAGTAGGCCACCTTCTAAGCACAAGGAGAATTGCATATAGTAGAGCTTTAACTAGCACAGCATTTCATTCAAGAAGACTGCTTCAAGACTTCATTTAAAATTATCAGGGGCACATTATCTGGGTACACAAGAAGAAGCAATTATTGGTTTAATTAGCCGGCATTCACCACATCGCCCTCTTTCTCTTTGTTCGATTGCCAGGCAATTTTCTACAATCATTAAGCAAGGGAACTATAATTCCACAATGACCTAATCTGCAGTTCCTTCGTATCACATTGGAATATTTTAAAGTTATTTATGACTGTCCTCAATAAGAACTAAGTCCATTGGGCAGAGAACACTTCAGGCTTAAAAATTCAATATCCATTGCCATAGTCTAAATCTTGATTATATTTAATAATTGACTATGTTTTAGTTTGGATAGATATTTGCCATGAAATTAGGTTAATTGAAATGGAATATATATGTTCT
>NW_012139525.1:2698957-2701730 GCF_000956105.1 Propithecus coquereli
TTATCATATTATTTGAAGTTTTGTTTTAAAACATGCTTTGGTCAAGTTTCTAAGTTGTAGATATTTCTAGATATAGGAGAATATTTGCTGTTGAATTCTCTGAAACCGTGAAATGTGTTAATGGTAGACTTTTGAACAAAACCAACATGATGAGAGGCACATATAATATTCTAGATGTGGATGTTTCTCCTAAATAACACATGAATGGGAAAGAGAGATGAAGCATCCAAATGAGGAGGGGCATGAGATGGAAATAGTAGGTCTTCTGCTTACATCCAGACAACCAGATTTTCTTTATCTTGTTTTCATGTTTGGTACATGACAAAGTAATGTTCTGGGACTGGGACATGAAATGTTGCTGTTCACTGGATCTGGAGATGAAGGGTACCTTTTACAGCAGGAGTTAAGGGAGATGAAGTGTTTTGCCATTGGAGAGAGAGGCATGTTCCCACTGGACAGCATGCTAAGATACTTAAAGCAAGCAAAAATCCCCCAAATGAGAAGCCTAGTTGAGAATATAATATTCTAGCCTGCATGACACTTGGATACAAAAAATGGTTAAAATTTAACATCTCAGACCACAATTGCTCAGGAGAATTTAATGGTACTACACATGAATGAGAACATTTCAAAATTACAATATCTTTATTGCAATTATTTTAATTAAATGCCCATAATTTAAAATTATTTTTTAACTTTTCACTTATTCATGTTGAGCCTTTTGTTGTGCATTTATTTATTAACCATGTGCCAACTATCACATTGCACACTTCTGGGAATCCAATTATTAAAATCTCATCTTTAATATACACTAGATATATAAAAATTAAAAGTTAGCTTTTTTTGGTGACTCAGTGTTTCTTTCTTTAGGGAAAATAAGATCCTAAGGATTATAGTGAAACTAAATGAGTTACGTTGGTCTAGATGTATTTTTGGCACATAATTGGTTCCCAATACAAGTTTCTATAATACAGTTCCCATTCACAGCTAAAATCTAAGTAGTCATTACAATATGCACAACAAATATGATTAGGCAGTCACTACTCAAATATGTGCATACTTGAAATTATTTTATTTTCTTAGGTACATCTGTCTTTCTTGGCATTGAACCAACCTGCATTTTCATGGTGTAGTCATCTTCTCATTTGCCAGTTCTAGTACAACATGCTGTCAGTGTCCCATCTGGAACCTTAGCACTGCAATGCCTGACTTCCAAATGCCTGCTGCATCTCTTTACCTGTGGGCACGTTGACCTCTAGATCCCTTTTAAAATCCCTGCAGCAGGTAATATATGCCGTATAATCTTTACCACCCTTACACATACAAATTCAGACAGAACCAATGGGAGTCAGTGTATAAAGTCCCCAGCTCTCTCACTGCTCAGGTAGGATAATTCTGACACGTGCTCCTCATTGTCCCCAGTGAGACTGGACTCCAGCAGTCCCCAGTGGCTATCGATAATAGACCCTTCTCACTTCTTCACTCTTCTCTTCTCACCTCTCAAATAAATTGTTTGCACTGAATTTTTGTCTCAAGGATTGCTTCTGGTGAAAGTCATTTCCTCGGTAGAGACAGTGATTGTAAAGCTTCACCAGGAATTAAAATTCCATTTGCTGCCAAGCGTTCCAATGGCCCGGTCATTTCAATATGAAAGCTTTCTTTTCAAGCTTCTTTAACTTCCTCCCAAACCCATCTCCTGCCCCGCTTCTTTGGAAAGGGTGTGACTTTGCCTGGAAGCAGGCATGAAAACGAAGAGTCCAATTACCTGATTTCAGGCTGATAAAGACACATAAGGCAGGACCAGTCTGTGGTTTCAGCCTGATTTAGAGCCAGTCAGGTGGTCTCAACATGGCATATGTATGACATGTTCAGCATTATCCAACAGTACTCTTATGCAACTGGTTCTTTAGTGCTGAAGACTCCAGAGTGGTAACTGTGTCTTCCTTTGTCTCCTACCTGCAGCACACTAGCATAGGACACACCCCTGCCTGTCTACTGAACTGCTGCCATTTCTGTCCAGCATGAACTACATACAAGAGTCTCTCAAGGAGTCTCAGGGAATAGAGGCGGCCTCTTTTGCCTCCTCTTAGTGCCTATGGTTACCATTTAGTCTGTGTTCAGTGATCCGCAACCCTTTTGGAACCAGGGACGGGTTTCATGGAAGACAACTTTTCCAAGGACCGGACCAGGGCAGGGAGGCAGATCTGGGAGGTGGCAGAGCTCTGTAGCCTGGTTGCTAACAGGCCACAGACCGGTACCAGTTGGTGGCCTGGGGGGTTGGGGAACACAGTGCTAGATAATCCGGTAAGTCTTTCAACTCCAGACATTTCCACATGAGAAGATACAGAAACTAGACTTTTTTTGTTTTGTTTCGTGTGTTCAGTGAAACGCCAAACTGCAAAGGACACATGCATCCCCCCTACTTTCAAAGCCAATTCCAAGAGAACACTGTGAGGCCCTGAGTGTGTTTGGGGGTGGGGGGCGGGGGGCGGGTGGTGATGGTTACAATTCTGCTTTCTCAGTAGGTGACCTCTATCCGCTTCCCTATATTTGTTTTCTTGACATTGACAACTTTGTGTAGATGGCGATACAGAATCTGTTGGAACAGCCCCTTAGAAGCTCCAGCATTGCAGTATCTTAAGCCGCAGCCAGGGCTGCTATTAATTTAGAATGTGAGGTGAAGAGCATTTTTAGTGCTATTCCTTGCAAATCTCTGTTATTCTATAAATCTCTTAAATCATTTTTGTCAAAAAGGAAAGGTGTTTTATATATA
>NW_012139525.1:2702545-2704533 GCF_000956105.1 Propithecus coquereli
ATATAATGGAAGCAACATAACTTACGTAATTTTAAATAAAAAGCTAAAAAGTTAAAGAGAAATTTAAACTTTTCACTAGACCCATTATTGGAAAAAAACCTTATAATTCAAAATCCTATGTAGTATTAATTGAAGTTGATTATTAAAATCCTAGTATTTTGTAATGATCTTGAAATGTCTATAAAATATAAATCTCTATTTTTCAAAATGTCTAAGTAACTAATTCTTATTAAATAGGGGTAATAATTCTCTCAAATATATAAACTCAGCTTTAATGCTAAGCCTTGAGAAAAAATAAGTTTGCTTAATTTTCTGGATTACTAAAGTAAAACTAATTTGTTGAAATTAAGCCAACTGTAGCTCTAAGCATTTCATTCTATTACTTAGAAAATAACTGAATATAATGAATTTTACTTGAACAACTTATTGTGTGTGAAGAAATTTACGGTGCATCTAAATTTATCAGGAATAGAAATAAATTTTCCTCTTTTTCCTCCAAGAGTGAATAATGTTTAATGGTGGATAAAACACTGAATTTCATTGATATTTATTGATTTTTGTCATATATCAGAAGGAAACATCTATCTATCATATAACATGTAGGAACAAATAAACATATCTCTGAATGTAAAACCAGAGATAAAATAAAAATGATTTCCTGGAAACTAGTGTCCTTTTCATTCTTCTCATTTATTCATTCATTCAACAGATGTTTATTGGACACCGTTAATCATCTGACACTCTTCTAGGGCCTGGGACACAGCAGTGAACAAAACAGACAAAAATTTCTCACGGACATCATAATTTAGAGGGGACATCAAATAGATACATAGTGTTTAGATAGTTATAAATAGTAAGGAGAAATTATAAAGGAAGGAAGAGATGGCTTAGGAAGATGAAATTATAGATAGGGTAATTATGAAAATGCCAAACACATGGGCTGATCATGCTTTCAGATTGCACTTGTCTAGGCTGCAATTGAAAACATTTAAGTATTGATACTAAACTTGAGTACCTCTCCGATCATATGAGTAGATTGTAATGACAGTGGCTTTTATTATTATTAAGTATAAGACAATACAGTTAGAAAAAAAGCATTTATGTAATAGTTTTATGATTGTGGTTTCTGTCTTTCAATTATAATTTAACAGCAGGCATTCAGAATATTAGAAACTTACAAAAATGACTATATCCCCAACCAGTGCAGCATTCCCAAAGGATGTTGTGATGGCTGATTTTAGGTATCAGAGTGACCCAGATAAATGCTAAAGCATTATTCTTGGTTATGGTGCGATGGTATTTCCAGAAGAGATTGGTGTTTCAGTCAGCAGACTGAGTAAGGAAGATCCACCCTCACCAATATGGGTGGGATGGGCATCACCCAATTCCTCGAGGGCCCAGATAGAACAAAAAGGCAGAGTAAAAGTGAATTTGTACTCTCTTCTGGAGCTGTGACATCTGTCTTCTTCTGTCCTTGGACATCCAAACTCCAGGTTCTCAGGCATTCAGACTCAAATTTATATCAATATCCTCTGTGGTTCTCAGGCCTTTGGACTCAGGCTAAATTACGCCACCAGCTTTCCTGGTCCTCAAGCCTGCAGAGACCAGGTGCTTATCATACATAAATTTGTGAGCCAATTCCCATAATAAAGCTCTTTGTTATCTATCTGTCTATCTATCTATATCTATCTAATCTGTCTATTTTTTATCTATCCTATTGGTTCTGTTTCTCTGGAGAACCTTGAAAAATCCATAGTTTTATGGAATACTAATATCTCATGAGTCTCTAGAAGTTTTGTGATTAAAACAGTGCTATGGACTGAATGTTTGTGCACTTCCAAAATTCATATGTTGAAATTCTAATCCCCAATATGACGATATTAAGAGGTGGGCCCTTTGGAGCAAAGTCATGACGGTGGAGCCCTCATCAATGGAATTAGTGCCCTTATAAAAAAGAAAACAAGATAGCTTGCATCCTTTCTGTGCTG
>NW_012139525.1:2707433-2708732 GCF_000956105.1 Propithecus coquereli
TAGCTCTATCAGGTAGTAGACAAGTGGGCCAACTATGATTAGAAAAAATGATTAAATACTTCTTAATCCTGCTTCCTTCCATGCATAGCCTTTTGCTTAAGAAAATATTCAAAATAACATATTCAATCCAGCCTTTATCTTTATTCAAAGTTACTAATATGGTATGAAATGTTAAACATTTAGATTCATTGTGGCATTCAACAATTACTGGGTTTAATTTTGAAATTATTTTGAAAGATTGCTTCTTATTTTAATGATGCTGTTAGAAGCTTTGAGAGTCACTAGGTTTTTATGGTGATAACTTGATTAATTTCAGAGGTTTATACACTTTTCAGTATGATCTAAATTTATATTAACATTGTACAGATAATGTCATTGTTATTCAGTTTATATAGTAGCCTTTGCAAAAGGAGTGACTTAGATTTAATTTATTGTATTTCTGATTAGAAAGGGTATATATACAATGTATAAATTTGTATGAATTAGTGGGTGATGATTTAAGTTTTAAAGATGATTTAAGTTCTTTATTGAATTTGCTATGTATAGAACTTAATTCAATATTTGATATAGAAAGTAATAGAGATTTCAGTAGTTAACATATTCATGAGAGCAGATATTCATGAGTGGATAATTGATGTGTATATCTCAGTAATAAAACAGCATTAAAATAGAAAATCATTTTCAGAGAAAATAATCACTTTATATTATACCTTGCATTATAGATATATTTTGATATCTCCACAATATTTGTTACAGAATTTTACATATAATTAAGACTTTAGGGATTTAGTTCAATCTGAAGTATTATATTATGTTCCTCAGACATCACTTTTTAAAGAGATATCTAAGAAAAGCACTTGATAGCCATAGAAACAAAGGATTTTTTCAGAATAATGTATACTAGTCATTTTTTTCATTTTGGAGAGCAAGAATTACTTTTAGAATAAAACTTAATTCTAAAATAAGTAATAATCCAGCCACCTTTGTTACTGAGATTTCTAATTTCACACCCTCTGATTTTGAAATTCCTTGACAGGTTCTCTTCTGCCCTCAGTCAGGTCAAAAAGTGTATATGTGTTATTTCCTGCCAAATTGTTTGATGATAATTGGAGCCTATGCTAATCGTTACAGAAGACTCTACTCCAGTTGGAAAAATTGAGCTGTAGGTATTTAAAATAAAACAAGCACCACATATACTCACCATCAAATTGGTACTAATTGATTAACACTAATGTGCACATAGGGGAAGTAACATTCATCAGGTGTCTGGCAGGTGGGAGGAGGAGGAGGAGATGGGTA
>NW_012139525.1:2718967-2720097 GCF_000956105.1 Propithecus coquereli
TAATGTTCATTGTACCTGTTAGGTAGGTTTTGGCCCATCCCATCCTCCCCACTCTCCCCTGCTTGATTTCCTCTGAGTTTTACTTCCCTCTGTGCACATGTGTGCTCATCGGTTAGTTCCAGTTTAATAGCTAGTATATGTGGTATTAGTTTTTTCCAATCTTTAGATACTTCATTTAGGATAATGGTCTCCGGTTCCATCAAATTGTTGCAAAAGATCTTAATTCATCCTTCTTCATGGCTCAGCAGTATTCCATAGTATACATATAGCACATTTTGTTAATCCACTCATGAATTGATGGACACTTGGGTTAATTTCACATCTTTGCAATTGTGAATTGTGTTGCAATAAAGATTTGAGTGCAGATATCTTTTTGATAAAATGACTTATTTTCCTTTGCTGGATCAAATGCTAGATCTAGTTTTAGTTCTTTGAGAAATCTCCATACTGTTTTCCATAGAGGCTGTACTAATTTGCAGTCCTACCAACAATGCATAAGCATTTCTTTCTCTCTGCATCCACACCAGCATCTGTTGTTTTTGGTCTTTTTTTCAGTATTTTTAATGAAAGTCATTCTAGCTGGGGTAAGGTGATATCTCATTGTGGTTTTAATTTGCATTTCCATGATAATTAATGACATTGAGCCTTTTTTCATATGCTTATCGGCCATTACTCTATCTTCTTTTGAAAAGCTTCTGTTCATGTCTTTTGCCCACTTCTTAATGAGTTGTTTGCACCTTTCCTTGCTGATATGCTTTAATTCTTTGTAGATTCTGGTCTTTAGACCTTTATCAGATATATAGCTTACAGATATTTTCTACCATTCTATAGGCTGTCTATTTGCTCCATTGATTATTTCCTTAGCAGTGCAGAAGCTTTTTAATTTAATCGAGCACCATGTATTTATTTTTGTTGATGCTGTTATAGCCATTGGGTTCTTCTTCATAAATTCTTTGCCTAAGCCCTTTCTAGAAGAGTTTTTTCAACACTTTCTTCTAGAATTCTTAATGAGCATTCACAGATCTCACATGGAAAAGGACACTTCAAATTACTATTCTAAATTACGTGTGTATATATGCACATGAAGAAAATATTTTTGGTCAACTCAAATAGCTAATGATATTTATATT
>NW_012139525.1:2720147-2721985 GCF_000956105.1 Propithecus coquereli
AAACTGTTGAACGAGATCTACTGAATTTGAAAACACCTTTTATTTAATTATCAGTAAATTTTTACTCTTAAGAGTTACCCTGGAAAAATTTTCAAAGGTGTACATCAACAGCTGATTGGATATAATGGAATGCAACAGCAAAAATGAATGGAATAGAGTCACACATATTAACACTGATGTAGCTAACAAACTAATTCTCAGAGGGAAAAAATGCAATTTTCAGAAGAATTCAGGGAGAATTGTACCAGCTACATAAAGTTTTAAAATATACAGAAGAAAAATACATTCCTTAGGGATATATCTACCTATGGTAAAAATATAAAGACATGTTGAAATGATAAACTTTAAATAAGATTTTGTTCTTCCCCTGACAGGGGAAAGGGGTGTGTGATAAGGATTCTGAATTGGAAAGAGGACACAGACCCTGAATTCTTAAGTTGAGTAATGGATAGATGAGTACTTGATGATAATTCTTATATAGGATACAAAATAATAAATTTACTAAAAAATAACATTAAAATTGTGAGCTGACCTCTCAGTTTCCTTTTATGGTAAAAATAACTCCACCATCACACCCCCTGTCCTGCGCTCAGACAAGCAGCTTTCCTTTCTTCTTGATCCAAGATGTGTCACTGCCTGCACCAAAAGTCATTACATCATCCTAAATCAGGTTGTATCTTGACCTCTGTTCAAACAAGTATAATCATTAAGAACTTACCTCATAAAATTTCAAAATACTTGGCATTTAACCTAGCACACAAGATATCAGATATCTTTATGATTGATTTTAATGTTTAATAACTACGAGAGCCACTAATCCTTAACACCAATTGCCCTTCTTTTCCATAATTTCTTTACTTGAATTTTTTTTTAATAAACTCCTGACAAACTTTAGAATCAGTTTTTCTAGTCCTAAGACAATGTACTGTGATGCCATCTGTTGGAATTTCTTTGATTAATAATGGAATAATTAATGGATAGTGAAATGTTTATGATGGCTACAAAGTGACATGCCATGCATGTGGGTTTCTGCCTCAAGTCTCTCTCCCTTCACTGTGATGCAAAACGAAAAGTTTCCACCCCCACCCTGTGCACTGTAAACCTGCTGGTCTAAACAAGTATTTGAGGATTTCCCTACTTTGGAGGACTAGATTCTCTTCCCTTTGTCTTATATCTGCTCAATCAGACATCATCTTTAGATTTCTTTTTATAACTCTGTTTGATCTTCCTTGCGCATGGCAGCTTGTCTTCATGAGCGCTGAGAAGAAAAAGAGCAAAAGACTCTTTTCTTTCTATTATCTTAAATATAAAATTCTCTGACTTCTTTTTGCATCCCTGAACTCTGTAATGTTGTCCAATCAATAGAAAGAAGTATTAGATATGATATAAATTCCAAAACGAGGAAATCAGACATGTCAAATCACTGATGAGCCCTTTCTGAACCTAATGGAAAAAGATTAATGCTACCAAAATATGTATAAAAATAGTGATGATGGTGGGATCCAATAAAATACCTTCTAACTCTTCTTCATCTCCAGTATAATCAATGATATTATTCAAAAGATTTAATGATCCCTAACCAATCAGAATCAAAGCTAGCCTAACCCTAGTGTATGAGAATGGAGTGATTCTACTGGGCAGGATTGTACGAAAGTTGGGACATCCTTTGGGAGGATTTAAGGTGTCTGGGGCACCTTTGGGAGGAGAAATTTGAGGATTTAGCCAGAGCCTATTTTTTTTCTCTACTAAAGTATTTCAATATTGTATCAACTGGCCTAGCTGTGCCAAAACCTAGTGGATAAACATAAATCTGAATATATATTTAATAACAACAAAGA
>NW_012139525.1:2734960-2736192 GCF_000956105.1 Propithecus coquereli
TATAAACTTAGAAATTGGGATTCACATTTGTATAACCCACATGGAACAGGACCTCTCAAACTAAAAATTTAAGCGAATATGTGGCCCTAGGCCAGTGATATGCCTAAGATGCAGGCAGTAATAAAAGCAAACTGGCTCTGGAGAAAACAACTTCTCACAGGTAAGATTAGGTAAGATAATATAAATTATCTTACCACAGGTAAGATAATACCAAATTTAAAACAGGCAAGGAAACAAATACACAGAAGCGAAAATTAGAAGACATAACAACTAATAGTATTAGATCTTCTGAGCTTAACATAGTATCAATATTGAGTGCAGATTCAGAAATAAATATGTTTAACTTCTTAAACACTTTGTTGATCATACAGAGCATGTGTCTATCTGACGAGTGACCTATAGGGCTGCCAATTTATGATCTTTGCTTTAGCAAATGTTTTATTGTTTGAGAATAGTTCTTTATGAGATCTCTTTATACAGTTGTGAATTAGAAGTGTCATGTCTAAATTTTAGCATTGTGTTTAAATTATCTTTCCTGCATTACAACTAAAGGTCTACCAGGAAAATATACTTGTGTTAGAATTACTAATTCTAAATATCAGTGAAGATATTTTATGTAATTATTATCAGACACAAAATCAAATTGGCTCCCTTAGGATGATTATACCTTTCAATTTGCCTGGGAAATTCCAGCAGAAACGTCGCAACTCAATAGAATTAATGATAACATCATTTTGATTGTCAAAATTGTACAAGTTTGAATGATAAACCATATGGCAACATTCTTAAATTATAATGAGAATAGAGTTGACCCTTGAACAACATGGGAGTTAGGGGCACAGACAATCATGCAGTCGAAAATCCATGTGTAACTTTTGACTCCCCCCAAACTTAACTACTAGTAGCCTACTATTGACCAGAAACATTACCAACAACATAAACAGTTACTAACACATTTTATGTTATTGGTATATGAATTATATAATGTGTTCCTACTGTACAGTAAGTTACAGAAAACAAAATGTTATTAAGAAAATCATAAGGAAAAGAAAATATATTTACTATTCATTAAGTGGAAGTGGATAATGATAAAAGTCTTTATCCTCATTGTCTTCAAGTTGAGTAGGCCGAGGAGGAGGAGGAAGAGTAGGGGTTGGTCTTACTGTCTTAGGGGTTGCGGAGTTGGAAGAAAATCCACATGTAAGTGCACCCATGCAGTTCAAATCCATGTT
>NW_012139525.1:2737245-2738970 GCF_000956105.1 Propithecus coquereli
TATTTAACCTCCAAGATTTTCAACGGCGAGCTGTAACTGAAATTTTTAAACAACTAAATATGTCATATTTGACATTTTGCTATACACACCCTCCAGTAAATTTTTGTCACCTTCACAAACATAATTATCTATTATCCATAATTATCCATAATATACCAAATATTTTCTGTGTTTAATCCACATTCTCTGACTATTCTTGCCTCTCCCTTTAAGTTTTCCCTACGTGATTTCATGTTTATATCTGCAGACTTTGACAACACAAAAGGACATTTTGAGTATACTACACTGATTTTTTAAGAGATCCCTGATTCTTTCAAAAATGTAAACTTGTGATTTTATTTTTTTTTTTAGGTCTGAATTATTCTCTTCAGACATGGTTGTATTACCATTTCTGCTCCAATTGTTCCTATTGCCTCCTTGGGTAACTGATTTATTTAGCAGTCTAAACTTGGAGAGATATAAACTTGAAATGGTTTTATATTTCTCTAGTGACTGCTTTCAAGCATGCTCTTCAGAATGTTAATTTCTGACCCCTAGAGATATTTTGGGCAGATTCCATACTTCTTGATAATGTTCAGTGATAAAACATCCAACCACTTTAAAATGCCAAATTCATGTCCTATTTAAAATTAATCCTTCCCTGCTTCTCCTCCCAAGCCCTGGCAATACTTATAATCTTGTGGACTTGGAGTAACAGGGGGTGTTTTCACCATACTTCAATCCTCCTGCCAGTGCAATCCCCTTCAGTCTCGGATGGATGTTAGTGTGGGCTGCTTCGGGAATATGTATATTCCCTCCTTAATTTTAAAAGCAAATTTTATTTCACTTAACTATTTTTGCTTTTAGTTATGACCTTTATTGTTAGTCTTGCATCTCATCTCTAGCTAATACTGACTGTTAATCAGTGTCATCTGTACAGCAGGTGTTTAAATTCTACCTCTCTCATGTGACACCACAGGGTCAGGTAACTGCACAGTTCCCTGGCAAAGAAAAATGCAAGTATCATCCCACCACTTATTCTCCCCTTACTTCCCACCCCCTTGACTTTTCCCCTTACCAAGTGGGCCATCTTCTGGAATTGGCTAACCACCGAGACAGCTCAATTAGGCTTTCTTCTGCTGAATCACTAGAGCCAAGGGAAAATTATACATTTTTTCTGTTACAAAAAGTGAGGGAAAGCAGGACATTCCATGCTAATCATTGTCTTTATTTTGCTATCTTACTTCAATTATTTTTTTAACCTTTTCAAGTAGATATAGAGCAGACAATCAATACTGATGGGTAAGTAGACTGTACTCCGGGGAATGAAATGCCAGGCTTCCATTCTCTAAAGCAACTTTAATCTCTTCAAATGATTCTTTGGAGGGTAGCCAGCATTATCTGAATTGAAGGTGTGTCTGAAAAGGAACCTCTCTTTATAAAAACCATATCCTTCTCAACTAGGCCAATGACATGATTCTAAATATGCCCTACTCCCATCCCTGCGTCCCAGCTCTTCTCCAGGGCCCAGTGTATGTAGATATTGGTGGTGGCAGGACAGGTAGACAAGGGAAGACTGATTGTGACAGAGCTCTGACAAAGCCCCCTACCCCTGACTTTTAGTGATTCCTTGGCAGCGTTGTCATACATGTGGAATAAGTAATGAGTTTTTATCTTCAGCTATGTGTCCTCATTGCCAATTTCAGGACAATTGGAAAAATTCTATTTTGTAATCTGTTACACTTG
>NW_012139525.1:2741540-2746001 GCF_000956105.1 Propithecus coquereli
ATAAAACAAAATAGATTTTTATCTTTCTACCTTTTGGAAAATAACACTCAAATTAAAAGCTGTACACATTTTAATTTTATGTGAGGAAAAAATCCAAAGAAAGAACATATGGCTACCTTATAATGTAGACTGGTTGGCACAACTTTAAAAGAATTCTCAAAATGTATAATGAATTCAAACAATATCTTAAGCTTAGTAGCCATAAATATTCTTGGTACTTTCGTAGTAAGAAAGTTACATGGCAAAATTATCATAAAATTAATTTATTAGTCCCTTAAAAAATTCACTTATTAGTAATTTTAATTGATATTTACCTGTGAATCATTCTTTCCAGAATGAATATGTAAGAAAGGAAAGAGTAAGAAATAAATACGGTGGGTATATGAAACTGAAAATACAATTGATCACTTAATTTTAAAGTATTTCTCCTTCTTAACTTGCTATTTAAAATTTACTTATAAGAAGTTTAAAGAGAAGATATTATTTTTAGTGTATTCTACTATATTTTACAGTATTCAGTTTATGATCTATATTTAGCAATACAATCTTTTTTGTTTAATTATGGCTCAAACTATTGCATCTATCTTGTTTTTATAATGAGGACACATTTTTCTCAAGTATATTAAGGACTTTTTCATTATATATAATGAACTGAATAATTTAGACTGTGTGAGCAATGTCAAGACTGTTTTACAATTTAATAAATTAATACTGAAATTTTTGAACACCTGCCAGTTTTTACATATATATCTAATAACATTATTCTTTTATAGTCTTTTATACAATTCTCCTCCCTCAGATAATTCTTACAAAGTTTTATGTGTTCTGTTTTCATTCAATGATCGTTTCCATTTAAGTAAGGAGCTCAATTTTACTGCCCACATTTATTTTGGTATGACAATTCCTTTTGATGTAGTTTCTAAATCATTCATGATTTATTTAAAATTATTTGTATTCTTCATCTAGAACTGCAGTCCTTCCAGTTTATTTATTAAAATCTATTCAAAACTGAAGCGGGGTTTGTTTTTCTTTTGCCTTTTCCTTAGAAGATGCTCAGATTCTACCTTAAATTTATTGACCACCTGTTTTAAGCTTCTAGCATGTATTAATATCACAAGCATTTAATTTACATAGTTTTTGAGATCAGGAAATGGGTTTTACTCTCACTTTAAGGTGCCTTCAGTTGAGTATCATCTTGGCAACCCAGTGGTGTTATACATAGCCTGTCTTATTTATCTTTGTGCTGATATTTTTCAGCTGTAAAAAGAATTACAGACAGAACTATTAACATTACTGTTTTTACTGATATTTTGGCCAATGTATAAGTCAAAATGAGTGAAAAACTTTAAAACATTATAAATATTTCTATCAGAGGATTATACATAAATTTTAAAAAATGTTATATAGCTGATAAAAATAATGAGGATCTAAGCAGAGACGGTGAAACAATCCAGAAATTCACAACAACAAGAAGCTATTACCATCCTTATTGGCACTGGAGTCAGCCCCCAGAATGGACCCTCTAAGAGTATGATGAAACCATTTCCTTTTGATGTCTGGAGTGTTTAACAGATGTCAGTTCACGTCACCCCATCTTTGCCATCAAGACTCTGTTCTAGTTTCATTCATTCTCAAAAAACACATTGCTCCTGGAAGGGGTGTTCATACTCTCCTTTCTCTCCAGGATCCCTAATATACTCCCTTCAGGAGCTTAGGTTTTAACAATAGGCAAGACTTCACACTGTTTTAGCTTGATCTCCTTCCTAAACATCTGAGGAAATGAACTCTAAAGCTTGGTACTGGCATGCAATGAGCGGCCGGGGCAACACAGGAGGACAAAGTGCTTTCCAGTTCCATGAGTTGTATTGCCACATGCTCTTCACAGAAAAGTGGATCCTCATAGGGAGAATTCATTCCCCAACTCCAGGACAGAAATTCCCCCATACATGGCAGCCTATAGGTGTTTTATTACTATTTCCTTAGGATCCTAAGACCAAGGAGATGAGTCTGCACACTTGGTGAATTTTCCCCCTTCTGTTTCCATCCCATCTTATCCCATTCCACAGACTAAACCTGAGATACATCTTTTGCTACTCTGGATGAGCTTCGGAATGTCCTACCACATTCGGATTGTCACAAGGTTAACTTCCTTACCTCCTTTTATCTTCACTGAAATGTTATTTTGACAATGACGCCTAACTAAACCACCCTTTTAAAACCCGTAACCTTTCTCTTTATGAACTCCCAGTCATCCTCGCGTTCCCTACAGTGTTACTTTCTTTAGCCTTTATTAGTTTTTAAAACCATACACATATAATATCTATAGTTTATTTTCTTTCTCTGTCCACTAGAATGTAAGCTCTGCAAATACAGGAGTCTTGGTCCGTTTCTTTCCTTGGCTTTTAGGTGCTTCTAGCTTCTAAAACAGTGCCTAGTGCATGAGAGGAGGTTAGCAGATGTTTACTGAATAATGGAAGAGAGAGAGGAAGGAAGAAAGAAAAGAAGAAAGAAAGAAAAAGGAAAGAGGCAAGAGGGAAGAAGGTGGGGAGGGAGGGAGAAATCTTGCTCTATTACAATAGTCTTATCCCCAGAAAGCATACTAAATTCTGATAGTTTACTGTTTTAGCATATGCAATATATACTTCTTGCAGTCTGTCTCAACATGATGGCCCAGCCTCCAGCGATATGTCCAGATTTAGACTGTTGAGGGATTTTTTTTTCCTTAGGAATTTGGAGGAAGACATCTGAAAGTCAAATGTTCATTCCAATTCTCAATGATCTTGTAGGAATCTCAGAGAAATTACTCTTGCTAGCAAAGTCAAACAACACTGTACCTTCTAAAACAGTTTGCAGTTATATTTAAAGTAGGTCCTGTCACGGTCCACTGAGATTCTAACAGCAGTGACTTCTGAGAGTCCACAGTCATAAGATATCTGCAGACAATTGATTGACAGAGGCTTGATAATGACCTCAGGAATTACATGCTTCAATACCAGAAAAAACAGTACAAAGTACAGAAACGTTAGCTTTTGTGGATCAGCTCTTTAGCTATGTCATAATCTCAGGATCACAGGAAGCTCTATGCCTCTGGGAAGGGCCGTGCTATCAGCAGTTAGACACCTGCCCCAGCCATTCTCCCAGCCAACAGGCCCCACGGTGCCCAGGAGCTCCCCTGCCCCCTGCTGGTCAAGCAGTGCGTGCTTCAGAGAGCTGGCTCTGTGATCAGACTGCCTGGTTATTTGCCTGAATCTCTCCCTTGTCCACAACTACTGGACATATCAAGGGACACTAAAGTACTGATTGCAACTTGATCATTTGCAAGTTTCTAACCCTTTCTTTTTCTTGGTTCCCTTACTCTTCCTCTCTTATGAAGTGGGGGATATTAATAAATATTCATAGGGTTGTTATGAGAATTAAAGGATATAATGCATATGTGACTTAAAAAATATCTAAAAATATTCTATGAGTTATCATTATTATTACAAAATTTATAATAAATAAATCTTTAGTGAAAGTCCTCTCAGGAGTCTAGGATCTGAAATTTCTAGGTGAACCATGAATAGATTGGCAGATAAAATTCAGGACATCCAGGTATAACTGAATTTCAGCTAAACAACAAATACTTATTTAGTATAAGTACATCCCAATATTGTGGGGGACATATTTACACTGAAAGATTATCCATCGTTTATTTGAAATTCAAATTTAGTCAGGCATCCTATAGTTTATTTGCTAAATAGGGTAACCTTAACAAGGTGCCATTCACCCTAGATGTCTTGCTCCCTCTGATCATAGCTACTCTTGGGATTCACAGATCTCTGGTTCCCTCTCAAGATCCCGAAATGGTGTAAGTATGTCCAAGTCAGTGGAAAGTCTAAGAAAAATGATGCATTCATATGGGCTTGACTGTTACTAAGCATTTGTAGGTATCTTTACTTCAGGCAATTTGGGCTTTCTGGCTGCCCCAAATCCCCAAAGCATGAAATCATAAAGGCTGGCTAGGGCTTGACATCACAGGAAGGGGAAAATAATCAGACACAAATAATAATGTAATGTATACTTTCATTTTTCTCTGTATTCATGTCTCTTAGCTATCACTGTTGTATCTTTTCTCTCACCAAAAATGACATTAGCTTAAATGCTGTATTTTAAGGATAATGTAAACAAAATATGCAAATTTTACATTTGTATTATTCAAAATTGAGAGATCAAAGTCATCTTCAGTAAATATCAGTCACTTAAAGAATATTATTAAAGTAGAATATATCTGTGTTTGATATTTTTTAATTTTCTGTGCAAAATGATTATAAAATATTTAGTAGTAAGCACATGCCCACGCAACGTGGGTCTTTATTTCATTCTTTTTGTACCCTATGAATATATTATAGTTTATAGCACATACTGATTACTTAACATTAGTTAAATAAATGGATGTTTCACATTATTCCATCACCTACAGTG
>NW_012139525.1:2746653-2748015 GCF_000956105.1 Propithecus coquereli
TTCAAACATCAAATCACTAAATTCTTCCAACATTCACACAAGGGAAGTACTATCAATGGCTTCATTTTCAAGTGAGAATACCAAGAAATAAGAAATTGTAAACAACTCGCACAAGGTCACACAGCTGATAAGTAATGGAGCTGGGATTTGAAACTAAGAAGTCTAGCACCAGAATCTGTGGCTACAACCTCTGCAATGCAATATCCCTGAATCCCATTCAGGCCTGATAGCAATTTCTGCTCATTTAATGCCATCTTGGGTACCTGATAATTTCATTTCCATGTTATGCTGAGAGGTTTCTAAAGCTCTTTCTGGCTTTAGCTAGTTCTCCATGTGGCTAAGCCTGGTTATGGAGATCTGAGAAACGGGATATAGGTTTATGTGCTCTATGATCCCATAAACTTAGCTGAAGCTATTTCTGTGTCCCTGCAGTGGTTCTGATGCAGGGCTCAGGTTCTCCCTCAAACAACCCACAATTCCCTACCTTCCCTATCTTTTGCTTCCTTCTCAACCACCATATTTTTTTTTTCTAATTTTGATGATTGCAGAATTAGAAAGATGAGTAAACTTAAAAATTTCCCTCCAGGTATGTTGTATATATTGTATATATTATGTTGTGAGTTGATTTGTTGCCCTCCACCACACATTTCTCTAGGGATACCGGCTTTGGGAAGGAAAAAAAGTTTAGAAAGGGACCTGTAGACTTGTATGTCATTTGCTTTCTGACATGGTACTAGATTTCCATTGAAGCAAAGTGTAGAAACCTGTGTTGTTTCTGTAATAGGGCAATAGGGAAACGAAAACAACAAAGGTAGATGATACTTTAAAATTTTGTATCACCACTTGCTGTACTTTACTATAATTACTTGATTTTTAGCAGTTTTTCCTACTTAATGAGAGCAAAATCTACATCTTATTTAATGTTCTATTGGCAGAGATAGAAGAGTGACCGTGAAATAAATATGAGTCGATTAAATGGATTAGTTCACTATTATATAACTGACTATAAATTAATGTTATGTAGCTGAAATGATTAAGACTCTGTTCTATTCCACGTTAACTTGGAAGATTCACACAAACTGCTTTCCCCACCTATTCTTTTTAAATTATAGAGACTGTTTCTTCTTGACAGCACATTCATTTTAGTTCCTCTAGAAAGGTGAATACTGTCAACCAGGCAAGTAGACATTGTTTGGTATTATTTAATGTAAAATCTCCAAATTTAGGCCAAGTCCAAAGTTTTTTTTCCACCTTCATCTGCAATTCTGTGGGCATTAATGTAAACTACAATTGTCTATAGACAGCACTAAGCCTAGGAACCCTTTCATGGAAAAAAATCTCCAACACGCTTTCTCTTAGGGT
>NW_012139525.1:2749820-2760094 GCF_000956105.1 Propithecus coquereli
TGTTTTCCTCTTATAATGAATAATTTAAACAGTGGCTAAATGAGTAAACCTTTATAATGAACACATCAGGAATCTATGATTTTTCCACTGTTTTATTGAGAGGTCCCAAAATATTTTTACTATGGCATATTTCTTATTCAAATTTTCTTTAACCAAGTACAAAAATGCCACTCTACACAAAAGGAAGTGTAATCAAAGGAAACTGTTATAGAAAAATACAATACTCTTAACCAGTTCTTGTTTAAATATATTGATTTTGCAAATTTTATAAAAACATACAACAGTGAAAGTGCACTGCTAAGTCCCCTCCAAAGGCCCTGAAAGGAACTGTGTAAGTGAGGAGCCTGAAATTTAGACCTTATCTTTAAATGGAGATAGTGTATTTTCCTTTGCCTACCACACTTTTGAGTGTTCCCTCATTACATTGCATTCTTTCTTTTGTAAGAATTCTCTCTCTTTTCTCATATATCTTCTGAAATGTAAATGCTCTTCACAACCCATTGTGGTAGACAGACACTGCTGGTATCATTTTGCTCCTTCTTTCTTGTGACAGAACTCAAATATTCTCTAGTGCAGCAATTTGTTCAATCACAACTCTCACTTCTTTAATTCTCTGGCATTTTGCAGTGGTCAGTTTTGGTGAAGGTAATGCAAGCAGAAGCCAAATAGAGCTTCAAAAAAAGCTCTTTGAAAGTTGGCGGATTTAGCTGCCTTGTGTCTTTAATATTTTGTTCACCACTACTTTAAAATGTAGCCCCAGTGATAAATTTCTGTTGTAGAAATGCGCTTACCTTGAAATGAGCTCCTTTTGGTTTTGGCTGTTTTTGTAGGGGAGACTCTGAAATGCAGCCAGTGGATGGAACATTGGTATAGACTGCTATGAACTTCCTAGTTGTGACTTTTATGTTACCTATTATTATTCTCCACCGGTTTACATATCTTGATACTTTCTCTTTAACCGCTAGCACCATTTTCTTAAATTGCAATGAAAGTTACTGAAAACCCTGGAAACAAGATTTGCTCACTCAGTTGACTCTCTCTTGTCTCTCTTGACAGTTGTTTAAGCTGTTGGATTTAGAGGTGAAGTTACATACATTCCTGTTTTCTTAATCATCTTTCAGATCCATACCAAATGCTGTAGTTTTTGAAATAGTCACCTTATTTTAACAATAGGCTCTTATCTCTCATAGCTTTTTATCCACGTTTCCTTTGGTAACAAAGAAAGATATCAGAATAAATAATCTATTTGTATAATATTGGACTTAGTCATTGTCCTTTGTTAAAGAAATGAGATCTAACTAAAGATACATTTTATTAAATTGTGGAAACATATACAGTATTTAATTTTTTCATCACAATGATGAAGATGTATAAAATGCTGAAGGCAATATGATAAGAAGACAGTGTAGCTTTGTGAGTAAATCTTTTAAAAATTCTAAATCTAGCTTTTTCATATTTGAATGGGAATGATAACATATTGAGTGCTTCGGGAGATTAAATGAAATAAACCATGTAAAACATTTTTTAATAATATACAGTCTAAATTTTAAAAAATGTTTTGGTTATTTGACATAATGCTTACATTTATATGTAAAAGAATATTAAAACAAGACCATAAAGATCTGTGTGCCTTTTCTAGAAGGAAATGAAATTGCATATCCACCATTTTGTAGAAGAGACCATGAGAGCAAAATGCATAGAAAGCAATTAATTTATGTAATGTAACATACTTCATCTCAAACGTCCTCACTTCTTCCTGATTCCCAGTTTTTCCTCCAATGGTGTTAACTGGAAAATCGGAAGAAAGGGGAGAAGGCGGAAACTCCTTTAATAAACTAATTTCTAGTGTTTAGGAAGTTATGAATGCAGATTAATGAAAATGTAATCATTTGATTTAAACACTTATTTGGTTTGAAAATTCATCCACAAATATATATTTTGTTATACCAGTAAATAATGTCTCATGAACAAAGTTTTGTAATACTTTTTTATTTTACATAATTCGGAAATTTCCAGAATTATATTCTTGCACATTTTCTTATAATAAAGAACTTTACTTAAATACTTAAAAGGACTTTACACACACACACACACACACACACACACGTATATAAACACACAAACATATATATGTTAGAGTTCTGTATTTGCTGCATATGTCTTAATCTTTATTATATCTACAATATTACTTAGAACAGTTAAGTATATACAGTATGCTGCATAGTGAATATTTTTGAAAACATGAGTAAATAACTGATTTGTATATTTCTTCTGGCCCTTATATAGACACCATCAGAACCACTATGCTTATTTCTATGAGAACTATGAATAAAGAGTAAAAGTCAGAGTGTTAGACTCTTTTAGAGGTTGTATCTAATATCTCTGTATGCCTCCAGAACTTTGAACTTTATTTCTAAATCCAGCGATAAATTTTTATAACTTTGAGAAAATCTACACGAAACCAAATTTATGTGCTCTTTCTTTTATTATTATTTGATCAATGAAAGGCATACTAGAAATGGGAAAATATACTTGCTCAATTTATATTTTATATCAGAAATTTAAGACATTTCTCACAAGAGTCTAGGAAGACAACTTGTATTTAAAATTAGAAACTATCTAAATTATATTCAATCAAACTTGATTGTTTGACCAATTACATATATCTTTTTTCTGATGCGCCACTGTGCTATTGAGTTAAAATACTTTGTTGACTTCCATGTATTTATTTTACTAACAAAACACAGAAGAGAGTGTTATCTAATAAAAAATGTACATATTTTTTAATGCTCAGACATATAATTTTCTAAAAATATTGATTAACATGGAATTTCAGCATTCAAAGCATATTACAAAATATGGATACAAAAAGATATATATTTTTTCACTAAAATATTTCTAAAATTTAAAACATCTAAGGAATGGCACTGCTGTATTTATTCCTTCATATTTATATAACAAAGTCAAAATGCATGGCATACCATCTTACAGGGTGTTTACTAATATCCTCAAGTTCCTATAAAGACCTGGATATTTTTGTAGCAACATAAGTTTAATGCTCCTACATTTAAAAATGTACATTTTATATTAATGTACCTACATTTAAAAATACATATTTTATATTTATCTTTCACTATATTATAAACCATGTCATTTTTGAAAATCCTGAATTACTTAGTATTTGATATTTATTTTATCTTCTCTTTCTTATATGGAATAGAAAAACTAATTTTCGATTTATTACTACATCATTTGCCATTTATTAGGTTTTGGATCTTTATAATTTAATGTATATAATTTTAGTTGCAACATAATATTTTTCATTTCCAAAAAATACTCCAGAGTAGAGATGAAACATACTTTTAATATGTTGGACAGAAAAGCTTTGGAGATTTGAAGGTTTAATATTATTCCTTAACTTTATACCAGTGGAGTGGCCTTTTTAAAGATTAATATATTTGATATAGTTATGACAATCTGTTTCCTCAACTGTTATATGTGTGTGTGTGTGTGTGTGTGTGTGTGTGTGTGTGTGTGTGTGTGTATAATATTTGTATCTGGAGATTTCCAAAATCGGAAAAAGACATTAACTTAATCCTCAAATCCTAGCACAAGAAACTAAGCTATTTCTACACAGTTAAATTGAAGAGATGAAGCAATTACACAAATAATTCAGGCTAAAGGAATTATTCTGTCAATGCTTTAAAGGTGACAAGTGTTTGAAGCCTAAAATTAGATTTTCTAATTGTTTACTTTTATCAAATATACTAACATCTAGCTAAACCGAAATATCTTGTACTTAATGGCAAAATGTTCTTCACTGAAAACACAGGAGTAGCTCGGCAACATTGTGGGTGCAGTTCCAGAACGCCACAATAAAGGAAGTATCACAATAAGCGACTCACGGGAATTTTTTGGTTTCCCGGTGCATATAAAAGTTATGTTCATACTATAGTATAGTATATTAAATGTGCAAAAACATTATGTGTAAAAAACAATGTAAATACCTTAATAAAAAATACTCTATTGCTAAAATTATGCTAACAGTCATCTGAGCCTTCAGTGAGTTGTAATCTTTTTGCTGGTGGAGGGTCTTGCCTCGATGTGGATGGCTGCTGACTGATCAAGGTGGTGGTCGCTGAAGGTTGGGGTGGCTGTGACAATTTCTTAAAATAAGATAACAGCGAAGTTTTTCCCCACACTGATTGACTCTTCCTTTCCTGAAAGATTTCTCTGGAGCATATAATGCTGTTTCATAGCATTTTAACCACAGTAGAACTTTTTTCAAAATTAGATTCAATCCTCTCACACCCTACCGCTGCTTTATCAACTCAGTTTGTGTAATGTTCTAAATCCTTTGTTGTCATTTCAACAATGTTCACGGCATCTCCACCAGCAGTAGTTTTCATCTCAAGAAACCACTTTCTTTGCTCATCCATAAGAAGCAACCTCTCAGCCACTAAAGTTTTATCGTGATACTGCAGCAATTCAGTCACATCTTCAGGCTTCGCTTCTAATTCTAGTTGTCTTGCTGTTTCCACAACATCTGCAGATACTTCCCCCACTGAAGCTTTGACCCTCTCCAAGTCATTCATGAGAGCTGGAATCAATTTCTTTCAAACTCCTGTTACAGTTGATATTTTGATCTCTCATGAATCACGAATGCTCTTAATGGCATTTACAATAGTGAAATCTTTTCAGGAGATTTTCATTTTACTTTGAACAGATCCATCAGAGGAATTACTCTATCCTATGGCTTTACAAACATATTTCTTAACAAAGAGAATTAAAACTTAAAATTACTCCTTTATCCATGGGCCACAGAATGCATGTTGTGCTAGCAGGGAGGAAAGCAACATTAATCTCCTTGTACATCTCCATCAGAACTCTTGGCTGACCAGGTACATCAGCAACGAGTAGTAATATTTTAAAAGGAATCTTTTATTTTTTAGAGCAGTAGGTTTCAACAGTGGGCTTAAACTATTTAGTAAATCATGCTATAAACAGATGTGTTATCAGCCGTGCTTTGTTTTTCCATTTCTAGACACAGGCAGAGTAGATTTAGTATAACTCTTAAGGGTCCTAGGATTTTCAAAATGGTAAAGGAGCATTGGCTTCAACTTGAGGTCACTGGCTGCATTAGCCCCTAATAAAACAGTCAGTCTGCCTTTGAAGATTTGAAGCCAGGCGTCGACTTCTCTTTTCTAGCTATGGAAGTCCTAGGTGGCACCTTCTTCCAATATAAGGCTGTTTTGTCTACATTAAAAATCTATTTAGTGTTGCTGCCTTCATCGATGATCTTATCTAGATCTTCTAAAAAACTTGCTACAGCTTCTCCATGAGCATTTGCTGTTTCACCTTGCACTTTTGTGTTATGGAAGTAGCTTCTTTCCTTACCTCATAAACCAGATTCTGCTACTTTCAAACATTTTTTCTGCAAGTTTCTCACCTAACTTAGTTTTTTATAGAAGAGAGTTAGGTCCCTGGTCTCCATTAGATTTTGGCTGAAGGGAATGTTGTGGCTGGTTTGATTTTCTATCCAGACCACTACAACATTCTTTATATCAGCAATAAGGCCGTTTCACTTTCTTATCATTTGTGTGTCACTAACGTAGTGTCTTTAATTTCCTTCAAGAACTTTTCCTTTGCATTCATAACTTCGCTAACTGTTTGGCGTGACAGGCACAGCTTTAGACCTATCTAGGCTTTTGACATGACTTCCTCACTAAGGTTAATCATATCTAGCTTTTGATTTAAAGCGAGAGAGGTGAGACACTTCTTTTCACTTGGACACTAAGAAGCCATTGTAGGGTTATGAATTGGCCTAATTTCAGTATTGCTGTGTCTCAGCTAATGGACAGGCCTGAGGAGAGGGAGACAAACAGGAAAGTGGTTGGTCCTTGGAGTGTTCAGAACATGCATAACATTTAGTGATTGAGTTTGTTTTTGTGTGTGACTTGTCCCCAAGACAATAGTAACGTCACAGATCACTTATCACAGATCATCCTAATAGATATAATAATAATGAAATATTTGAAATATTGTAAGAATTACCAAAATGTGATATAGAGACACAGAATGGGCACATGTTCTTTAAAAAATGGTGCTTATAGACTTGCTTGAAGCAGGGTTGTCATAAACCCTCAATTCATAAAATAAATAATATCCGAGAAGCCCAATAAAGTGAAGTGCAATAGATAGAGGTATGCCCGTATGCATTGTCAAGCAAAATTGATTTAGAATTTAGAATATGTTTGCTAAATACACACCACATATTTAGTGTAGCTAGGTACAGTTATCGTATTAAATTATGATGTATGAGCTTATCAATAGTGGCATAAAATAATTTGCATTCA
This sequence comes from Propithecus coquereli, assembly GCF_000956105.1. Classification (NCBI taxonomy): domain Eukaryota; kingdom Metazoa; phylum Chordata; class Mammalia; order Primates; family Indriidae; genus Propithecus; species Propithecus coquereli. Next base: position 2,756,177 of record NW_012139525.1, read on the forward strand.
TAATTAGACAAAAATACTTGCATTTTGATAATATAGTCTTATTTTTGCAAAGAGTTTTCAGACAAACTAAAAAAAAAATATCAAGAAACTCAGGCATTATTCATGATTCCTCCCATTTCCTCCTCTACATGCTCATTCTAGCTCCTGCTAATCTCCTACCCTGACTACTCTTTTTTATACTTTGTCCATGGTGTGTTAGTCTGCTGAGATTTCCAGAACAAAATACCACCAATCGGGTGGCTTGAACAACAGAAATATATTTTCTCAGTTTTTTAGGCCAGAAGTCTAAGATCAAGGTTCCAGCAGAGTTGGTTTCTGATTAGGCCTCTGTCCTCATCTTACAAATAGCACCTTCCTGCTGTATTCTCACAGGGCCTTTCTCTGTATACGCACAGAGAGAAAGATCTCTGACGTCTCTTTTCTTATAAGGACATGAGTCCTATTGGTTAGGGCCCCACCCTTATGATCTCATTTAACCTTAGTTACCTACTTAAGCCTTGTCTCCAAATATAGTGACATTGAAGTTAGGGCTTTGACATACAGATTTGTGCGGGACATAATTCAGGCCCTGACATATAGTGACAGCCATTGCTCTTTGGTTTGCTTTATTTCCTTTTAATATATTTCAGCCATCTATAAATATATTTACCTTCTATAAGAAAAACTAGTTTGCTGGATTTGGTCCTTTAGAAGAAGCTATATGGGGAGTGGTGAGAAGCACAGCAATCTAAAGAGCAGGTATACTAACTGTAATTATATTGGAGTGATGGGAAAGCCATCGCTCAATTACAGCTAATTATTGCCTTGGAAAGGCTCAGTGTTTACTATATATTCAGTTCAAGAGAGATACAGTGACATGCTTTTAAAGCATATGTATATATATTATATATATACATATTATATATACATAAAATATATATACATATTATATATACATGCTTTTCTTTTAGAACTTTTATGATGCAATTGCAAAGTGACACGTAGTATGGTATTTTTAGCCTATAGCAGTGTCTTATTAATCCACAGGGTATTTCTCTATTATTGTTTCTATTTAGCAGTGAATTTTATTGTTCCTGGATTATGACTTTAGAAATGACTAGATGAGACCTATGCTTGTAGTGGACATGTGTTATTTTTGCTTCCCCAGGATATTTTCCTTATTCTGCTAAAAGTATTTGAAATATTCCTAAACCTAGTTCTCAACCGGTGGTGTTTATAGTTTGACTTATAAACCAATTAACACTTGAGACAAAAGAAATAATGCAGAAGTACATCAATAAATCAGTTTTAAAATTGATAGGATTTGTAAATTGGTTTGTTCTTTGTCTTTCTTCTCCCCCTTTTTTCACTTTTTTTCCTTCATTTTCATGGTTTTTAATTTCAGGTTCTTCAGGGAGCACTGGAAGTGAGCATATGACTTAGCCATTATAAATAAGAATATTTCATTCAATGACCATAATTATCTGTTTAGAGGTGGGCATGGGCATATTACCTAATCCACATTAATGAAACTCAACTTCTAGAATATTAATTAACTGGTAGGAAAGGAAATGGCCAATTTTTAACTTTCAGGAAACTGTAAGACCGAGTCAGAGCTATCCAGTTGAGAGCTGGTCTGGGAATTGGGAATGATGTCAATCTAAAGGAAAGAAAATTAATATCAGGGGGAGAGATAGAGATAAAGATAGAGGTGGGGGGAAGAGAGAGAGAGAGAGAGAGACAGAGAGACAGAGAGAGAGAGAGAGATAGTCCTAATCTCCTGATACCATAGTTTCCTATAAGCACAGGCATCACTATACTTTATGTAAAACAATACATATGCTTTTTCATCTAAGCCCATTTTAGTTTGGGTTCTTATTTATAATGGAAATGGTTTCAATGAAATGCATATCTCAATACAGAACAGCTGTTTTGTAGGCCATAAATAAAACATAATAAAGGGATTAGAAGTTAAATCTAAGGTTATGTTCTGTTTCTTATAAGCTGCCTTTCCTATGTAATCTTGCCTTCCTTCAAGCTCCATCTTAATTTTTTTATGGTTGCTCTAGAGTGTTGCTCTAAATTATTTCTGGAACAATTGGAATAATAAAGATATATAACATAATGAATAACTTAAAAGTTTTGCAATATTATCAATAATAAGATAATTATTTTTTAAAACTAACAGAAAATTTGATTACCCAGCATAACATACATTATTTTGAAACATTTCCCACTACTGATTCATATATACTCAGAAAATTATTTTACTATTGGTTATTTCACACATAATACAAATAATACATGTTCACTTGACTAAATTATATATTTGTCTTGTAATAGCAATGAATTTTGATACATTACCATTTAAATAATAGTCTCTGACAAATCAATTTCATAGCAATTAATCCTTAAACTGCTAATTGACACTTGATAAGTGTGTTAATTGATATGAATAGCATGGTAGCTTATATGTTAAATGTCAAATATGTTTCTTATAATTAAAATGTATTAATAATAAATTAATTACATATATAGGTCCTGTCATGTAATGTTAATTATATCAGATTCTTGTCTCAGAAACATGGAATATTCTTAATAAATGACTAAATACTAAAATGATTTTGCAGGTTATTTGTTTCTTTATGAATGTTTAGGTGTACCTAGACAATAGAAAAATTGTACACTATTTTCTTTTGTTAGATTATAGTCTTAAAAAAATTTTATACTTCCCACAATTCCTGAATTGATGATGTGTGTATTTTTTTTTATTTAAAGAAAGGTAAACATAAAAACAACAGTAACGCTAAAGAGAACAGACTTGGGAACTCTCATCCACTCATCTAGCAACCACTTCCCTTTTAAGAATACAGGGGTAGAGTGGACAATTAATAAATTGTAAATAAGAGAAGAAGAACAAGAAAAATTGTGATATTAAAAGGCTAAAATAAAGTAACAAGATGAAAAATATCAGTGACATCATGAGAAATATCATGAAAAATAAATTTTTGTGCAGTAGATTGGGAATATTATTCAACTGGTAAGTGCCCATCGACTGATGAGTAGAAAAAGAAAATTGTGGGGGGTGTGTGCATATAAATAACACACACACACACATACACACACACACAGCATAGAGTACTATTCGGCCATAAAAAGGAATGAAATGATATTTTTTTCAGTAACTTGAATGGAACTGGAGACCACTTTCATAAGTGAAGTATATCAGGAATGGAAAAACAGATATCACATGCTTTCATTTATATGTGGGAGGTAAACAAAGGATATATATGGTCATAAAGAGAGTAATGGATATTGGAAACTAAGAAGGGGGAAGGATGGAAGGGGGATAAGGGATAAAAATGTACCTATCCAGTACAATGTACACTATTCTGGTGATGAGTACCCTGAAATCCCTGACTTCAGCATAAGACAGTTTATCCATGTAACAAATAACACTATATCCCTAATTTTTTTTAATATTAAAAAAATGTTAGGTAAAAACACAAATTAAAGCTGGGACTAAGAAAAGATTATAGAAATTTCTACTACACATATACTACATAAATAAATGAATAATGCCAATATTTTACAAACACTGAAAAGGAATACAAAAGGAAAAAACAGCACCCATGTTTTATCATGAGACTTATATAAATTTTCTACCAAGAGAAGACAAGGACCATCTCACTGAGAAAATGGATGAAAAACTTCTAAACAAAAATTTGCACATTGAAGTCATCACTGTGTAAAGTTTAAGAAAAGGAAAAAGCACAGTGATCAAATTGAATTTATTGTGAATACATTGGAAATTTACTAAAGTAAATGTTTTTACTCTATTAAAATAATCCTGGTGATGTTAACATTTTTACAGCATAAATAAAGATGTATTTAGAATAAATTTTCAAAGTTCTTAAGTGATACGTCTCTGATGTGGAG
>NW_012139525.1:2760998-2761731 GCF_000956105.1 Propithecus coquereli
TGTTCATTTATTAAATTGCACTTCATTCAGTTGGAAAATGCCTATCAGCACTGTGTTTTGTGACACACAGAAATTACATAGTTAATTTTGTAAGTCTCATAAGCTTAGCACTTTAAAGATTTATTTGAATTCTTTAAATGATATGCCTAATAATATTTTGAAGTATTTTAAAAAACTTTATTAAACTCAAGTGAATTATTATTTTCACTAAAAATAGCATTCAGTTTCTTTCAAACTGATTTTGATTTTTGCCATCATGAGTTTTAAAGGAGGATTTTTAAACTTAAGGGATTAGTGAAAAAGAAGAAAAATGTAGGCTAACCTCAAAAATATCTTCTTGACTAAAATATTTTAAAGTCAGCCATCATTCTTTAAAGATATGAAAATAATTTCAAAGGAGAAGCTATGATGTTTCAGTAGGGTATCTTATATTTCATCAGTATTAGTAGTAGTCTTTTTAAATCTAATTTAATCATTCTGGTATTATACTCTCTAGTATTATATAATCTCAATTTTTGAGGAAATAAAATCATTAAAATAACTTTTCTGTAAGTAATTCAATTTATCATTGGAATCATGGTATTGTTAATACAAAATAAAGACATTAACTATAGCAATTCATGAATTTGAAGTGTTTCTTAACATCGAGTTGTTGGCAAAAGGGGTGAGATTGGCTTTGAAAATAAAGTATATAATATAGAGTGATGGTTATCCTGTATAATATATAAATACA
>NW_012139525.1:2761781-2764338 GCF_000956105.1 Propithecus coquereli
AAAAAAAAAGAATGTTCCAGCCTCTTATGGGAATATGAAAAGGTATAAGCGGAGAGTTAAGAAATGAAGAAGGTATGATGCTTAGGTGTTTCTCAGCAAAAGAGAAGAAGAGATTTTGGGTTGTGCCAACAATGAAAAGATCAGTAAAACAACAGAGTTTCTGCCCTGGGAATTTGATGTCACAAACGTAATGAACTTATATCCTATGGGTTATTCAAAGGGCAGAGGAGTTCCTGGTTTACTCCTAACTTGGGTCTCTTGGGGGAGACTTCTGGGCAGGCTGGTCCCAGGCAGCTATAGCACAGTTAATATGACCAGGCAGAAAGAAGGCCCCGTCTGTTCGTGTCAGTCTGTCTCAATTCCTGTGTGGCAGAGATAGCACATGGACAAGCCACTGGGCCTATTGTCCTGGGGAATCAAGCAAGCAGAGTGAGAGCCTAAGCTGAACGCAAGAGAAGGAAGATACACCACTTAAGATATGAAGCACCAGTGGCATCATGAGAGTCAGATTAAATTGTGACTAAAACAGAAAACTCTGATTTCTTTAGCAAAAGATTCACTGATGATAACGGCCTAACACCTGAGTACATTACTACAACGATCACATATCAAGAGTTTACCAGGCAGCGGTGTATACCCAGGTACCTGCATGAAGCCAAAGTCTCCTCTTGCCTCCAAAATCAAGAACTCATGTAAGTCAGTTTCCCATATGTCCAGATGCCATTTGGAGAAAACCGAAGACCTGAAAAACTGTTATATATCTCAAATATACTTATTTAAACCTAAATAGAATGAATTACCATATCAAAATAATTTTTATGCCCAGATTAGGGCTGGATTTGTTCTTATTTTCCCTTCACAAATCAGGGTAGTGAATGGCTCAACAGACAGATCAGATGCATTAAAAAATAATAAAATTTCTAATTTATTTTTCCATGGAGTTGTAGTGTGAATAAAACTGCAGTGATGCTATTCATGAATCATATTTTTTTTTTTTAACTAAAGTGTAAGAAGTCATAGAAAAACGTTCTGGGAGTTCCAATTTGCTGTATGTACCTTGCATTCATTAGTCAAATAAGGAAAAACATTAATGATGCCAGGAGCAGAATTGTCCAAGAATGACCTTGGGTGGTGTGGACAACAGTACATTTTCCCAGCTGTGCCTAACTACCATTGCCAAGCAGGGGCGCTGACATGGGCAGGGCTATGACAATCCACTGGCACACAGCACCGAGTTCCTCAGGTGTATTGGAGCCAGAGTTCCCAGGCAACACCTATAAATAGCGGGCTCCAGACTAAAGGATACAAGCAGCCATGCAGGCCATTTTTTCACATCCTAAGAAGGAAGACACGCAGAACAATGTGGAGTCCCCGACCGGAATCAAACCATGCCAACTGCAGCTGAACCCCCGGCCCTGGCACACCACGCCATTGGCTGATGTGGAAACTGAGGAACTATATGATTCTTTGTCTTGCTGGATTTACCTTTGTGAGTTCACTCCTATCCCAATAAATCCTGCTCCTTAACCCATGTTTTCTGACTTTCTGGGAGTCTTCCTGACTCCTGGTACAACTGATGGCAGCTCTGAAGGGACCCACCGAGAACAAGGCAGTTTAAACCTTAACTAATAAAAGAGTCCCTCTCAGTAGATGAGTTGTTGTTTCAGTCACAGAATTTTGCATATTTCCATTTGAAGAATATTTCTTTGCAACTTTGCATCTGTTAGGCCTTATTCAAAAAATAAAAGGAATTTAGAAAGGAGAAGAATGTTTTTAAATTAGTTAATTCTACAGCGCATTCTATTCATTGTGTAACAGTATTTTCTGAGCACAATATCCCTAAAGGTAATCACTGCCTAGTGGAAGGCATCCCGCTTCAGTGTGAAAATGATTTTTATTTTATAAAAATGAAGGAAGAACACACACTGAGAACACATGTATGATCACAAACATGAAATAAAAAAAATGTCCTCCCTCTTTCTTTGAATTCATTTCTTTGCATTTGTAGTTGTGGACTTGAGAATAACACGATGTATTAACATTTTTACTCAAGAAATGGGACATTTTCGCTAGTGAAAAATCACATTCCATCCGTACTCTAAGCCTTATGCCTTCTCAATGTTGAGCCGTGCACCTTTAGTCATTTTCACACCAATTAAGAAAGCTAAAATCTGTAAATACCAGGGAGTAGAGGAAAAGGCCTGATGAATTAAAGTTTGATTCAGGATCTGGTAAGTTTTCTTGAATTAGACAAGGACATTGCTCTGTTCCAGAAACAACCTAAGCTTACAGTCAAGGGTGTGGATGCACTTGCATTTTTCTGATGTGGGTCAGGATAAAATGATAACATTAGTTGTGGTGCTCTTATGATAACTATATATCAGTATCTAATCCAAATCTTTGTAATACCATACTACATTTTTTTTCAGGCTCACATTAAGTGTTTACAGAGCTCATATCAAAAACTTTAATTGAAGGTTGATTAAAAGATATTACCTATGTTAATAACCATTACTAAAATATAAAGTGCAACTTTTGATAAGAGGGGAAATGGATA
>NW_012139525.1:2764628-2766392 GCF_000956105.1 Propithecus coquereli
CTAGTGTAAAATTAGAATGACTTAAAATATAGATTAATGAAATGACATCAGTATGTAGTGCTAGTGATTTTTGTAACACAAAATACTCATTTTACTTACTATCACAGAATTGAATATATGCAGTTGTTTTAATGATGTATTTCCATTGAAATTCCATGACAAAAGATAAAATACCCTGAAACTGAAGTTAACATTTCAAATATACTTAACTAAATAACCAGAAAATTACTTAAGATAAAACCAAATGAATAATTCGATTTTATACCATCATAAATGACTATAATTTCCTAATGAAAGACATATTCTAATTACATCATTCTTTATCTACAAAATAAACTTTCATTTAGCACTTTGTAGTTAAGGAACACAGAACACCTGTGGTTTGAAATCTGAAATGATATCTTGGGTTTCTATTGCCATTTTAATTTATTGTTTCTTCTTTCCAAAGCATGAAATACAAAGCATCAATAGAGCATTCATACTGAGCTAAGATGCAATCATTCGAGGCTCAAGTGAGGGTCTCATCATGTTATCACAAGACTGTAAACAGCTTATTATGCACTAGAGCAGTATGGACACCTTTTAAAGAAGCTTTTAAATGGTAACCATGCTGAGCTCAAATGAGACAATTATGGATTTAAATGGATCTTAGTAGTAATAAGAGAATTATGAATATGTTGAACAACGAAACATAGAAATCTTTCAAAGAAGTGAAAATTTTGGAATGTGTATTTAATTCCTAATATTATATTCATATGTCTTACTTTTTATTTTATCAAAGTTAAAAAATATTTGATAGGTCATTTCTCAAATGATGGTATTGAAATGCATCATGATATTTTAAAGATAGTCTAAGAAAACATGTATCATTGATAAACTGCATAATCTTTTGGAATTTTATTATTTGGCACTAATGCTTAAGTTTGTGTATCTGCCATTGTACAAGTAAAAATCTATTTTCCATTATTTACTGTGTTAGTACAGTGTAAAACATTCAAGCCTTCCACACTAGGAAAGGCTCTAGAGTCTTGATTTTGCAACAAATGGAAAATGAGTTTTCTTTCATGTCCATGAACTTTCCAATTTTCCATTGTCTTGGTTATTTAGTGCTGCATAGGATTTTTTGCTGCTATTTTCTAAAACATGGACTTCAGAATTCTATGCACAGACATTGCATAGAATTCTTTAAGTGTACTCACCTCTGGTGCATGTAGTTACCTAAAAATTCAAATATAAATGTATTCTAAAAGTTTCCCATCATAGTTGACTATTGTTCTAGTAATGATAGGCTCTACCTAATCAAGCAGGATCCTAGAGCTTTTTGAGAGTCAGTGAAGAATATTGGGGCTGCAGTCCAAAATATGTAGATTTCAGTACTTTCTCTTACTTCTCTGAGGAAGTTGATCTATTTAGGGTTTCATTTCTTCTAAAGGATATGATTTTTACTAGACTGAATTTTCTTTGAGTTCTTTTGATGGGCTAATGTACAAAATATATTTGAGTTGAGCTAATCTGTCAGAGGAAAAATAATTCATCTTCGGAATTTACTTTCTAACATTTTTCTTTTTTGTTTTCAGTACACGTGAAATGTAGTGCTTTATGAAAAGTCTTTGAAAAAGAATGTTCAAGGAGGGGATGGGTACATACACACCTAATGCGTGCAGTGTGCACCCTCTGGGGGATGGACAAGCTTGAAGCTCTCACTGGGGTGTGGCAAATGCAATATATGTAACCTAAATATTTATACCCCTGTAGTATGCTGAA
>NW_012139525.1:2766442-2768116 GCF_000956105.1 Propithecus coquereli
TTCATGTATTTATTCATAGTGTATGTATTTATTTCCTGATGAGACAGTTCTAGTTTAGGATTTTATGAAATTTGAATTATTTAGCATTTAAAGCTGCCAGTTCCTTCAAATAGTATTTTAAATAAGGACGTGCATTTTTAAAGAGATTGTATTTGGCCTTTGTTTGCTGGATGTGAGATAAAGTTTTGAAAATTTACTGAGGGAAGTATGGCTCAAAATGGTCATCATCAGCAAGAATAAATCATTTGACAGATCAAATAAATAAAGTCACATCTGGACCTTAGGTGAAAACAACAATGAAGTAAGGTAGACTATGAATACACATAGCCAGGAAAGTGCCAGATGAGGGATTCCTCGGATTCATTGTATGATGTGTAGGTCCACTCAGCTTAAAGCTTCTTAATATTTTATCTGCATAGCTTGGCATTCATGAATTGAGATTATTATGTAATCAAAATACTAATAATTATAATAATTCTAATGAGCCCCATTCTAAAATAGTGTCACTTCTAATGCCACAGGAAAAAATTATAATTGAGAAATATGAAACTCATTTAATAAATATCATTGAATTACTATATTGTGTAAGAATACAAAGACAAATAATACATTCCCGTGTACCATATTGTAGTAGATGAATCAGCAATTTATGTAAAATTTGCAAATCCATTGCTATAAGATTAATGATACAGTGATAGCAAAAGAAAACCTTGATAAACCATGCTCCAGTAAGTCAAAAATAAATTTACAGACTAGGAAATAATTTAGCAGGATTCTGCATGGAGAATAGGAGTTCAGGAGGTGGAAGAGAGAGGAGAGAATGCAAAAAGTTTCATAGGCTACTACAGATATAAATACATAGAACAAGAAAAGAATGTTATGCACTCAGGGAAATACATGGGGATGGAATGCATGAGATGTAGGCCTAGAGAGAGAATATTATCAGATGGTATATGAAAGGAAGTAGCCATTTAATCATTGGAGATCTCAACACTAAGGAAACTAATTTTTTTTTTAATGAAAGACAATGTAGAAGAGAGTTCAAGAGTTCAAGACCAGAATCCCAGACTTTGCTTTCCCATCTCAGTTCTGCCATTTGTCATCTGAGTGACCATGGACAGGTTACCTAATAATTCAGAGTGGAAGTTTCCTTACTCTAGGACAGCTGTGTGGTTGAATCAAGATAATGTATATAAAGCAATAGGAAAGTGCCTGGGCCATAGTACACTCAATAAATTTTAGCCAGTATTATAGCTGTTATTTGTATCATATAGCCAGGATTTGTTTTTGTGATTGTTTGCTTTTGTATAAAGGCAGAATTAACTCATGATCTGAAACAAGCAGAAGTACTAGTGATAAAAGGAATAGAAGTAAAGAATATTAAGCACAAACAGGACAACAGGATTAGTGAGCAACTATATGTAGGTATTGATGTGGTGATCTTTATAATTAATTTTTATAGTTGGCTTCTTTCTTGGGTAAATGATTCAATAGTGTTTATGCTATATTAACCAAAATAGATAATATAGAATGAGAAAAAGCTCTGGGGAGAACCATAATGAGTTATTTTGGGGATATCATATACATGTTCCACAAATACTTAAAAAATGTGTGTTTAATCTCAGGCAAGATTCATTTATGAGTTATATGTTACAGGGCTTGGTTGAAACATTC
>NW_012139525.1:2769542-2771353 GCF_000956105.1 Propithecus coquereli
AGGAGAGCAAGATACATACACCAAAAAGGACAAATGGACCAGGACCCCTTGTCACAACAAAAATGCTTGGTTATGGTCTGGGTCTTCTTTTATAGTGTCTGGACTGGACCCTCCTTGTGGCTCAGACGTCACTATGGAACCACTTTGATTGGACAGTTGGGAGTTATATGACACAAGTCTTACTACGTTTGTGGATCCCCCATGAGCCTCTCTGAAAGCCAGTTGTTCCAGGTCATTTTCCAGACTCTATTGTACCTATGCTGTTTGGCCCATGGGCTAGAGAGTCCTCTGCATTCTTTTGTAGTTGGCACCCTAAGTTCTGACTGGCAGATTTGTAGGGCATTCCCTCCTCCCCCAGGTGTGGCAGTCTCCTGCTTAGTCCCCAGTAGGGGCCGGAGGTCCCTAGCTGTCTACCAAACATAACCATGGATTAATACTAAATTAACCACATAATAAGACATGTAGTTAAAAATGATCTTATTTTATTTGTGATGTCAGTTGGAAAATATCACTATCCAAAGTGTTACATACATCTTTCACAAACATAAATCAATTTCAAAATTTAGGGAAAAATACCCTTAACTTTTTACGAGTCTGACATAATTTAGTGAGCAATATATTTCATTTTAAGTATTATTCATATATCATAAGAGCTACTCTCATATGAAAATCACAATAGTTCTATACATAAAGTATTGAAATAAGGAATGTTTCAGGGTATCTGAAATTTTGGTTTGGGATTAATTTTACTCTCTTTTAAAAATCCTTCAAATTATATAGACAAATAACCTCTTTTTCTTAGAACATACTGATGGAGTTATTGCAGGGAGTGTTACTTTTAGAAGGAATATTTGTTTTATGTTGTAACAGATTTTAATGAAAGCAAGATTGCAAAACAATAGGTAAAATATAATCATTCCTTTTTGCCACTTCCCTACTTTGAAAGACAGAATGTTGACTAAATACTTCATTTTCTTTGTCTTTTAAGTTACAGTAAAAATTATATATTTGAAAGAGTAAAACTTGTGTACCTATAGTATTAATATCAAACTATCAGTCAAGCAGAATGATCTGTATTTGGAATGGAGACCAGTATAAACACTTCCAAAATCACAAAGAAAATTTACAAGTATATAACACATCTTTTATTTATACCTTGAATGAAAATGTACATAATCTCGTTCAATAATTCTCAAAAGAACTACAAAGTCACATTTACATTAGCAGCAGCAATTTGAACAAGAATAAAACAAGGAATTTTTATTTACTATTTTAATTTTTTTCCATTAAAATACGTGAAAATATGCCTTCCATTAAACATCCTGAGCCTTAAGAAATTCTAAATTGCTTTCAAAATACATCCCCATACTATTTGCATATAGTTCATAAAATATGATTTTGTTATTTGCAGTTTAGAAACATGACTATTAAATTTCTAACATAATAGGATTCCTCTGATAACTACTTTCAGTATTTTACATGTCTCATATATAAACCATGTTAGGGTATATGTACCAAAATCTGGAAGACAAAGAGCGAAAAGGAGTTGGGGTGAATTATGAGTAATGAAAATGTAAATACAAGACAATTAAAGGAGAAAAATATATGTGTTATGCAATAAATAGCTGATGCCAAACTTAGTAACTGTGTTGAATAGGATATTTTAAAACAGAAGGTCAGATACTTTTGATAAGCTGAAAAATTTTGCAACTATACTGCATAAAATTTACAGTTTGAAAGTGCTTTTATGTGTTATATGCTTGGGTAAGACTTACAAATTGTGTTCTCCAAAAACAGTCCTTTAGACTGAA
>NW_012139525.1:2783278-2784367 GCF_000956105.1 Propithecus coquereli
CTTCTTATCATTTCTACTTGTTATCAATTTAAAATCCTAGCAAAAAATATACCTTTTTATTATATTGTAATTACATTATGCAACATGAATAAATAAAAAGGTGAATTTAAAAAAATGAACACAGTCCAATTAGGTACTCACAAATTTATTTTTTGTTATTTTTTTACACTTTATTGTCAATGGCTTCAAAATTGAAAAGATCATTCACCTTAATTATTAATATTATCGTCAGTGCTTATTAAAGGATCTAGGTCAGACATTGAATATCTGAATTTTTAGTTAACAAGGCAACAACCGGCATTTCCAGTTACTATGTATGGGAGCTAAAGTTTTCTAAAACTGCAAATGTTTGCCCTATATGACAGATAAAGATATTTTTCTAAGCAAAACATACTTTGCAGCAGTTTTACACTCACTTTTTATTATAATGTCCATAATTTCAATGTCATAAATATTCAAAAAGGAAATGTACAATACAATTTAGTATTTTTAGTGTACAATTCTTAAAATTTGACAACATACAATATAACTAATATTAGAATGAAGGTATAAATCAATTTCGTCACCCCCAAAGACTCCCACGTGCTGCTTGTAATAAAAAAACCTGTGCTCTTGCCTTACTGGGGGTAAACATTGACCTGTCCTTTTTCCCTACAATTTTGCTTCTTTCAGTATGTCATCGAAATGGAATAATACTCTATATACTTTTGTGAATATAACTCAGTTTATTGCATTTGCAATTTATCCATGTTGTTTGAATCAATACTGTTCTTTTCTATTGCTAAATTTTATTCCATTGTATAAAGATACCACAGTTTGTTTATTCATTCACAAAATGAAGGAAATTTGAGTTGTTTCCTTTTGGGGACAATTATAACACTATTATCAAAATGTATGTACAATTTTCATATATCTTGGGATAGCTGGGACATATGACAAATCTATGTTTAACTTCATAAAAACTGTCAAACTGTATTTCAAAGAGCCTATGACATTTTTTATTCTCATCAGTAATTTATGAGTGCTTTATTTGCTTCAGGCATCTTAGCTAGCACTTAGGTTCATTAAAGATATGTATACTAAATTATT
>NW_012139525.1:2786672-2791195 GCF_000956105.1 Propithecus coquereli
CACACACACACACACACACACACACACACACAACAGCATATGAGAAGTTTCATTATTGCCATTATGAGGCTTACTTAGAACAGGGCAGACTTCTCAAGCTGATCTGAAAATATTTGGAGAAGAAAATAAAGGAGATTGACTTGGAGTTTTATGGCCGTTAGGAGATGGGATTGGATAAGGTTTTCTACAGAAAGATCGAGGCTTGCATGGTTTTAACTTCCTGCCAGTGCCTAACCAGGAAGCTCTGGGCTTTAACACCAGCCAGCCCAGATGTGGGACAAAAGGGAAAGAGATAGGATGTGGCATAAAAGCTGTCCGCAGTCAAACATCAAAAATGGAGTCAAACTCTTTACTATAGAAATGTTGGTGAGATAAAAAGAGTTGGGAGATATTCCTTTCTGTGAAATTTTCTGGAAGAGTTTGTGTAGAACTAGAATGATTTCTCCTATACATATTGGATTGAATTCACCAAGGAAGCCTCCTTGTACCGTAGTTCTGTTTGTCAGAAGGTTTTAAGAATGAATTTAGTAATATTTAATAGAGTAATAATCAGATCTTTAATTTGCCTGTAGTGATCTTTGCATATCACTATGCATACACACACAAATTCTAATATTTTATGATTGTGCACATACTGCTATTCATAGTACATTTTTATAACTTTTTATTGTCTTTAGGGTCAGTAATGATATCCCTGTTTTATAAAATTTAAAGCCTCTTTTGATGGTAAGACACAATACGATCATACTTGAACAAAGGAAAGGCAAAACTCTTTGATACTTACAGCTCCGGAGGAGAAAAGGCTGACACATAGAGCCATACTCAGGGTTGCACCCAAGGACAGGGTGGGCTGTAGGGTAAAGCTCATATATGACAAGCAGGGTAAGGTTAGTAGGTTTCATAGGCTCCCTGTGGATTAGTTAATTTGAATGATTTCTTGGGCTTCAGGGCTCCAGTCTAAACATGAAAAAACCAGACAAAGTCTAATATGGGATCATCCTACAAAATATCCGACCCATACTCCTAAATTCTGTCAATATTATCAAAAATAATAAATCCAAGAAGCTGTGACAGCCAAGAATTGTTAGCCTGAGACATGATTATTAAATGTAATGTGATATCCTAGATGGGATCCTAGAACTGAACGAGAGTATTAGGTAAAAATTATGGAGGTAGATTCTGATAGCTATACAATAATCAGATGTTTATTTTTAATGTATAAGAAAATAAATATTTTTAGAATTTGTTAAAGAAAAATACATTTTTCTAGTGGCAAACTTAAAATATGTTATTTCTGTTATAAAAACAGCTACTTAAAAAACTCTTTTCTTTTTTAAATCACACTAAAAGAATATATTTCAACCACTACACAAAGGTATTTGAAGTAAGATAATAAAGAAACTTAAAAAATGAGTATTCTCTCTATTATTCTCTCATGTTAAATACTATATTTTTAGCTGCAAAGATATTGAAATTTCTCTGAAAATAATATCATGTTAGTACAATCCTTGCCATGATCCTTGCCTTAGATCATTATAGGTACAGCTTAGATCCATGCAGAGGTAGAATGTTGGTAAGTTCCCACAAATACGTTCGAAGGAAGGTTGGTGGGTGATTTTGTATGCAACTGTATTACAGGTGGGATTGCTGTCCAAATGCATGATATTCTGTAATGGTTTTATAATTTTAATTAATGCTATCTTTTCTTCTGAGTATACCAATTTTGGAGATAAATACCCAGCCATAATCAAATCTGTTACAGTTGTGCCCTACATAACAACGTTTCTGTCAACATCAGGCCAGACCACATATACAGCAGTGGTTTCATAAGATTAGAATGGAACTGGAAGATCTGGAAGATTCCTATTGCCTAGAGACATAGTAGTTGTCATGTGATAGATAATGAAACACGTTACCTTTTCTATGTTTAGAATCACAAATACTTACTACTGTTACAACTGCCTACAGTAACATGCTGTACAGGTTTGTTGTCTAGAAACAAGAGGTTATACAATATAGCCTAGGGATGCAGTAGGCTATACCATCTAGGTTCACGGAAGTCTATTCTGTGATGTTCACACAATGACGAAATTGCATCACAGCACACATTTCTCAGAATATATCCCCCATGTTAAGCAATTCATAACTGTGTTGAGAATTATGTAGAAGTAAAAATATCCTGTAGTTATTTTGCCAATTTAAATGGCTTTTCTTTATTACACATAACAGTTTTGCATAATTAAAAAGAAACAAATGCAAAATTTAAACTCTATTATTTGCCATGAAAAAGTATATTAGTGTACAACTTGGGAATTGATCTATAAAAGTAAATCTGAGTAATTCAAAGTGGACTTTTTATGTCTTATAATTTCTTAATTTAGTTTCTAAAATAGAAAATAATTTCATGTAGATGCATTATCCTTTATCATAATTAGCAAGTCAGAATCACTAAGGCATACTCTCCTTCAGGTTTCCAAAAAATTCTAGACTATCTGCAGTAGAAGAAATATTTGGATGGAGCATTTTGTAAAATTGAACCAGTTTGTATGTTATGAAACTGACACCCACTTCCATATGTTCATGTTAATTAATTTTCCAAGTGTTAGTTTGCTGTCATGTAGACAAATCCATAAAAGAGCATAGACCACTCCAACCCCAAGATAGTGAATGACAAGGCTCTGGCAGCAGATGGTGACTAGGTCACTCCTTTTTCCATCGGGGATTATACCTGACTAGATTAGAAAATACAGAAGTATCATGAAAAATGCCATCTATTTTCGAAGCTCTGATGTGACTGCCCAGCTCAGAGCAATATTTAGAAATGCTCACACGAAGTTAAATAAATGACTAAAGATGGCAGGGGAAATCAGTACATTAGCCATTGGACATTTTTAATTGTTTAAACTCATGCTACCTTTGACTTTTATATCATATTTTGTATGGGTCACCTGATGAAAATCAGACATATATCCTAACATGAGAAGAAAAATCACCTGGAGTCTTATCAAAGTTTAGATTCCAAATAAATAATTCTTCCAGGTCTCTGCAGAGCTAACAAGGTTGGTCTGAGGAGGGTAGAGACTTAACAGAAATTGTAACAGTTAATCTGTAACCTGACTCACAGAATAAATATGAGAGTTCCATATGTACCTTGGTCACCTAGATCAGTAGTCAAAATTACTTCTCTAAACACAGAAAATTAGCACAGCAAAATGTTTATTTGTATTTACTTACTCTTAAATGAAGTAGCAAACAAAGGAAAAGCAGGTATTGCTCATATTAAATATAATAACTGAACGTTAAATGATTTTATGAACCAATATCATTGAAAATATCAGTAACTTAAAAAGTAGCATGCAATGAAGATTTGCTGGCAAGATTGAGAAGAGTTAGATTCCATACATGGTTAATTGGTAATTCATATAGATGACATTCATGCATTAACTTTTTTCTTTCTCTTTTTTGGGGTTTTAAAAAGTTAAATATTTTACTTTTATTTATATAATTTTTCATTGAAGTCCTTAAATATGTTATATTTTCTTCTTGTCAACTTTCGATCCCTGCTGTATCATTCGTTGTTATTTTGTTTGGTCTGATTTGATTCAGTTGTTGAAAGTCTTACCTATTAGTTTCCCTAGTAGATTGCTCATTAAGATGATTTATGTTATTTAGCAGGAAAGCTAAACTTCACAGTTTAAAAATAAAGGGAGGAGATAATGCTGACATGTAGAATGGAATAAACCATTTTTGAAGATTTAGCTTCCATTAATATTAAAATATTCAAAGTATTTATTTTATTATTTTTACATCTTCACAGACTGCATCTCTTTACAGAATCATCATAAGCAAAATATAAAGCTAGAAATGTGCCCTGAAAGATAGCATTTTAAAAAATCTGTATAAGGACTTATAAAGAGACTAGTTTGATTTAGGAAACTACAATTCTAAATTGAAGGTCCTAAATAAGAGAAACAACACTTATTTTATATCATACTACATAATACTATGCTAGTGTTTAACTATAAGTAAAGGCTAATTCTTATATTTTATTAACTAACAAATCTATTTTGTGTTATATCACTTAAAAGTATGACACAAGGAGAAATTTTTTTTTCAACTGAAACTAAAATTCAGTGCAAAGTAATTACATAAATGTCAATATATCATATCATCACATGTAGCTTCTTTGAATTATATTTTCACTTTGTTTACTAACTGAACCAAAAATGAAAGTATTAAGAAATATAGAAAAATGAAAAAATATAGAAAATGAAAAAATATAAGAAAATAGGGAAGCAGATAAACAAATTTACATGACCTTTTCTCTCTCTTATCTCCCTTACACTCTTCCTCTTTTCATTTGGTTCTATCCAATTCATTTCAGAATTAAAATATAGAGCAATTGTAGTGATTAAAATTTAATTAAAAGTAAGCCAATATTATACCTTAATAAATGTTCTGGTTTATGAAATCTATTTATCAGTTATGTGAAAAAGTTTCAAAGACATCTTGCATATTATATA
>NW_012139525.1:2791245-2791772 GCF_000956105.1 Propithecus coquereli
CGGGAAGGAGGGAGGAGGGGACGGGTATTTGTATACACAAGGAGTGCAATGCGCACCACCCGACGGATGGACATATTTGAAACTTGGACTTGCGGCGGGGAGGGGGGACCAAGGGCAACATACGTAACCTAAACATCTGTACCCCCATAATATTCTGAAATAAAAGAAAAAAAGATAATTACATAAAAAAAAAGAACCATGTCATCTGAGAAGAGAGTTTATAATTACTTCTTTTGGATCTATTTATTGCCTTTTGTTTATTTATTTTGTTTCATCACATTGACTAGAACCTCTATTAGGATATTGAACAGGGATGGTGAGAGCAGGTTTATTTGCCTTATTTATAATCATAAGAAATGCACTTAGCTGTTCATCATCAACAATATAAAAAATAAGTTGCATTTTTCTGGAGACATCCCTTGTCATATTACAGAAGTCTTCTTCAAATTCTAGTTTTCTGTTTTGTGTTTTATCAAGAATAGCATATAAATTTTTAAATTTGACTTTCTGATTCAATTCAGTTGATC
>NW_012139525.1:2803537-2816736 GCF_000956105.1 Propithecus coquereli
GATTCTTATTAGATGAATTTCAGCAGGTCACGAAACCAGAAACATATACACTAAATGAAAAGATTTATTTTTCTTAATCTTGAAGGACACAATCCCCTGTTCATATCTTGTGTCAGGAGCTAGTTTTTACTGGTGTAAAGTTTTTTTCAGTATGTGCAAGGGTCTTTTATATGCTAAAGCTACAGCTTTAATTATAAATTTATGTAATTTTTCAACAATTTTCCAAATATATTACCTGTTAAAGGCTATTTCCTGGTAGTATACATTTAGTTAGCATATTATAGCACAATTGATATGCCTAGTATTAAAATTATTGTATTGTATTTAAACCACATTTCAAAATGAAATAAGTTTAAACTGAAATATTTCACATATACAGATCTGCTAATATTAATTTATTATACTTAGATAAAATATAGATTTGAATAATAAAGAGACATATGACATTGGTATTTTGAAGGGAGCTGAGTTGAATCTGTAAATCACTTTGGGAAGTATGGACATTTTAACAATGTTGATTCTACCAATCCATGAGCATGATGTCTTTCCATTTGTATCATCTGCAATTTCTTCCCTCAGTGTTTTGTAGTTCTCTTTGTAGAGATCTTTCACGTCATGATTAAGTATATTCTGAGATATTTTATTTTCTTTTGAATGGTGTTGATTCTTTGATTTGACTCTTCAGCTTGACTGTTATTTGGTGTATAGGAATGTTACTGATTTGTGCGCATTGATTTTGTAATCTGAGACTTTGCTGAATTTATTTATCAATTCTAGCAGTCTCTTGGTGGTGTCTTTCGGGTTTTCTACGTATGAGATCATATCATCAGCAAAAAGCAGTACTTTGACCTCCTCTTTCCCAATTTGGATATACTTTATTTCTTTCTACTGTTTCATTTCTCTGGCCAGGACTTCCAAAACTATGTTGAACAGAAGTTGTGACAGTGGGCATCCTTGTCTTGTTCCAGTGCTCAGTGAGAATGCTTTCAACTTTTCACCATTCAGTATGATGTTGGCTGTGGGTTTGTCATATGATTGTGAGATATGTTCCTTCTATGCCAAGTTTGTGGTGGGTTTTATCATGAAAGGTGATGAATTTTGTTGAATGCTTTTTCTGCATCTACTGAGATGATCATATGAGCTTTGTTTTTCTTCTGTTTATGTAGTCAATCACATTTATTGATTTACGTATGTTGAACCATCCTTGCATCCCTGGGATGAAGGCCACTTAGTTATGGTGAATTATTTTTTGATGTACTGTTGAATTCCAGTTTTCTAGTATTTTAGTGAGAATTTTTACATCTATATTCATAAGGGATTGTCTATAGTTTTCTTTTTCTGTTGTGTTCTTTCTTGGCTTCGGTATCAAGGTGATACAGGTTTAGTAGAATGAGTTGGGGAGGATTACCTCCTTCTCAATGTTATGGAATAATTTCTACTGTATGGGTACCAACATTCCTTTGTAGGTCTGATCCATCCGGTCTGGGGCTGTTTTTGTTGTTGGAAGATTTTTATTGCTGCTTCAATCTCCTTGCTTATTATTGGTCTGTTCAGAAGTTCTATTTCTTCCTGACTGAGTCTTGAGAGGTTGTTTGTTTCCAGGAATTTGTCCATTTCCTCTACAATTTGAGTTCATGTGCATAGAAATTTTCATAATATTCAGAGATGATATTTTATATTTCTGTGATATCAGTTGTAAGACAGAAAGATCACAAATTAACAATCTAATGACAAGTCTCAAGGAACTATAAAAAGAAGAGCAAACCAATCCCAAACCCAGCAGAAGAAAATAATTAACTAAGGTCAGAGAAGAACTAAATGAAATTGAAAACAAGAAAATCGTACAGAAAGTCAATGAAACAAAAAGTTAGTTCTTTGAAAAGATAAAATTGATAGGCCTCTTGCTAGATTAACCAGGAACAGAAGGGAAAAAAACCCAAGTAAGCTCAATTAGAAATGAAAAAGAATATTTTCTTGATTGCAAAAAAACAACTAGAGCTCAATTTGGCTATATTCTTTATGTTGGATTTTTACAAAAATTTAAACAAAACTTCCCTGATCTAATTTTTAGGATTTGAGTATAGTGCCAAATTCAGTGATCTCATGAGAATTTATATCTGTTCAGTTCAAACGAAATATTCTGACTACCATTATAAACATGCATGATTATAGTTAGAAGTTTTATCTACCAGCTAATAAAATAATATACATTACTGCTGTTACTGTGGGTTGTAAAATAACCTATGAGACCTCTCCCCATTAACATAGATATAGGTTTTTGAATATGTGATGTACCTCAAGAATATGTGATTTATTAAGAGATTGTGTTTGTATAGGATTTGGTTCTGTTTTCTTGAATTAAAGAGCAGGTTTTTAGGGCTCTGAAAAGCTTATGCTTCTCCTATAATTATCTAAAAGGCTGAAATGATATTTCACGTCAGTTGTTCTGCATACAATAAGATATAAAATTATTATGGTGGTGATAACTAATTTTTCTGTATATTATGATATACCACTTCTTATTAATTTCTAAAAGTAATAGCATGATTTTAAATGATATTTCATACTTTGAAAATGATAGATCATGTTCAAAAGATAGTCTTAATTACTATAAGTGTTATTTTATAGTTTTTTGTGCCTGATCTTCAAAATATACTCCATATACATTCTGTTATAATGGATATTACTTTTAATGATGTTATTTTTTCCATCAGCATTTATGGAAAGATTTAACATCAGAATAAATGTAAATAATTTTTACATCATCAAATAAATAATGCAAATCATGACAATAATTTATTTATGTAAATCCTTTTAGATTAGCTTGTGAGGATCACTGGATGATAAAGACATAATAGTAAAAACTTTTTGATTTTGAGCTCTAAGTGCAGAAGAACACCTTGGGGGACTACTATGCAAACCATGGAAAACTAAGTTCACTAAATAAAATAAGATGCAAATTTTGTGATAAAGCCACATGCTAACTTTTGGAATTATTTCAGTATTTTCATACTTCTTTATTCTTCACATATGCACGAAGTTGTTATGTATGTCTTTAAAAATATCTCATACATTTGTCCCTAAGAAAAATAAATGCTGTCATTTGTGGTTATCATTACTTTACATTACCAATGTCTAATATGCTTCAAGAATTCAAATGGTTTTCATGTACTTGATTGGCATCTTATCCTTCAATCTATTACAAAGAAAGCAACAAAAATAATTTACATGACCAAATCTTTGGTGAAATCTTAAATACTCTTATCTTCTTGCTACTTTTATTTATCTCTTTCTATTTGCTATAGCAAGAATATCAACCAGAAATTCAAGTTGCCTTCAGTTATAGCTACCAATCTAGTCTAGTGTTTTGAATAGTCCAGTAAAGGAGAGCAACCCACCCAGACTCCATATGGTGTCTACTATGTTATATAATATGTGAATTCTTTTAGACTATATATAAGTGCCTCTCAGATTAAGTTTTTAATTTGCATATACACTTATTTGTTTAAGAAAGCATATTATGGCCTCTAGTGGTACAGAAAGAAACATCAATGCTTACATATTCAAATCAATAACAATAAAAATTATATTTTAAATAAAAGATCGAAGCTCATGCACATGCTGCAATTTTTAAACTACATTTTAAAAAATATTTATTCTCAAAGCATTTACATGCACAAAACAGTAAAATACACATAATTGTCATATGTATATAAAATGAATACTTCAGCATATAAAGATATTTAATATATTTCATTGTTAGAGATAGAAAAGCTTGGCAATTTAAGAATTTTTTCAAATGTATTCACATTTTACAGAATTTTTTGAAAGCTGAATTTGTGAACAATCGTAATAGTAATAACTATAACAATAATAGTTAATATTAATTAAGAATGTATTGTGTGCCAAATACTGTGTTGTTTTACATATAGTACTAATTTTAACCTTACAACAACCAGTTCAATTCAAATTATTGTAAATTGTACTATATAACAAAGGAAGCTAAGCCTTTAGGACTTTATGCATTTAGGTCAAGATCCCATACTATAAGGGCAGAAGTAGATTTTGCACTCAGGTTTTCTGTTTCCTAACCCTAAAGCCTTGATAGCTATCTTATAGCAAAACTCAATATAATGACATGACTATCAAATATATAATAGAATATAACTAACTCATCAATCAAAATTATGACAGTATTTTATGACAATAAAATAAAATTTTATTAGAAGTTTTAGTAATATGAAAAAGTAAATGCAATTTTTGAAAAATTATAATTCTTAAAATATATTTCTTATTGTCCTTACAATATATATCATATAGTCTCTATTTTAAACTATTTCTCTAAAATGTAGACTTTATCTTTTTAATTTTTCTATCGGAATTAATAGCTGACATAATCTATTAGAACACAGCAAATAAAAACAGTAAAAGTAGAGATTTTGTTGCTACCTTATCTAGGAGACTGAATTATTTTAACAACTGAATATTGTAAGCTAAACAAATTTATGTCCATTTTCTTAGAAATTTTCTTAGAAATAACTAGAAAAAGAATCTGATTTGTTTGTAACTTTCAAATTCTACTTTAAAAAAGACGCTTTTCCACTTTGTGCTATTTTTTTGTTTTTATTCACTTTCCCTGACCACCCCACCAGAATTCCTAGCTCCTATTTAGGAGGTAGCCAGCCCACTTTGGTGAAATTCCCAAATCTCCAATTTATTTTCACTGTGGCTTTAAATGGTCTCATCCTGTGCCCTCAGTTCTCTCTTGTACAAAGGGAGAATAACATTGCAGGACTGATAATTCTATAAATCATTTCCTTAATATTCGTAAGCTATTCTGAAGATCCATAAAATAACTATCTTATCACATAAATATAAAATAAATAAATATTGTAGGCATATGCATTTTCTTTTGATACATGCATTTTGCTGTTTTCTAAGTTGCTTTGGTTTTCATTAGAGTAGTGGTTAGGGGCCCGCATGGGATGGAGTAGAAGGAAGAGTATATACGTTATTTTGAGAGATTAATTTAATGTTTTTTTTTTATTACACTTACAGGTTACCAAAGGGCTACTGAGGAAAAAAAAATGTGCTGTTAAAGTGAATAGAGACAGCCTTCATTGTAGGAGTTGTCATCAGCAGCCTTCTTTATAGCAGTGATGATAATGTGAAATGTGATATCTTAATAACCATCTCAATTGGCTATTAAAATGAAGCTTTGCACATTAAAATTACTATGCTACTCTTGCAGAAATACTCAGGAAATATGCCATGCCTTGACAGTTTTCTGCAGTTTACTGGTAACCTCTGATTTTAGCATGCATTCTCACCTATTAAAAAATCCTGCTTTGAAAAAAAAAAAATTCTTCCCTAGTCTCATTCCCTATCTATCTATCTATCTATCTATCTATCTATCATCATCTATCATCTATGCATGTATCATATATCCATTTATCAATCTAGTTTTATATAATGCTTAAATGTATACATATTAACTTTAATAAAACTTTTAAAATCATGGATCATAGTAGTTGCCTTGAAGAGACAAAGAAATCAGTGACATAATATCATGGTCTGTGTTCATTATGCTGGAATTCAGAATATTAAAGAAAGTTATTTTGAAAAAGTGTATTGAGAAAGTTATTTTGCTCCTATAATGTGGTAAGATATGGCTAATGTTTCTGAATTTTAATGGCCTACTACACAGACCAACATGAATGCGAAGACATTATTAGACTATAATCATTAGGTAGATAGTTAGGATCTCAGGCTCTTCTAGGGACAAGGGTGCCCTGCTTCAGTGCTATCTCAAGCAATATGTTCCACCTGGGAAGAAGGCTAAGGGCCAGCACTCCATTTTGATGTTGCCCCACCCTTAATACTATTCCAGGCAACTTCTACACCTGGGAAAGGAAGGAATGCCTTTTTTGTTGTTGTTGAGACAGAGTCTCACTCTGTAGCCCAGGCTAGAGTGCTGTGGCATCAGCCTAGCTGACGGTAACCTCAAACTCCTGGGCTCAAGCAATCCTCCTTCCTCAGCCCCCCAAATCGCTGGGACTACAGGCACGCGCCAGGATGCCCAGCTAATTTTTTCTATAAATTTTTAGATTTTTAGTTGTCCAGCTAATTTCTTTCTATTTTTAGGGGTCTCGCTCTTGCTCAGGCTGGTTTCGAGCTCCTGAGCTCAAACAATCCACCTGCCTCGGCCTCCCAGAGTCCTAGGATTACAGGCGTGAGCCACCTCACTTGGCCAAGGGAATGCCTTATTAATGTGGGAATTCCCCCGCCCAGGCAAGATAGGATTTGGAAAGTGACCTAGAGTAACCTAAGAGTAATTATTTACTTAAATCTACATTGTGGTTCACCGCCCCCCAGGTGGGCTTTCTTAGTGGGAGCTCCTATAGGCAGATGGAGTTTTGAGGACACCTGTTGATCATTTGGTAATATCCCACACCTCCCGAGAGCCCTGCCCCAGCCTGGGTCTATAAAGGAAACAATCCAAGAATTCAGAGAAGGTGAGGGAGGGAGGAGGTTAATCGGTCAGTCAGTCAGTCGGTCAGTCAGTTGATCTGTCTCCACTTGCGGAGACAGACCTGTTTTGTTCCACAATAAAGAGCTACTCGTATGAAATTACTTCCTGCCTGAGGTTATTCTGTTTCCTTTGCCCTGCTGGTGATTTTTCCAACCAAGGAATCAGAGGACCAAGACAATAGTCTGGACTTGACACTTTAGTGTGTCTGGTCATTGTTCAGCCAAGAGTACACCAAGAACTGAGGACAGACTGCCACCCTGATGGCTTCTCTTGCTTCCAAATCTCTCATCTTTAAGTGCAACAATATCTTGGAAATGGAATTTTTTTCAATATTTTCAGACAGATATCATTAACTGTATTTTATAGTTTATGTTGCATATAATATTAAATGAAGTCAGAGAATAATACTTATTTTTCCTAATGTCTACTCAAAAATTGTAGATGCTTTTTCCTCCATGCAGATTATATCTACAAAGCACCAACATATCAAGGAAAAGTTAAAACATGAGATACAATGAATGAGATATCTGGATATAAATTATTATGCTGTGGAAGGTAAGGAATAACTAATATTATCTTACTCTATGGTCTTACACTTAGACCTTATTTTAAATATGAAATGATATAATGGCTTAAAATACTGTATTAAAGTCAAATAAACTTTCAGGGTCCCCAAAAATTGTAAAAAGTTTATTCATTGCTGAGAAAATAAAATAAATCATGTATAAAAAATTAAGTTCAAGTTTGAAATTATGGATAGATAATTTTTTTATACATTTTGAATAGCACTATGAAAGAAAATTTAGGTTAAAACTTTTAAGTAGTCCAATTTCACATGGAAAGAATTAATAACTTTGAATATACATGAAATGTCACAAAATAGAAGTTAGGAAGTATAATAGACTGAATTGTGTCCCCTGAAAATTCTTATGTTGAAGCCCCCCAAGTGACTGTAGTTGGAGACAGGGTTTTTAAGGAGGTCATTAATGTTAAATGAGGTCATCAAGATTCAACCCTAATCCAAAATGAGTGGTGTCCTTATAAGAAGGAAGAGAAACCAGGAATGTGTCTGCACAGAGAAAAGGCCATGTGAAGATAAGGCCAAAAGACAGACATCTGCAAGCCAAGGAGAGAGCCCTGAGGAGAAATCAAACCTACCAATACCTTGATTTTGCACCTCTAGTCTCCAGAACTATAAAAAAATAAAATTTCTGTTGTTTATGCCACCCAGGCCTGTGGTATTTTGTTACAGCAACCCTAGCTGACTAAATACAAAAAGAGTATCAGTTCAGTAGATTTCAAATCACTCCATGAACAGAACTTGGTCTTGGGAATAATTATATTTGGACTCTTGGTGGTATTATTAAAGCCTTTGTGGGAATATCTGAAAGGATGTTTCTATCGTTAGCAAAAGAACTAACATTTGTCTTCTAAGCAGACTGTTTCCTTGTTCCTTATTTTCTGCCAAATATGTTTCTGGAGTATTCTCTTTAATTCAGTGAGTTACTTATTCCTTTCCAATAAATTATTTTCCTACCTATGATAAAACAATTTTGTTGGAAAAGAGAAACTCTGATTAATACAAAGAAAACTACAGAAATAATATGTATATTAAAAGGTAAACATTGTTAACTTTGGAGTAATGAATTTCAGTTACAATTACTAAATGTGACGTATATATTTATGTGGTTAAACAGAGCCATAGTTTATACAATTTCCCATAATTTATTTTAATTTATATTATCTTATGTTCATTTAACTTGTCATGAATAATTTATAATTTTACCCCATAATTATTTATTCATTACTTACAATATTTCAAGTATTGTATTAGAGTTCGTAGTTCTATAGTGAATAAGCCTGGATGAAGACCTCTCATATTAATATCTTGTAGTTCAGTAGCAAGCATATACTTGACAATTCTTTGAAAACAGTACAAATACATATTTTCCAATGGATATTTATTTGTTATTAATATTGTCATTATATATAGCATTATATTCTTATATACCTGTGTATACAAATCTAGATACATATTTTAATTAATATCTAAGGATTTTTAAGAAAAAGTAGATGAGTTAAAGGATATGAATATGTTAGAGTTCTTGATAATTACCTGAACAGTATTAATAACAAAATATAATCAGATAAATATTGTGTAAGTGTCTATCCCACTTCATGTTAGCCAGGAATGAAAGTTAATAAATGAATTGTTTGCCAACAAATTGTCTCTTGACCTTTTAATTATTTCTTTAATTATTACTAGTGAGTTAAATTGGTCCTTCATGTTCAAACACTGTTATTATTTAAATTTCTTTAATTGTCTACTTAGTAATTTTACTCATATTAAATCAAAGTTTCCATAATTTCTAATTTTTATATGGATTATTTAATAACATCTTTAGCTGGCTGTTATGTTGTGGCAAACACAATTCACATTAATCTGCCATGTTTTAAAAATGAAATCATATTTTCCAATTTTTTTGTGACCTTGCTTAACTCATTTATAATAATTTTAATCACCATTATGAAAATGGACATTGCTGTTATTAGTATAATTAAATCCTTATTGCCTAGTCTTTCTTTTAACAGCTCTGTTGAGGGATAATTGATATACAAAAAACCCTACACATGTTTAATGTATATAATTTAATGAGCTTCAACATACACATGTATCTGTGATAGTATTACCACAATCAAGGCTATAAACATATCTATTACCACCAAAAGTTTTCTTGTGTCCCTGTGTGTGTGTGTGTGTGTGTGTGTGTGTGTGTGTGTTAGGAACACATAACATGAGATTTACATTCTTAACAAACTTTCAAATGCATAATATCATGTTGTTTAACTATAGGCATTGTGTTGTACAGCAGATCTCTAAAACTTATTCATCTTATCTATCTGAAACTTTACACTCATTAAACAACTCCCTATTTCCCTGTCCCCTCAGTCCCTGGAAGCCAACTTTATTTCGTATGCTTCTGTGAGTCTGACTATTTTAGATACCTCACATAAGTGGAATCATACAGTATTTTTCTTTCTGGAACTGGCATATTCACTTAACATACTACTTTCCAGGATTATCATCCATGCTATCCCAAATGGTAAGATTTCCCCAATTGTAAAGGCAGAATAATATAATGTTCCATTGTATGTGTATACCATATTTTCTTTATCCATTTGTTCATCAATGGACATTTATGTTCTACCTCGTAGAAGTGGTGAATCATGTTGCAATGAACATGTAATTAACAATACTGTAATTTACACTTAAACTTTTGATAAGAAGGTTGATTTCATGCTACATGTTTCTTACCACAATTTTTTTTTTAAATGTGATGATGTATTTCAGAGCACAGTAGCTGGGGCCCTCTGTCACGATTCCTATAGTTGGAGGTCTATAAGATACCTTGCCATTGCCTCTGGGGTCTTTGCACTACAAAATCTATGTCTCAATACTCAGGGAACAGCTCTCCCTTGGTTTATGTGAGCCTTTCCACTCTAAGGAGAAGCTCATAGAAAAGAGATTAATGAAATGAAATACTGCTCCTGTGACTGCAGTTGACTTTGGAGCCAGAGCTGCTACTTAACATCTCCCTCTCCCATGTTCATTCTATTAAGAGACTCCTTCATTCTAAGCTATAATATTGGAAGATCTTAGTGACTTATCTAATTGTATGATCAAAACCTTCAATCTAGTAGGGGCTGAAACCTTGATTATATCCTTCCCTTTTTTGGGGTTGCTGTACATATCCATTTCAGTTTCAAGGGGCCATAGAAATACCAGAAGACACCCATGTGGATCACTGGGGTTCCACATGCAGTCCTCCCTGACACCACTGTGTACACTGACCCCTACCTTCTCCTGATGGCTAGGATCAATTACCATGATGGCGAGTCTCTTTTTGTCTGCTGGTTTCTGGACCCAAGACATCCAAAGTGCCCTGGTAGCAGCTGTAACTTATAGTTCAACAAGACCCTTGCTTGTCCCCTGCCAAAAGTGAATCCTCTCAGGCGATCAAGGTCTCCCACCCTGAAGAGTCCAGAGATGTGAGGATGGAAGTCACAAAATCCTCCAGTGGGTCATCAGGATTGATGGCAATTAGGGTACACTTGCTTCCAACCCTTGTTCCCTAGACCCATATATCATACCTCTTAGAAACACAGCTCTGTACAGAGGTCTCCAATTTAACAAATATGCTGCATCCTGAAGAATGATGCCCCATTTTTTTCACTGTTTCCTCTAATTTTGTGCTTCAGTTGCACCTTTAGAAGGCACTTCCAGCATTCTATAATGCCAGAATTCTTTAGAAAATGTGGTGCATAATACATCCAGTGGACCCCATGGTCATGAACCCATACCTACACCTCCTTGACTGTAAGGTGGGCTCACTGGTCAGATGCTATCCTGTGAGGCATTCTATGCTTATGGATCAAGCATCCTGTAAGCCCCTAAATAGGAGAGATGGTCAAGGCTTTTCAGGTAGTAAAGGCAAACCCATAGCCACAATAGCTGTTAAGCCCGGGGCAGAAGAGGCCTCCCAAGTAGCTACCAAGTGGCCTGTTGGCCTGTTGGAGGAATAATATATTAAAAGTGAAGTGATCAATTTTTATTGCTGACACATTGGACATTCAGAAGCAGTAGTAGCTAAGTCAGCCTTGGTAAGTTAGAGTACATGCTGTTGGACCCTTACATAGCCTCCATCTCTGTAACCATGGGCACGCTTTCATTCACCCATTATGCCAGATATGAAATAACTGATTGCAAAACCTGGGTAATACAAACCGGCTGAGTCATTTTTTTTTTTTTTTTTGGAGGTTTAATGTCTTTTCCTTGGTGATGGTTTCTGATAGGTGTTAATGTGTTGCCAAATTTTTCCTACTTTGTACCCACTCCCATATGTCCATTTCTGTGCCTCTACCAGACTGTCTTGATTTAGATCTTGCAGTCTTTTTTTTCTATAACAAGACAGCTAAGTCATTCTCCTCTGTCAAGGATTCTGTTTACATTATTATCTTATTCAACTTTTCCTTGCACACAATGTGCATGACCCAACGTACTGCTCACAGATCTGCCCACTGGGAAGAAACACCAAGATGTATAATGGTGCATAACATTCTGCTGCCAATGGCATAGCCTTTCTCAAGAATCCAAGGAACCTGCACTGTGATTCACCTACTGAAGTTTTCTGTAAGCTTCATACTACATCCTTTTCCTCTACTGACATTCCAGTACAATAAAATACTCCAAATCACATGATCTAACGCAACCAATCCCATGGTGACCAGACCTGCTACAAGTTCTTTTCTTGTTTTAAGCCCCACTCAGAGCTCATAGCTCTTCATATTAGCAGGTTTATGGGCTAGAACAACATTCTTAGATATGGAAAATGTTTCATCCGGAGTCCAAGATGCCCTGTTAGACCTTATGTTGCTTTTTCTGTGTTGGGTGATACAAAATACAGCACTTATATTTTACTTTGGAGGGAATATTCCGACATTGAACACTGAACCTTACACAGTTCAGTAAAATGGCTGGTCACTTTTTTTTTAATGTGCAAGCATTGTTTTAGGAAAAATGTATATAAGTAAGACTGCAAAGCAAGTCCAGCCCTGAAGAAATAAGAGGAAGAGAAGATGGAGTGGATATGTCCTAGACTAAGATTTTCTCTATCTGTACAATTAAGCTAAAGATTATGATCAATTGCAAAGGTGAATGTGGATAAAATATTTAATAAAATGGAACCCTAGAAACCATATGTATTATTTTTTTTAAATAAAAGTTTTTGTTTCTATAATTAGGAGACTAGGTTTCAGATACAGATGTATATTCTTATCTTTGTCTATGGATAGGGAAAATTCATTGATAAGAAAGTTTTGGCTACAGGGAAATCTATAGGATAAAGAGTTAAATGAGTCATGGATATACAAGGTCATGAACAGTAAAGTGTAAAGACATTTTGAATCTACTCAAATATCAAAGTGATTCTTAAAACAACAAAATTAAGAAGGAAAAAAAAAAGCATTCCTACATGCAACAAATACCAAGCATATTTATTAATGAAATCTGAAATAAGCTCATAGATTATGTAGATATTTGTTATTTAAATTTGATTTTATTTTATTATTTAATCTTGATTTTATTTTGCAATTAATTATAAATTTGTGAAATGTCTTGTATATTCATTATGATTCAGTATGTAAAATAACTTAGGGAAATATGTTTTCCACATTCACCCGAGGGACTTGCAGATTCAAACAAACTTAGAGTAAAGGAAAAGAAGAGAGACTAGCCTCATCCATTACACATAAGAGTTACAATAAAGAAAAGATTAGG
This sequence comes from Propithecus coquereli, assembly GCF_000956105.1. Taxonomy (NCBI): domain Eukaryota; kingdom Metazoa; phylum Chordata; class Mammalia; order Primates; family Indriidae; genus Propithecus; species Propithecus coquereli. The sequence continues at coordinate 2,816,407 of NW_012139525.1, forward strand.
TGAAATAAAAATTGCATTGCCCTAGTTCTGAAGTATGGGAGGAATTTATCAAGAGGATTAATTCTCTCTAATGAAAAAATACATTTCTTGAAGAGCAGACTCTTAATGGTAACAAGTATGAATGGTTTAGAATGAAACATGTAGACATTCTAAGCAGAATATTTAGTAGCCTGCAGTGATTTGGTCAGTATGATTTCAAATGATTTACCATTTAATATTGATACTTCTACTAAAACAATTATGTTGAGAAAATGCCTCCACTCTTTAAAGTTAATATTAATTAAATTATAGAGAACTGAATCAGAGTTAATTATATTTAGCCAGTTGTTT
>NW_012139525.1:2817678-2818737 GCF_000956105.1 Propithecus coquereli
CACATGTTGGATCTTATTTCAAAGAAGAAAATCTAATAAATGATATTTTTAATTCTTTCATTAAAGGGATAATAAATTTGAGGAGTAGGTGCTGATATTCCTAAATCATATTATTGTATTTCCCAGATTGTTGGACACAGTCAGCTGTATAACTTTTGCCAAGATCAATTATTCTGTGGGGACAGGAAAAACAAAAAAATATATATGAAAGACAAAAGGGTGCTGACAATAATGTGACACTCAAATGTACATGACAAGAAATAGTAAGATTGCCATCAGTATTTCAAATTGTTTTGGTAAAGACAGACATGTAGTTCTTTTCTTTTCCTTTCCCTTCTTTTTTATTTTTTATTTCAGAATATTACAGGGGTACAAATGTTTTGGTTAAAAGGATTGCTTTTGTACTGCTTGAGTCAAAGTTATAAGTGTGCCCATCACCCAGATAGTGTACATTGTAACCATTAGGTGTGATTTCACCCATCCCCTCTACTCCCTTCCCTCCTACCTGCTTTATTTCTTTTAAGTTTTATTTCAATCTGTGCCCATGAGTGCTGATCAGTCACTTCCAATTTAACAGTGAGTACATGTTGTATTTGTTCTTCCTTCCTTGCGAATAGCCAAAGCAACCTTAAGTAAAAGGAAAAATTCTGGAGACTTAAGCTATGCTACAAGGCTATAGTAACCAAAACAGCATGGTACTGGCACAAAAGTAGAGATATAGATGAATGGAACAGAACAAAGAACACTGATATAAAACCATCCACATATTGCCATCTGATCTTTGACAAAATAGACAGCAATATACACTGCGGAAGAATCCCTATTCAATAAATGGGGCTGAGAAAATTGGATAGACATATGTAGAAGATTGAAATAGAATCCATATCTCTCACCACTCACTAAAATTAATTCAAGATGGATAATAGACTTAAATCTAAGACATGACACCACACAAATTCTATTAATAGACATATGTAGAAGATTGAAATAGAATCCATATCTCTCACCACTCACTAAAATTAATTCAAGATGGATAATAGACTTAAATCTAAGACATGA
>NW_012139525.1:2819219-2819785 GCF_000956105.1 Propithecus coquereli
TTAGTTCTTTAATTGACTGAATAGAGATAATGGAAGTATTTACTTTTCTTGATTTCATTCATATGGTCAGTTGCATTTAGAAAACGAATCTTACCAAATCAAAAAACGCTGCACTGACAAGCTGTGAGCAATGACAATAATTCCACTAAAGCAGTTGCCAAGTACACTAATTATCCTAATGATGATCCAGTTGTCTGATAATCACATCCCCCAAGGACCGTGTACAATCAATCCACACAGCTGCAGAGTCCTCTACAGGCTCATTTTGCTTTTTCCCGTCTTGGTAAAAAACTACATAATATTACTTTATTAGCATAAAATGATCATCATAGCCAAACATGAGCTGAACATACAGACAGCTAAAGTGCTGAAGGGTAAACGAGGAGACTCCTACATGAGGTACGGAATCCTGCCATTCATTTTTCCAATGCCTGATAGAGCCATAATTTAAACCACAAATCTGCTTCTGTCAGAAATAATGGTGTAGGTTTTGAAGAAATAAGAATACTTAAGTGATTTTTTTATCTACAATGGGCTCTTTGCTTGATAAGAATATTTTGAAAATA
>NW_012139525.1:2820197-2822780 GCF_000956105.1 Propithecus coquereli
GGGAAAGATTATCTTCACTATCTTGGACAGCAATCAAATCAGTTACCTGCCCCACATAGAGAAATTATCCCTATCTTTCAAGGCTGTTTTCTATGCAAATATCCTTGAAAACGTAGTTCAGAAAAATATAGCGGAGTAATGTCTCTGCTCAGAAGACGTGTAGAAACACAATTGTCACCCAACAGATTTCATGGTTCTTTATATTTTCCAAGCTATAATCAGAAAAATAATTTTCAGAAACTCACTCTCCATATATAATTTATTTGGGTGTTGCATATGTAATTTTCCTTTTTTTTATTTGTTTATTTTGAGTGGGATGATAAAATATAGCAAATGGAAAAAGAAGCCAGCCAGTATGTAAATTCAGGTTCTCTGGAAGTAGATAGCATGATGGAATTTGTTGGGAAAAATGCCTTTTATCGATGAAAGGGAAGGACACAGGGTTAGGCAGAAAGAGCTTTCAGAAAACAATCCTGGTCTGCCATCCTTGATCCGACAGAGGGAGGTAAGGAGACCTAGGCAGGAAGAGACCTAGATTGCAGTGAAATTCTGCAAAGCACTCAATCTATCCAATGAGGAGCCCCAGAGAAAAATTTATCTGATTAAGGAGGCACATTACATACCCATTCTGAAGTCATTCATTGACTGGGAGTGATCTGGGGCTCTACTTATATGCTGTGTTGGATCCTGGACAGGTAGTAAGTACAGTGTGTCCATTAAACATACTCCTAAAGTAGATTCTCTTTTGAGAGAACTGATCAGTGCATTCACGTAGCTACTGTAGCAGGGATAGTGACACCTGAATCATCCACTATTACTTCCATATTGAAATGTCCTCTGCTTCATAAATATTTCAAAGGTGTCCACGCTGCAAAGATGATTAAAGATAAGTGCTCTTATGTTTTGTGATTGGGGAATGCAATATAAATTCACAGCTCTCTTTAATATAGCATAAAAGTTGACAGGAAGAAACAAAATAAAGAACACAAGAGATTCTGGAGTCATAGCGTAGGATGGGGGTGAGCAACATTTTCCTTCAAAGGGATGGAAAGTAAATATGTTTTGCTTTCATGCCTCAGAGTCTCTATTGCATATACTCAACTCTGCCTTTGTAGTGTGAAAACAACCATAGAAAATCCATAAACAAATGGGTGTGGCAGTGTCCCAATAAAACTAAAAAACAGTGGTAGGCTGGATTTGGCCTGTGGACCATAGTTTTCCATCCCTTGGTATGCAATAATTTACCATGTGCTCTGCAAGTGTTCCTCATCTCTGTAAATGGTAGAAATAGACCAACAGCTCATAGTTCCTATCTAAAGATGTACAGAAGGCAAACAATGGAAATATGCTTTCTTTGATGGGTTATGTTTGCTATTGAAGTTGAGTGCCTTCAGAACATCCCAGACACACCTACTGATGTTAGGAGTTCTTGTGTGTTTAGGGTAACAGGAGAGGCTCAGATAAAAGCCATGTGGCGATTTGTGCTTCAGTGAAACAGGTAAGTTTATGGTGGGCTGGCATGGGGGTGGAGGAATGAAGAGGCAATATAACGTTTATCACATATTTTCTGTCTTTATTGTTCCATGTATTGAAATGAGTCCTATTTAAAGAAAAAATAAATTCACATATATTTAGTGGTAGAAATATTTGAGATATAAACTAGAATTAAAATAAATGGTTTTAAGGGGTAAATCTTTTTATTTTGTTCTTAGTCCAAAAAAAAAGAGCTATTGGTTATCCAAGTAAATATGAAATCCTCTGATTTAGTTTGGGTTTCCTAAAACAGCATCAAAGATAAAAACTTGGATGTAGCTAATTTATTTGGGAAATGATCTGAAGAAGTAGGAATAGAGTGAGGAAAAAAAGTAGGGAAATTTTATATAACACTGCAGTTGTCAAACTTCCCGTGATAGATAACAGAAGTTCATTTCCTCTGGGACTATTGGCAAGTATTTCTTGGTACCCAGAATATCTCTCATCTATAGACGGTAACTATCTCTTATTGTTAAGATTGATTTGTCCACGGGGCCAGTGGTTTCCTACTTGGTCAGAGAAGTTCCTGAGTGGAAACACTCATAGATACAATGATGGTAGAAGCAGGATGCCATCAGTTGGTGGTGAATCAGAGTTCACGTGAGATTGTCTAGATGAGCCAAAGCTGAAATTAGAGTTGGGTTGAAGGCATGTGATGCAGGATGGCAAATGCCTATATACTTGTATTTAATTAGTATGTATTCTTTGCACATTCAAGGGATCATATACCTTTTTCCTAATTTTAGTACTGTTTATACAGCTTTTATCAATTACACAAATTGTATCTGTGCTAGAAATCTTGGCTTTCCTAGGATCACTATGATAATACACACACGAGATATGTCATTTTAAGATCAGCATTCACTAACTACAATGTAAAGAGAGCAGGCCATACATTGTGGTACTGTTACAGAAATTGCTGAGCACTAATCTTTTCACACTCTCATTCTTCTAATTCAGATATCAACTTCATGGTATTCCATATGCTTACACAACAAATATACCATACCAACTATGTTCAGTGAATGAAGTTAAATGAAGGAAAAAAAA
>NW_012139525.1:2825430-2827494 GCF_000956105.1 Propithecus coquereli
GAAATTAATAAATAAAAAGAAAAGAACTATATTGCTTTGCAGAATACCTAACAAAAATTAAAGAATCAACAAATGCTAATTGTTCCAATAATGTCAACCATGACTATACAAATAAGCAGCATCATTTTTGCCTGCATCAGGCAAGGTGCTAAGAACTTTACACTGTTGCTTTTGTTTTTCCTGCGATTACCATATAAAGTAGTCATTTTTACCATATTTATATAAAGGAAGACAGCTACACATTGAGAATGTGTTTACCTTAAATAAAGTCAAAAAGTTAGATTTGGAAGTAGAAGTATGCCCAGATTTGTGATTTACTAATTACATGGTAACCACTGTTAATTAGGAGCATGTGTATATTCATTTTTGTGATAACATATTTTAGTGGTACAAATAAAATTCATATAGTTTTGTTTGAACAAGGTATTTTTCAAAGCTCTAGTTGTGATTACCTAAACTTGAGAAGATCATCAAAAGGAAGGTAGATACTAGCTTACAAATAAAAACTTTCTTAGAAAGAATTTTGTGTAATATGTCGTTTTGGAATTAAAATATTAACCATTATGTTCACATTGGCATTTATATTTAGAAATATTTTGAATTTTTAACATAGTTAGCATTTGGCAAAATTTGCCTCCCTAAAAGTAAATAAATAAATATACTTGACCTGTCTAAATGGATCTTGGGAGTAAGTTAACTAATGATATAAGAGCTTCTCTTGAAATTTCAACCTTCATGGAGATACAAAATGGAATATACCAATAAAATAGGCCATATAATGTTGAAAAGGAAATCCCCAAACTCATATGGTATCAGAGGGTAGACTAGTTCAACAAGAACCCTTCTGCACCACCATAGGAAGAGTTTTCTTTCCCACAACATTGTTATCTGCCTTGACCATGCGATTTGCTTTGGCCAATCATGTACAGGCAGAAGTGGTAGTATATATACTCTTGCGATCTAAGTGAAGGCAGCCAGCCAGATGGGCCAGAGCAGTGTGTGTGATACCGATAGTGAAAGGAGATGAGATCAAAGAATCAGATTTTTAAAAAATTTTTAATGATTATGAGTACACAATAGTTGTATATCTTTATAGTATACAACTCTTTAATATATGAAATAATTACTAGCCTTAATTCTCATAACTATAAAATTTCTTTATAATTGGAATTTCTTATGCTTTCATTCTACAGCCTTATTCCAGAATGTCTGAACTGAATGAATACATAATCAGGAAAGACCAATTGACCTAAATCTGAAAATCTGTAATAGATTCTTGGTGAAGCTCTACCCCAATTTTGCAGGAAAGAAACAAAAACTTTTTCTCTTTTTTCACAGGGCAGAATTAATTATGACAAAATATCACTTTACTGGTTGTCTCCATTGTTATGGGATCACTTTTTTTGTTGTTGTTAAGAATGAAAGTCTCCATTTCTTTCAATATCTTCAAGGATATTCAGAGTACTTATATTCCTCTGAGTGACTTTTACTTTAATTTTCTACTTCCACTGAGTACTCTCTATATACTATAGCTTGCTTCAGATGTACTAACTCTTTTTGTCACTATCTTGCTCCACTGACAAAAACCCTGTACCTAGCCCTTCCAAAACAACTCGAATACTCGTTCTCTGTGGAAAGCTCTGCTTAAGATTCAGGGGTATATACAGGGGTTATGTTATCACAAACAACACTTTTTTAAATAAAATGATAACTGAATAATAGATATCTTTGTTCTTAAAAGTCCCATGGTCATCCCAACTACAGAGTATGTCTGAGTAGGTATTTTTTCTCTTTATTTTTTCAATTTGCCTCATTTGAGTTGTGTCCAGAAGTGGAAAGTCCCTTCCAGCTTTGCTAATTTACTCTGGTTTCTCTTTTCCCTGTGCCAAACATAATTCTGGACCTTTCTTCACATATCCCAATCATTATTAAGGAGCTTTGCAGAAATTTAACTATCTACTCATGACCGTAAGGACTTTATCCATTAGTAACATAGCAGAAACTTTGAAATAAGTGACCTTCTTTGAGCAAATAGCAAACTCAGAGAATGTGGCTTCTTTCCCA
>NW_012139525.1:2827822-2829329 GCF_000956105.1 Propithecus coquereli
TTTCTAAAGCTAATAACAAAAATAAGCTAATCATAATACAACATTATTTCTGATATTATAAAATGTGATTTAAGGCATGTATGATTTTTCAGTAGAAAAGCCATAGATATATATGTAGGTAGGTGAAAAATAATTGCAAAAGAGAAAAATGCCAGTGTACAGTGTAAAACAAAAATGAAAAGTGATAAAGATATGTATAAGCAGTATTCAGAAATGATGTGAGTTGATTGGCAAAGATGTATTGCAGTAGGATTAGTCACAGATGCAAACAATTTGCAGGATAATTAGAAATACTCTTTGGCATATTGACTGACCATTAAAAACTAAATTCATTTTAATAAATCTATAATTATGAAACTGTGCTATGATGGATTTGTTTATGAATCACCCTCTCTTTCATCCCCACACCCATTCACGCATGTCCTTCACAGACAAAAAAGCACACAGGTGCTTCTGCATGTAGTGGTTTCTGTTGATGATGTTGTTATTGCTGTGTTATTGTCAATATCCTCATCATTCTGATAAACATTAGGAAGAATTTGAATTAATAAGTGTATTGACCACTTGTTTTTTAAAACAAGTGAAACTGCCTAAATATGTCAATAGGCCACTAAAACTCGTACCCACTTAACAGTTTTACATAAAATATGTTCAAATAATGCAGAAATTTGGCTAAGTTAAGCAAAAGTGCAGAGATATTTGAAATCTTAATCATGCAATTTATTGATTGGCTTTTCCAGTAGCTTAATAATTTATCAGGTCATAACGATATTTTTTCCTGCTTTAAGATAGAATTAAGCTTAGAATGTTCACCAGAAGACAGAGTATTCCTTCCATCCTTTTACTACTACTATATGAAATTCAAAAGAATTATTTGGCCTGTTGACTATGTGATGAAGCTAATACCATAGTTCCCCTTTATCCAAGGTTTCACTTTCTGTAGTTTCAGCTACCCGTGGTAAAACATGATCTGAAAATATTAAATGGAAAATTTCAGAAATAAATAATCCATAAGTTGTAAATTGTGGGCTGTTCTGAGTAGCATGAAATCTTGCCCATCCCTCCCCGTTCTGTCCAGGACTTGAATTATTTCTTTATACAGTGTTTCCATGCTGTAGATGCTACCTGACCACTTTAGTAACTTCATCACCATCTCAGTTACCAGATTGACTGTCATGATATAACAGGGCTTCTGTTCCAGTGATCATATTTTAATGATGGCCCCAAAGAACAAGAATAGTGATGTTTGCATATTGATATAATTATTCTATTTTATTAGTAGTTATTGTCTTTAATGTCTTACTGTGCCCAATGTATAAATAAAATTTTATCATAATGGGTATGAATAGGAAAAACATACTATATATAGGGTTCAGTACTATCTGAAGTTTCAGTCATTTACTGGGGGTCTTGGAACGTATCCCCTGCAGATAAGTGGAGACTGTATTATACTATGTGTTCTGCATAATACTCAATTTTGGCTAATTTTTAACTCCTCACAAAAATA
>NW_012139525.1:2830100-2835252 GCF_000956105.1 Propithecus coquereli
GAAGAAATCCTAGCAGTCTTTTGAAAAACATGTGCATTCACATCAGTATTACTAAACAGAAAGCCTCAAGTAGGGCAGATCTATTCACGAGCTTTCTTTCCCTCCTCCTCTCTCCATAACAATCCAACTGTGTTAAATCATGCAAAGAGAAAACGAACAAATAATTCACTCCAAGGCTGGAAATCAATGTTGCAGAATACCTGAGAGATAGAGGCCACTCATCAGCAAGCCCAACCAGGCATTAAGAAATTAATGCTGAATAACCAAGAGGATAGGAACCTGCTGTGGTTGTTTGGTTCAACGCTTCATGGGGTTTGGCTCACACAGAGCACATATAGTTCAGAAATGTGAGGTGGATGATGCTTTTTTACTTAGTCTTCCTTGTGTCTTTGAAGCAGTAATTGGTTGTTGAAATGAGTTACTCACAATACACTTAGAATTTAATATCCCAAAGTGTAGGCTAGAGAGGACCGGCTGTTATTTTTGCCTTAAAATTGCTGGATTAGTTTGTGTTGTTGGCATTTAAAGCATCTATTTGGAAAAACAGAAAATTCTGGAAGTTGAACAAAGAATTATAATTCCCCTAGAACAATTTTTGGAGTGGGGGAAAGAGGGATCTAAAACTTGAAACTTGAAAAGGACTAAAGCAGACAGTGTATCTGAAAAAGCTCAGAAGACTTTTTTAATTCTCTCTCCAAAACATCCCTTTTGTTTTGATTGAGCAAAAAGTCCCAGATGGGAAGCGGCACAGCACTAACTCAAAAGGAACCACAGCTCTATTTATTTTTCAATCACTACACAGATGCGTTTGATTTCTTCTGAGTACGGGCATCCCTCCACAGAATGTAGAAATATTTTTAATAAGGTGTTTCACAATATAAATATCTAAAAAGTAATCCAAAACCACTAATTTCTGCAAACAGTGTGTGCTTGCCTTTTTCTGCATGCCTAACTAAACTAAATCACTATGTGCTGTGCAACTTCATTGTATAGATTACAAAATGAATATAATCTGCAGATGTTTTCTTGAATTCCAAAATAATAATAATAATACATAAATGCTGATTAACACAAAACATTTTTTTCTTTCTCAATGATGTTTATTTTATCTATTCATATTTGGATTCAAAAATGGCAATCAAGGTGGTAGTAAATGTTCAATTGTGATAAAGTTTTAGCTATGCAATGCAGAAAAACATAAACAGAATATTTGCTTTTTATTAATTTAGGGCATTAGAAATGTCAATTTGGATCAATATATAGCCAACACGATTGATTGTGCATGATATTTAAATTGTATCCAAATATTTATTGAACACCTTTCAAACACACTGTGTTCTTTGATGGTACAAAAACATCTAAAGCTGCCTCTGCCTCAAAATCTTTGCATTTGTGATCCCTGCCTAGAATTCTCTTCTCCAGATATGTGCATGGCTTTCTTCCTTAACTCCTTTGCTTTTACCGGGGCGCTCCTCATAACCGCATGTGTTGTGGACTGCACACAATTCGAGAGGCATCATTCACGTAGACTACAACATGAATGACACTCTCAGCAGTTGTGTGATGCTGCAACTTTTCTATTTTATGTGTCACCCTACAAAAAAGGTCTTCCCTGAATACCCTATTTAAAAGCAAAACTCCTCTCTCTGATGTTCCTGTCCTCCTTTTCTTCTTAGAAAGTATTTCCATAGCACATACAATGTATCTTCGTTAATGCTCTTACGTTCCCCACCTTAAGCAATGTAAACTTTATGAAGATACAGGTTATTGTATATTTTTCTACAGATGTATTTCTAGAATTTAGAACAGTGGTAAGCAGTCAAAAAATATCTGTCGAGTAAGCAAACAAGTTGTGCCACATCTTGTATGAACATTTAGTTAAGAAAGAGGAGATAGGCAAGAGATAGAAGACATAGAGAGACAGAGAAAAAAATTAAATTAAAAAAAATCTTATGGTTCATATGGGAAAAGAGACAAGAAAAAAATTCATATCAGGCCTACAAAAACAGCAATTGAATGAGGTGTATGCTATACACATAGAGACTACTATTGCTGTAGAACAAAGTAACAGTAATAGAAGGGCAAAATCAGAGCCTATAGAGATAAGGTACAGAAAAAAAACTGAGCATTATAATTCAAGATATTCTCATCCTTCTAATGGAGTCACTTAAAATTGTAGTAAAAGAGGAGGTTATGGTAAAAGAGGAGGTTTAGGGCTACAAAGTTCCTTTTTGATCAACACCAGCATATGCTTAAAATCCATCTGACGATCAGCATCTTTACATCTTTGTCATAGGGAATTCTAAGCCATGCCAATATAGGAAGGATAAATGAATAAAAAAAGTTTAAGGAATCATCACAATATTTATTTAACTGATAAAATTGCTTCTGGGTAAAATTGTCTGCCAATTACATGGATATATTAAGTTAAAATAGGTCAACCTTTGATTGATTTTTCTGGTTTCTACTCACAGCGCACAGAGGATAATATTTACATCATTATTTTTATTTTTCTGCATGAAGTAATTGATTTACAAGTATGAAAATTGCAAAAGTATGTGTGCATCAAACTTCAAATAAAAAGTCATTCAAATGAGGTAATTATGGAGATTTTGTGACTCAGGGTATAGTAAGATAGTATGATAATAATTTCAGAAAATTTGATCTTGAATATTATACAAAAGTGCTAAACAAGACTAAAAGACATCAGAATCCCTAACTAAAATATTTATAATCTCATTAAAGAAGGAGATTAAGTCTTTTAAATCAATAAAGATAAAATGGGCTCCAACTATAATCTAATACTTTTATGAAAATATCATTAGCTCTAAAATGATTATTTTAGTCTTTTATGTAATTTTTGATTTTTTTTCATGGACTCTGTGTTATTGAAGAAATGGTCTTAGATTATTTCAATATACCATTCTGATCATTATAGTTTTTAATTGACTGGGAGACAGTAAACTGTTTTCATAAAACAAAGGGTCAAAATATAGTCTTGTAAAAATCTGTGTTTATACCAAATGATTGGCAATATTTTTTAATAGTTTTCTGGAGCAACTGTCTCTCCAATAAAAAGTTAACCTGACCATGATCATTTTATTTTTGCATTTTACTGGTTCCATGGGAATTAGCTAGGGCATATAATCATGGCTACTATAAACAGTCTGTTATAATTTTCTAAGGAGCTATAAAACATAGAGAAAAGTGTTGATATCAGTATTTATATGGGATTTTATATTCAAGAAAAAATTCTAAATCTATGGCTTTTCCTATTTCCATGTACTTTTCCTCAATGCCTCTGCTTTAAAATTTTTAATATTTTCTCTTTGGTATCAAGATAAATCTGTGACTACCAACTTCAGCGTGGAATTTTTTCTAGAAAAATGGTATAGTTGTATAAGACACTTCTAGATAAATAATCTCCTTACGCATTTTAATACATTTTATTGTGCTTATTTGATTGCACAATACACATTGCTTCAATCACATATTTTCCTGCTGTGTAATTTTTGAGTTGCATTTCTGAGAAAGATTCTGTCTACAAATATATTCAAATGGAGTCATATCACATATCTGTGGTCTAATATTTTGAATCTACTTAAATTACTACAAAAATCCCAATTACCTATTATCATTAATTATTTATTTAATGACCCATTTCTGACAACCCACAAACATGTCCAATATTAAAATTGCTTTTAAAATTTAGCTTGTGTTTGATACTCTTGGAGATCATATAAAATGAAAATGTCCATGTGCTGTGTTCATAGAGGTCTGATTCACAATGTCTGGGAAGGGTCCTCGAATTTTGGATTTAGGGCAAGTGCACCAGATGCATATCAGGATTCTGAGGCTGGCAGTTTAGGGGACACAATTTGAGACATTCAGAATTATACTCTCCTTTGCGTTGTTGCATCAATGTGTTCATGATCTACCGACTGCTTCTTAGAGCATTTCTCCTGCTTTTGTACCTTCATAGGACTCATGTATAGGTTTTACTCAAGGCTTCAAAAAATGTTTGATATTAGGTTCTTGCTTTTGCACTTGCTTATGCATTTTCTTTTGCATAAATATAATCTTGTTGAACTAAGCCACACTGTAGGCCTTTGTCTTCTAAAAATATTGAAATATATATGACACAAGGACAATCTAGCACCTCTTGTATTATCCTGCAGAGAGCTGGAGCCCATTTTACTAAGTGAAATATCACAAGAATGGAAAAACAAGCGCTACATGTACTCACCATCAAATTGGCATGAACTTATTAACACTTAAGTGCACATGTAATAGTAACATTGATCGGGTGTCAGGCAGGTGGTGGTGGGGAGGAGGAAGGGATGGATATATGGGTGCAGTGCGTACCATCTGGGGGACGGACATGCTTGAAGCTCTGACTCAGGTGGGGCAAATGGTATGCTAAAATTTTTGGCTTCCACTACTCAATTTTACATTAAATCAACACTCCACTATATTTTTGTATTTTAAAGTTGCAAATTTATATGTACCTCGGGCAATTAATGAGAGTTTCAATGTAGTGGAGGCCAGTCCGGATACGAAATGTCTTCCTTGTTATTAGGTTGTAATGATTAACTTGGGAAGAGTGGAAGGATCTGTAGCAGTTACTTTAAAACTTTTTCAGAGTCTGTTATTCTCTGCTAGTAATTTAACTATTTCATTAAGCAAGAAATCATGGAATGCCTACTGTGTGCTAGGTATTACACTAAATAATAAAACATTTATCTGTTTTTTTTAGGTCATTGGAGTATCCATTTACTAAATTGATCTGAAGGAAAAAATTCGTAGGCCAATATATGATTACTTTGAGTACTGGATCACATTGAGTCCAGACTCAAAGATTAAGCATGTGACACAGTCCAAGTGATTTTTAGTACTACGCAGTTATAGCATTTCACTATGCACCAGTAAAAAATGCTTCTTTGTATTTTCTAGTGATGATTTCCCTACTGCTTTTATAAGGATCTGGCTTAATAAATAGGTGTAGCCTGCTTAGGTGATATATTTTTGTGAGTTCTGGAAAGACAGTTCCTAAAAACCCAACTGTCTGCTTAATACTTAAGTTATATCAAGGTGGGATACAGTCTTAAATTTGATAAATTATGACATGGCTAAAATTTTTAATATTTTGGAA
>NW_012139525.1:2837513-2840433 GCF_000956105.1 Propithecus coquereli
ATGTTCTTCCATTCCTTTTCATAATCCCATCTACGTGTCTGAAACAAAGTAAGCAGTTAATAGTTATTGTATTTAAAATATTTCTGTTAATTTGGAATTTGAGGTCCTTTCTAGTTTCACTGAAGTATGCTTTATCTTTTATTTTTCCATGATAATATTTAATCCCATTGTATGCTTCCATCAGAGCTCCTGGGTGACTAGGGCATTCTCAATGAGCAGTAATATTTTGAAAGGAATCTTTTTTTTCAGAGCAGTAGGTCTCAACAGTTGGCTTAAGATATTGAGTAAAGCATGTTACAAAAAAATATGCTGTCATTCAGGCTGTGTTGTTCCATTTCTAGAGCACAGGCAGAGTAGATTTAGCATAATTTTAGGAGCCCTGCAATACTTAAAATGGTAAATGAGTATTGGCTTCAACTTAAAGCCACCATCTGCATTCACCCCTACCAAGAGAATCAGTCTGTCCTTTGAAGATTTGAAGCCGGGCACTGACTTCTTCTCTCCAGCTATGAAAGTTCCAGATGGCATCTTCCAATAGAAGGCTGTTTAGTCTACACTGAAAATCTTTTGTTTAGTGTATCCACCTCCATCAATTATCTTAGCCAGATCTTCAGGATAACTTGTAGCTTCTCCGCCAGCATTTGCTCTTCATCTTGCATTTGTATGTTATGGAGGTGGCTTATTTCCTTTAACCTCATGAACCAACCTTTGCTAGCTTCAAACTTGTCTTTTACAGTTTTCTCACCTCTCTCAGCCTGAAAGTGTTAGGGACTTGTTCTGGAATTGGCTTTGGCTGAAGGGAATGTTGTGGCTGCTTTGATCTTCTATTTGGACCACTAAAACTTTTCCCATATTAGCAATAAGGTTATATAGCTTCCTTATCCTTCATGTGTTTACTGGATTAACACTTTCAATTTCCTTCAAGAACATTTCCTTTGCAGTCACAACTGTGCTGTTTCGCTCAAGAGATCTAGGTTTTGGACTATCTAGGCTTTTGACATGCCTTTCTTATTAAGCTTAATCATTTCTAGCTTTTGATTTAAAGTGAGAGATATGTAATTCTTCCTTTCACTTGAACACTTAGAGATCTTTGTAGAGTTATGAACTGACCTCATTTCAATATGGTTGTTCCTCATGGAATAGGGAGGCTGAAGGAGAGAGAGGGAGGTGGGAGAATTTGCTGGTTGGTGGAGCAGTCAGAACACACACAACATTTTTTGATTAAGTCCTCTGTCTTATATGGGCACGGATTATGGTGCCCCACGACAATTATGAGAGTAACATCAAAGATCAGTGATCACAGATCATCATAATAGCTAAAATACCAATAATGGAAAACTTTGAAACATTGTGAGAATTACCAATATATGACACGGAGATAAGAAGTGAGCATATGCTGTTAGAAAAATGGCATGGATAGACCTGCTTGCTCCAGGTGGAGTTGCCACAAACTTTCAATTTGTCTTAAAAAAAAAAAAAAAAGTAATATCTCCAAAGTGCAATAAAGCAAAGCACAATAAAATGAGGTATGCCTGTACGTGAAGTTGTATTTTGACCTAAGGTATTGTAGTTGTTCATGGAATTAGCCAGCATCAATAAAAAATGCAAGAATAATGTTAACTTATCATGATGCCATTTTAATTCTGGAACTATTTTTGGCTCTAAAATGGTTCATATGCTATTTTTTTTCTATTACACCTGCTCTTGAATTGCTAAATGACTTGAATGTGCCAAGGAAAAAGTGTCTTGATTAATTAATATTGTCTCTTTCCATATGGAAAAGCATCTCACGGACATTCATTATGAGAGTTTTCCAATATTTTATTTGGAATGTAAGCAACAGATGCACACTAGAACTATCAGGGCAAGTCTGACCACACAAGGATGCTTGCTAACATAGAAACAACAATTATATGCCATAAAATTTTTAAGAGCTAGTAATCCTAGCATGAATCACATTTCATCATTCTTGAATATTCATTAATTCATGCCATAAATATTTATAAAGAAACAATACAAC
Organism: Propithecus coquereli; assembly: GCF_000956105.1. Classification (NCBI taxonomy): domain Eukaryota; kingdom Metazoa; phylum Chordata; class Mammalia; order Primates; family Indriidae; genus Propithecus; species Propithecus coquereli. The sequence continues at coordinate 2,839,534 of NW_012139525.1, forward strand.
ATTGTGGTTAAGAGAAGAGGCTGTGAGAGGGATTGCAGATAAAATACTTACACCTTTACAATATTTGGGCCAACTTATACTAAAAAAGAAACCCGTGTTATCCATCATTTATATGAAATCCAAATTAAGTAACATGCTGTAATTTTTATTTGCTAAATCTGACTACCCTAATTCTGGAGTCAGAAGGCTTGCTTCAAATCTTAGCTCTATAATTCATAGTTTATATGAACTTGAGTACATTAGTTAAACTATGTGTCTCAGATCTCTCATTTGTAAAATTTGGCTAATAGTGTCTATTTCATTGATAGATCGAAGATGTTGATATATGTATATGTTAAATTCATAGTATACTATGAGCAGTATCTGACTCAGAGAAAGCATTATCCAAGTTGACCTGTGGCATTTTTCAACATTTTCTGTGATAATGCTGTGTAACAAACACCCCAAAACTCATTGACTTACATCATCAAACATTTATTCTCGCTCACTGGTTTGTGGATCAGCTCAAATCTCTTTTAGAATGGGTCAGCCAACCATTTCTTCATATTCTTTTGGCCAAATAAAATCATGCGATCAAAGCCAATATTAAGATATAAGAAAATACAATTGTCCTATGGAGAAGAAGGGAAGAGTGAATATGTGATAGGAACACTACCTATCTACAGCCACTTTTATTATTGAGAATATATGATTTCTAGGCACTGGAAACTCAGCAGTGAACACAAAAAAATCCCTGTATTTCAGAGTGCTTACATTTGGTGTAGAGGAGACAGAAAATAAGCAAAAAACAAAACAAAACAAAACAAAAACAAAAAAACACAAGTAAGTGTTATTTACCATAGGGAAAATTAATAGACACTAAGGGAGAGAAAGAGCTTAGAAATGTAGCAAATGACAGCA
>NW_012139525.1:2840483-2841553 GCF_000956105.1 Propithecus coquereli
TACATTGCTCATTTTCTATTATTTTCTCTTTCACTTTCTTTATCTTTATGGGGTTTGTATATTTTTTTTATTTTTCAGGTATTATTAGTTGATTAATGAAGTAAGTGGATATAAAAATTCTATTGCACATACTAAATGTCTTTTTGACATTTCATTGAATTCCATAGAGAAAATGGAGATCCACAAATGTATTACACATACCACGTGATATTTTTTATATTTCTTTGGATTATTTATTTTGCAATATGGTCTTCCTTTTTCTATGAATAAAATGATATTGTAAAAATTTCTGGCTATTTAAGTGTAAAATCAAGTGTTTGTAGTAGTTTACAAGACACCAGATGATCTAAATAATTTTATCTTTGTAAATTCACCAATTGCTTACGACTTAATCACTATGGTGCAGACTTATAGGCTTCCTGGCTTTCCTTGAACAAATCAGGTGATGTCCTACTTCAAAGCCTTTGCTCTAGCTCTCTCCTCTCACCAAGATTGATCTTCTCCCAAGGCCTATTGCCTCATTTGCTTAAGTCTTCTTAATGAGGGCTGCATCAACCACCCTATGATGCATTCCACCTCCCCAAACCACTGACCACAATGATCTTAAAGTTCCTACCTACTTTATTAAACTTTAGACAGGTTTCTTTCTGAATAGTAATCCTTCTTTTTCTTTGAGTATTTACTTTATACAACTTGCAACTGTAAATGTTTCTCTTCTTTTTAAGATGTAAATCTTCTCAATAAAATTCCCCAGGGTTTTGAATCTAGCAAAAGGTCTTTCTCAAAGATCTGGGAACAATCGCATTGAAATGTAATGATCATGAAAGATAGCACCCCTATTGCCCAGTCTCTTGGAGAGGGTAGGAGCTGAACTTCAATAAGAACCAATTAGCAAACACAGATGATCTAACCACATTGACCAATCTCCCACCTAACCTCTTCCAGTACTTTTCCAGTGGCTTACCCCAGCACTTAAAAACTGTCCCACTTTTTTGTTGCAGCTCAGTTAAGTTCAATATCTTTTCCTTATTGTAATTGTCTTAAATAAAGTCTTCCTTGCCCATTTAACT
>NW_012139525.1:2844512-2847370 GCF_000956105.1 Propithecus coquereli
AAACTTACTTTTCACTCACTTCTTTTCACTGTGATTTTGGAAATGCTTATTCTATAGTAACTTAATAAAAACATAAAAGTACCTCAAATTTTGTGAAATGGTGGCATATTTGGTGAAATGGTAGCATCGAATAGATAGTCTGGCAAAAATTTTTGATATTATATACATGGGAAAAAGCACATTTTTCCAAAAGCTGCTCTAAGCTTTTATGTAGATAATACAAAGAAATCTTTGTTTATTAGCAACTATGTCCCTAAACAAATTAGATTTTTTTCTGAATAATACCACTCCGTGAACTGACTTTTGGTGAATTGTATTTTGACAAATAAGCTTTAAGCAAATTGATTGAGAGGCTTACTCACTTTTCTCTCCATGGTACATGTATACACACACACACACACACACACACAAACACACACACACATACACAATTCACAAATTATACAGATTTAAAACTATCAAGAACCTATTAGGGCATGAAGTGGGGGGAGTTATTGGTAATGGAACATGCATTGCAGAAGATGCAGTAATAACATACAAAACCCGATTAGGAAGAGTATTGTTATAGTGACAGGAGATTTCTTATAGAATGCATACCGAGAATATAAAGCATTTCGAATAAAATCCATTTATTTCAAATATTCACAAAACCAGGGAGCTGAGGGAGGACAGTTGCCAACTTTGACACAACAGAACCATACTAGATAAGTGCTTCATACACGAACAATTATACTGGAACTTATGTACCACTCCATAGATATAAGAAGGAAATTCAACCATTGTACACTATTCAATGCCTGCATTAAGAAAAAAAAAATATCCTCTTGACAGATATTTGTCAAGGAAAATAATCGCTCAAGAAAATAATCATCTGAAATAGCTACTGCAAAGTACTGATGAACCAGAGGATGTAGAGATGCCACTTTGAAGACTTGGAAGAACAAAGAAATACATTTAACCTGATTTTCTGTAAAAAGCAAAACAAAACAAAAAATAGGCAATGGTAGGAAATGGTTGAGATTCTCAAAAGAATAAAAGAAACAAACCATGAATAGAGAACAATTACATCTTGCAGGTTGCCAAGAAAAAGAAGGTAATTAAGAAACAATAGGAAGATATATAATGGCGAAAAACGAAAGAAGCATAGGGGGAAAAATATCAAAGTGTATCTAAGCTTATAAAGCTTAATTAAAATTAATACTAGAGATAGCATACACTTGATATTTGAAAAACAATCAAAGAGGAAAAAGGAGGCCAAACTTAAAAAGTCACCCAGAATATAGGGGGCAAAGATAATGAGATTAAAATTAAAAAGGCAAAGAAAAAGATGGGGACAGAAAATGAAAATCCATTTTAATACTTACAAGTAACTTTAAGGAAAGAATATGATTGAAATGAAGGTTATAATTACTATGCAATCAAATTGGAAGATAAATTCCCAGAAATTCAATAATAGCTGATTATTCATATCAGAGAAAAATCTTTCTTATTCCAGGTGTTAATGCGCTCTAGCTAAAGATCAACAAGAACACACACTTTTACAGTTAAACAGAGTTGACTGTTTTGACCCATTGCAATGAGTGAGAATGCACACCACGGAGAACTGTGGAGATTTACAACGGGAGAAATGCTAGGAGATTTGGAGGAGTTTTCAAAAAAGCAGTGCTTTGCTATGGCTTTGATGCTATCAGGAAATGGTGTTAATTCTATGACTGGATATCTTGATAATTTTTTTTTATTTCAGAATATTATGGGGGTACAAACGTTTTGATTATATAAACTGTCTTTGCACTGCGCCAGTCTGAACTATAAGTGAGTCCATCCCCTAGACAGCACCCACCGCATTCCTTAAGTGTAAATTTATTCATCCCCTCCTCCACCTCCCACCGTAGCTTGATTTTATCTAGAAAGTGGTAGCCATGAAGTGTAGGTAATTGTTTGTGAGGCAAATTGTCCTACCAGAAAGTCCTTTAATTGGTGAAGAAGCAGTGGCCATTTATATTAATCAGGAAAGGTAGATACTTGGTCATTTTTGTGGTTTATTTTTATATGAGTACAGACACGACTATGAAGTGATCTTATTTTTGTCTTGATTCATCATGATCAAAGAGTGATCATACCTGTGATTTGTATTTTCAGAAATTTTTATTTTCAATAGAACACAAAGACTAGCTTTCAGTGTCTACCTGTGCATGGCAGGTCAGCTCCTGGCTGTCAGGGACTGTATTTTCATATATCTATTCCCCCTCTTCTTTTCTTTTCCTTTTTTTTTCCCCCAAAGTCAGATGAAGTCAGACTTGCAGGGCATTAATCTATGATATAATAATCTTCACCATTGCTAAAATTTTGCTGATCAGGAGACTATTCAGAAAATGTAGCCTGTAGTTGAATTGATATTAGTCTCCCCTGCTCCTTTTATGGAAGGATGAATTGATGAATGCTCTGACTTGACAATGAATATGTAGTAGTATTTATATCCTAGGCAGGATATATCATCAGCCAACTTCAATGTAGGTAATTATTAGAAACAGCAGTGTTAGCTCCAGGTAAGCAGATCTTTGTTGCTCTATTTCTCTGTGTGTGCCTAATCTCTCCAAATACGGGGGTGGCAGTTTGCCATGCAACCTCAATTATTGAATGGATTCAAGAAAAACCATTGATTTTGAGTTTTTCCAACATTTTCTAGTGTTGATTTCCAGGCTTTTTACATCTCGGAGCTGAAATTCAATGTCTATTTAGCTAGTAACTTTTAAGCTTAGGTATCTTCAGGTTTTTCAAATGCATAAGGCAATCTTGGAACTATAGGAGGAACCTGATACTTGATTTAATTTTATCTGATTTTGACATAAGACAATTAG
>NW_012139525.1:2848875-2852984 GCF_000956105.1 Propithecus coquereli
TCTAATTTTTATTAATCATAATTTAAAGAGAAGGATAAAGTGTCCCTTAGATCACTGACATTTTCTAAAATCAAAGAAAGTTAATAAAATGAACAAACATATTAGTCATTTAAAAAGCCATAGTTTACTACAGTAAATTAAAATATGATCAACGTATTTCAAGATGTCTTAGGCAGAATTATAATTTAAAGAACTTTTCTCAAACATTATGTTCCTTAAATATCATGTAAATAAATATAACCTTTCTTTGCCAGTCACAGACATTTTAAATGTTTATCTTCAATCAAAAAAGAATAGACATCTTTAATTTCTAAAGATTGAAACACAGGACACAGGATTTAATTTTATCAAAAATGTCTGGCAAACTATAGTTTATTGCTATTGTCTGGTTTGCACAGGTGAAAGTATCAGAGGATGACATGGCTAGATAATAAGCAAGTCATATTATTAAATAAAAAGTTTACAATTAATTTAATTATCATATTTCTTGGGAAAACATAATGTAAACACTGAATTATGATATGTAGATAAAATTTACTACACATAGATTTTTTATTAGAAACTAGCTATACTTATGTGTAGTGCACATATTATACATATCAACGTATATGTACATATATACTTTGCTCCACTTGTGATTCAAAGTTTTCAATGCTTGGTATTTAGATCTTTCAGATCTTCATATTAGTTTAGTTCAGGTGTTATAGTGAAGATTATGGGTGTGAAAATATTTGAAGATTCTATCATGGCAAGATATTTCAAATTTGAATTAATAAGTGTGATGGTTTGTGTGCATGCTTGTATGTTGTGATATCAGAGAAAATTATTTTCTGAGTCTATACACATGAGTTAAAAAAGCAACATTCTGTGAATAACAGTAACCAGCTACAGAGTTATGGTGACCAATAATGGTTGAATGAGGACTTACGGAAGAAAGGTTACCGTGCCCATATGGGAATGCTGGACTTATAGAAGGTTAGATAAAGGGAAAAGATTTTAAAGACGATTTGGGTTAATTCCTTTCAGTTAAAACTGAAGAAAACAACAAAATGATGAATTAAGTGACTTACCCTAAGTCACAGAGAGGAAGCAGATCAAATTGACGTCAAAAATTTGCATTTGATCTTGTATTCTAGCCAGAAATAATGTTAATTAAAATATTTCTTTATATCATAGAGTGGTATTCACATGTACTTCTGCATAAGTAAATAGCAATATTCCAGACACCATATTGGAAGAAGGGGTTTGAAGAGGGTAGGTATGGATGATTTTGTAAGTACTGTCCAGGGTATCAGGAGACTGAAAATATCCAAGACAAAATTAGTAAAAAGGAAATTTACTCAGTTATTGATCAATATAAATTATTTTTATACTACCTAAAGCCACAGAGATCAATAAAACCCTCATGCCACATCTTTAGAATTTGTTTTTTGAAAGTGAGTGCATAACAGTCTTTTTTTCTGTCTTAATTTTGTCAAATATTCCTTATTCTAGCACTTACACACATTAGAGCAGATTAAAAGATTCATGTAAATAACCAACTAAAAAACATTTCACTGAAGATACCTATATTTGAAGTGTTTTAATCAATTCCTGAGGTGAGAGATATAAGTAGTTTGGAATAAATACATGAGCCAAAAATAAAGAAAATAACCAGACTCAGGGGTATAGAAATTCCAAAGAATAACAAACCAGTCAAAAACTAAGAAAGAAAGGAAATAAATTGGACTAGAATTGGTATACAATTAAAATTATTTCAAAATTTTCATTGTCACAAATTACTGGATAAATAGTAACTAAGTTAAATAAAGAGCCCATTTATTAATATAAATAATTATATTTATATTTATATCTTCACATTGCTTTAGACAATTATACTACTGATGGTTTACTGTGTTGTTTAAAGTTCATTGTATAAGGCATATTTATTAATCATTCATTCAACAGATACCAGTCAAGCATCTATTATGTGCCATGCATTGTTGTATGAAGTATACCTTAGTTAATAAAATTAAGTTACTTGACTGCAGAGTGTATATATTCTAGGGGGTAGAAACAGGCAATCAATCACAGACATAATGAGCACATTATTTGTTGAGAGGACACAATTATGTAATAAGAAAAAACATATTGTGAATATAAAATAAAAAGAGTCTGGAATGGCGAACTGAAAAACCTGGAATGGCGTTGAGGCAGTTTGCAGTATTGTACAGGAAAGTCAGTGTAGACCACACACTGTGAAGGGGAGGTGTGAACAAGACCTTAAGGAGTGAAATGTCACCAACAGATATATGGGAGAAGACCGTTGTAGGCAAGGGAACTGTCAAAATGAAGCCACACAGTTGGAGCATGCCAGGCATGGTTGAGGGACAGCAAGGAGTTCAGCGTGGCTGGCATGGAGGTGGCTTGCCTCATTTTTCCATAAATATGATGTCTTTGTTATATGTTATTTGAATCAGTCTTATCATTTGTTCATGTTTATTTTTGAAATGAGTTTTTTTAGCCCTCTAAATTTACTGTATTTTAAAAATATTTTTTAAAAACTCCAAGTACTGCAGTTATACTTATTTTCCTCATTAGGGTCCTAATAGTCTCTGTCTTGGAACCTGTTAAATATGATGTATTTTTTAAAGGTTTCAAAAATTAAACTCCATACAAAAATCTTAAATCTTTCATTTCCTTCACTCTTATGTTTTTCCTTCTCATGTGAAATATCAGCATACACACCAAATTGTGCAAAGAACATATTCTAAATTATACCTTTCAACCATCACCTTATGGTTTTCTCAATATCACTGGCTGTGTACTACTGGCAGTAGGAAATATTTTGGCACTGTTGAAGTACAATTTCCTACTTGCTTTTAAATATGAGCCAAAAGGGTGAACAGCTGGGAGCGCCTACCCTTGGAGAAGTCTATTCACATGAGATTAAGTGACTGGCATAGTCATAGCATAATCTTAGTAACTCCTTTACTTTTTTCTTTGTGACATAGATTTTTTAAAAAATCCAAAATATTCTACAGATAAAGAAAAATGAATGTTTTCTATAATTTCATAAAACAGTATAATTTGTATATCGCATTTTAAATCCTAAATCTACAACGAGAAAAGAAAATTCCTAAAATGTGATGCATCTGAGGCATATCTTCTCACTTTAAGTATTGGATTATACTTCATATTTTCTTAAGGTTGACCTTGATTTGGGGACTGAGTATAAAATGAAAATAAAAAAGAAATTTTATAGTGTTAAGTGAGAGCAAATATTATAAACTATCCGTTATGCATTTATTTTCTGCCTGCAACATCTATCAAAAGAGATTATTAAAGTCTTCCATGTAGATAATGGTACTATTTCAATTTTCATTTCTGAATACTTTTGATTTTCATATTTAGTTTTTCCATTGTGGGCTCAAGATATTTATAACCGATTTCCTCATTTATTTTATTATAAATTTATTCATATAAATACCTTATATTGTTTAATGCTTGCTGCTTTAAACTTCTTTAATTTTGTTTCCATTGGTCATTTCTGTTTTTGTTATATATTTCTGCATTTTTATATAATGTTTAGATCGATTTCTGTGTTGTGCTATTACATGTGTTGAAGAGAGCTGAATGATTTTAGAAGGCGAAAATGTATACTACTTTCTTTCATTACTTTTACCTTATTTGCTGTGCATGAGCTCTTATAAAGGAAGACAGTAAAGGAAGATCAAAGGAGCAAAAGGTCAAAATTGACCTAGAGAAAATAAATATCTAATGGAGTATGTAAATTCATCCATATCAATAACAATATAAAATAAGAATAAAGGTCTCAAATCAAAAATTTTATCTTAAAAAGCTAGAACTAGTAGAGAATACTAAATATTTCCAGAAAAAGCAACACCAATGTTGCATAAGCTATGCCAGAAAATGCAGCAGGAAGGAGTATTTCTTAGCTCATTCTATAAGGCCAGTGTTACCCAGACACTATTAGATAAGCTAAATACAGATATCACAAAACAAGAAAACTACAGAACAACATCACTTATCACTACAGACACAAAAATCCTCAACAAAATAGTCACAAACAAAATCCAGAAACCTATAAAAAGAATTATACAGTATGA
>NW_012139525.1:2853034-2853639 GCF_000956105.1 Propithecus coquereli
ATTCCCTCAATGAATTTTTAAATTCCAGAATTTCTATATTAATTTTACTTTTAAAAAATATCTATCTCCTTGGTAAACTTTTCACTCATATCCTGAATTGGTTTCCAGATTTCTTTGTATTGGTTTTCATATTTCTCTTGGACCTCACTGAGCTTCTTTAATACCAATATTTTGAATTCTTTATCTGATATTTCATGGATTTCCCTTTGGTTAAGATCTATTGTTAGAGAACTATTGTGTTCCTTTGAGGGTGTCATATTACCTTACTTTTTCATGTTTCCTGTATCTCTACATTGATTTCTGCTCATCTGGAGCAACAGTCACTTCTTATTTTAAATTTCCTTTTGTTGAATGGGGCTTTTTCTTGAAAATGTGACTATTATGTTGCTTGGATAGGATCATTTAGTTTTGCTTTAACTCCAAAAGTCTATGTCATTTGATAAAGTCCACAGAAATAAAATAAAATTAGGAAATATTCATTTATTTTTAGGAGTAACTCATATGTCATTTTACATCCAAATATGTTATTAATTTTTGAAGGGTCAGTAATAATATGTTTTCTTTTTGATTCTTGCAATTATAGAGATTTAAAAAAAATAGTTTCA
>NW_012139525.1:2864854-2868654 GCF_000956105.1 Propithecus coquereli
ACTACTGGAAGTTCCAGAAAGTACAATTAGGCAAGAAAAAGGAAAAAAAAAGGAGAAATAATATCAGGAAAGATTGGAAAGGAAAGGTAAACTGTCTTTACTCGCAGACAACTTGTTCTTGTATATAGAAAATAAGTAATCCACACTTTCATACACATGCTCTCACACACGCATAAACTATGAGTTCCACTAATCTCAAGTTAAAAGATCAAATTTCAATTTTTAATGAAATTAAGAAAATTTTATTTACAGTAACATTAAAATAAAACATTTGGGGATAAATTTAACTGAGTTGCACAAGTATTATACTCTGAAAACTACAAACATTGCTCAAAGAAAATGGAGCAAGAAGAAAAATAAATAAACTGGAAGGCTTCCAGGAAAAGATTGGGGAGACTTGATATTTTTAGGACAGAAATATTTCCCAAAGTAATCTACAAATTCAACGTGATTCTTATCCAAATTGCTGCTAACATATCCTGCAGAAATTGACAAACTTATGCTAAAATTATATGGAAATTCAAAGGACACAATGACCAAACAGTCTTACAAAATAAGAATATAATCCTTATCTTAGGACGGATGGTCCCTGACTTACAACTTACAATATTTTTGACCTATGATGGGTTGATTGGGATGTAACCCCATTGTATGTGGAGGAGCATCTGTAACAAAGCAACAATAACCAACACTATATGGTTGTGGCATAAGAAAATACATGGATTTGTGAAACAGATTTGAAAATCCTAAAGTGAATTATTGCATATGAGATAAATTGATTTTCAACAAAGATACCAAAACTACTCAATAAGGAAAGGATAGTTTTTTTAAACAAATCATCTTAAGACATTTTTGGGTTTTTTTCTTTTGTTGGTGGTCTTGGTTCTTAATTTTTAGTTTGGGAATGTAGTTTTTTTTTTTTAATATAAATACGTTATTTTCTTGACTTTTTTAATTTCTTGCTTTCCCATGTTGGGGTGATAGCCAGAGGGGTCCTGGTAAGAGAAAGGGGGACAGACAATTGATGAATAGGCCCACCTGGCTCCAGGCCTGTCCATCAGGCCGTGAATTGTATAGGGCACAAAGCCCTCGCCCCCTACAACCATGTGGGTGTTCTTTGCCTGTGCACGCAGGTTTCTGCTGCACTTGCTGTGGAGGCAGCGAGGGCCTGCTGGCCTCCTAGCCCCCCTCTTCGCACAGCCCTTGGGCAGGGTTGGACTCAGTAACTTTGAGGAAATTGAAGATGCCACCTTCCCCTGTGAGTGACACATCCTTAATTTTTTTTTTTAACTACTATTTGCTGGTTGGAGGGGGAAGAATAGGGAGGGGGTTATTGCCAAATATGTGAAACATGAGTTAGGATGCTTATATGTGTATCTCCCTCAGTTTCCCCAGAAATGAGGTATCTTTTGGTTACACCAAAACCAAGGGGGTGGGGAGAGAGGAGGGAGGTTGCAAAAAGCCAGGTATGGGGGAAAGTAAAATCAACACTGTTCCATCCTTGGCCCTGAAACCCTACCATCTGGTCCCCTCAGACATCCTCAGGACTTTACAAGACTGTCAGAGTGGGGGACCCCTCCCGTCAAGAGATCTGGGCAGGCTGGGGGACAGGTTGGGAGTGTGATGGGTGGGGGGCGGTAGGCACGGGCCGGGGGCAGTTCTCGCCTCACTTGTAAACTTGTAGTTTCACAGAAAAAAAAACAAAAAGTGCAGTTTTAAATAAAGAAATTTCTTTTAAAAAAAAATCATCCTAAGACAATTGTATATTCGATGTAAAATGATGAATTTGGACACTTACACTGTACAGAACAATTAACTCATAATAAATCATGTATCTACATTAAAGTGCTAAAACTATAAAACTCTAAGAAATTCTATGTTTCCTAGACTGAGATTAAATTTTCTTCAGTTTTTCTTAGACAAATATTTCTTAGATAAACCATGAAAATAGCAAGAAATAAAGTCAATATTGATAAATTGGTCTTTATCAAAATTAAAGGCATTTGTTGTTTCAAATGACACCATTGGGAAAGTGAATATTCAAGGTAAAGACTGGCAAACAATTTTTGCAATTACATATCCTATAAAGGACTTGTATCCAGAATGTAGAAAGAAATCTTACAACTTAGGAATACAAATAGCCTAATTAAAAATTGGCAAAAATATGAAACCATTATTTCACTACAGATGACATACAAATGGCCAAAGAACACATGAAAAGACATTCAAAGTTAGTAGTAATTAGGGAAATGCAAATTCAACTCTAATGAAATATCACTTCACACCTATTAGAATGGCTATAATTAAAACATTTGACAATAAAAAGTGTAGGCAAGCATGTGTAGAATGTAGAATACTCATGAGTTGTTGGTGGGTTTTTAAGATGGGGCAGCTTTTTTTGGAACAGTTTAACAGTGTCTTAAAATATTATGTATATATTTACCATACCATTGCAACAAAAACAATTCTATTTTTAAGTATATTAAAGATAAATTGAAACATTTATACACTCAAAAATTCATATACGAGATCTCATCCCTACATTTTACGTAGTAGCCCAAACATCAAAGACAAAAAGAAATGACTAAAGTCATGTACTTGGATATTTTTGCTCATAGTACTGATAAGTTTTATCAAGTTATTTAGTAAAAATAAAATATGAAGGATATGGAGTTTACTTAATATGCAAGCTCTAGAGCAGATTTATATTCAGTTGGCAATAGGTTAGGATCTTAGGAAAAATCAGGAAGGGAGTAATATTAAAAGTTCTGCTTCAGGAAAATTAACACATAACTATACGGATAGTTCCTGTTCAGTAATATAATAAAATGTACAATATAACCAAATAATACAAAAACCCTACTTTACATTTCTTTATATTTCTCATTCCCTGAGAAAGGGGATGAGGAATGGACCTTAGCTAATGGAGAAAAATGCTTAGTGTTTGTCTAAGTCCATTTGTGCTACTTTAACAAAATACCTGAGATGGATAATTTATAATAACAGAAATGTATTTCTTATAATCCTAGAGACTGGGAAGTCCAAAATCAAAGTGCTTGCATCTGATGTCTGGCAAGGGCCCTCTTGTTGCATCCTCACAGGACAGAAGAGCAGAGGAGAGCAAACCTACTCTCTCAAGCCCTTTTAGAGGGACCCCAATCCTATTCACAGGGCGCTGTGATCATGACTTAATTATCTCCTAAAAGCCCAACCTCTTAATACTATCACATTGGCTATTAAGTTTCAACACATGTATTTTGGGGGACACATACAGAGTTTAGCAAGTTTTAGCCAGGAAAACTAACCAAACTATCTGATTTATTTGGGGCGTCAGTGGTCAAAGTGCTAAGAACTGTCACCACATATTATTTTTGTTAAAAAGCCCACTGTTTTGAAGATCCAAATATTCTATATACATATTTAAATGTTTATGTATTTAGCTTGGCTCTAGCTTGTATTCTAGATTTATTAAAAATGCTAGACTGAAAAATAAATATAATTTCAATTATTCATACTTCATGCATATAATAATAATGGAGGCTATTTGGAGAAGACAATGTTACTAGAATTTATCAGAACTTCACTTACTGGAAAGAAATGGAAGTAACTTGTATTTACAGTAGCTCTGAGAGTGCCATGAGAGTATGTGCAGTAAATGGCCTGTGGCATGTTTTCAAATCATTACAAGCCCGAAGGTCTTCATAAATAACCAGTTAGGAAGCATTCATTCAACATTGTTCTTAAGTAGGAAATAGGATAAACACTTATAATTTAATTTTAATTTTAAAAGGAAAGTCCTC
>NW_012139525.1:2869379-2871232 GCF_000956105.1 Propithecus coquereli
AATATACAAAGACCTGACAAAAAAGGATGAAACAATGAATGCAATCTAATAAAAAATAGTTAATTAATTAAAGTGAAAAACAAAAGAATAAAGAACATGCAAAAGAATAGTATGGGAGTCCATCAACAGATGAATGTGTAAAGAAAATGCGTATATCCAGTGAAATATTATCAGCTTTAAGAAAGGAAAAAATCCTTGCATTTACAACAACATAGATAAACTTGAAGCACATTATTCTAGGTCTGTCAGAAGGGTCACCAACCCTTGAGCCATGGACCACTACCGGCCTATGGCCTGTTAGGAACCGGGCTGCACAGCAGCAGGTGAGTGGCCAGCAAGCTAGACAGAGATTTAAACTATACAATGAGAGTGGCAAATAGACAACCTTCCCATGCAAACTTCCAGTGTACTGTGTTAATGAAATTTCAAATATTAATAATATTAATGTTGTGATATAACCAATTACAAATATGCTTGCATAAGTAATTATCTAAAGCACATGTTATTTTATAAATAAAAGCGGTAACTCTTATGAACTTTAAATACAAATGAATACTGTCTTGTGTTACTCCCTACCTAATCAAGGATACTGCTATAGCTGAGAGCATTCCTTGTAGCCAATTATGTTTGTTCTCACCGGAGAAATTTCAGTAAACCAGCTAACAACATAAAAAAAAAAAAAAATGCAAAGGAAAAGGAAATGTGCGTTGTTAAATGAGTTATACACACATTAATGTATATGAAAATTATCTGACCTGTTTGAAGGCAGAAACAAAAAATCCTACAGTCGAAGGTCAATGTAAAAACAAACCATTGCTATTATGTTTGAAACTCTCTCTCTGTACGTGATCAAGAGATTCTTTAGGGCATCTTCCTATGGGGATCATTATAATAGGCCATATTCAAGTGCACTGGCTAATGCGAAAGCATTTTCCAAAATGGTTGGTCCTACTAGCTGTGAATGAGAAACTCCAACGGCACACATAGCTCCCAACACATTATTTTTACTTAATTTTTAATCTTTTCTAATGTGGTGTATATAAAATGGTTTCACATTGTGGTTTTTAATTTTCAATTCACTGATAACTCATCATGCTGAACAACTGCAGCAAGGAATTCTTAGTTAAAAGCTTAAATACATATGTTCCAATAAAGGGTTAAAATGTATGCTGGTGGACTGTATTTAACCTACTCAGAAAGGCTTCTGATTTCCAAATTAAGATGAAAACTTTAAAAGTTTCTTCAGAAATTCCTTTACTAATGAAAACTCGTATTATTAATTGTTCTTCAGGAAAATCTGTACTACGTTTCAGAAGCAAATTTACTTAAGAATAACAATCAAGACACTTCGTAGGACAATAAAGACATTAATAACACTTTGTTATTGCACATGATATTATTCCTTCTCAAGTTTAATGGCTCACAAGCTTTTTTTTTCTTTTTTTTTTTTTGGCAGTATGAGGAAATTGCTGTTTCCTGGCACAATTAGTTTAAATCCTTCATTTTCATTTTGTTGAAGACTGAAGGACAAATCAGTGATAACAGAATCAAACACTTGGGTAGTCAGCTAAGATTCTTGTCTAGGAGTAATTTATCATGGAAATGGAGCCTGCTTTTTTTTAATGGAAATTTGAAAACTGCTTTCTGCATGATTGAAGCCTTTGTCAGTAGCCCACCCCAATATATGACAAATGTTACTTTTTTCTACAAGATAATAGAAAGACTGGTGTGATAAACTTTTGAAATGACATAATTAGTTGAATATATGTATATTTTTCCAGATCCTGTCTTGCTTTTTTAGAATTTTATTTGCATCTTATATTCACGCTTTAGATAAAGCTTAAAAGACTGTA
>NW_012139525.1:2872522-2878425 GCF_000956105.1 Propithecus coquereli
ACTTTAAAACTGTAAAATATTTAGTCATTCTTCATGAAAAAATAAGTAGAGCTAAGTATCTCCCTTAATTTACTGGCTGGGAAAGATTGGCGTTTTGTACATCAAACTTATTGGATGATCCATCCTATTTTCTCTTGGAAGTTTTAATACAATGTTATTTCTTCCACACTCATTATGTGTCTGTTCTGTTCAAGGTATTCTTACTACTGCTGAGATGGATGTTACAGATGCACTTCAGTACAGAGTAATGTATGCAACTCTAAAGAAGTACGACTTATACATTTGCTACACATTTATGGATGGAATATTTCAATATGTAGAAATTGGAGTTAAAATTAATGATTTTGGGTATTGTGACTTCGCTGATAGACTTTGGGAAATCTCTGTAATTGCAAGATGAAAGGATAAAAGTAGTCATTCCTTAAAAAAATTGAGTGTGTGTATGTCTGCCTACTTTCTGTGAGCTGATGTGTACAATATGGATAAGACACATACGAAAAAACATTCCCTTTGGTCTAGAGCCAATGATAGATACAATGTTTTTGCATTTGGAATAAAATTTATTTCAGAGACACTACCGAGAAGATAAGTTGAAGATGTGAAAAGCCTTGAGGCAGGAAAGCAATGTAGGTACTTTAAGACATTCATTAATTAGCTTATCTACTCAAATCCCAAAATGTAATTTACTCTGCATCAGAATATGGCTGATTCCTCAGTTTAACTGCTGAGCCTCAGCAACTGCTGTTTTTCCACTTCGTCTAGGAGAGACTGATAAGCCAGTGAAACTTACTACTATGAACATTTTAATATATTCGGTTCACCTCTTTCACCCTTTGCCTCAGGGCAGCTAGCACACTTCGCACAGCCTGAACTTTAGCAGGATTTGGAAGAATTCACCAGAGGGAAATTAAAACTACAGATACAGTTAAAGTACCTATAATTACAAATAATCCGCAAACTACCATTATTTCTCATTATTGAGCTATGTTGGTGCAAACTCCAAGGTTTGGTTTTTCGGTATTTCTTGAGTAGCCGTATGCATTGTAAATAAATTATGTGTGTCAATTTCTTGGGGTAAATCGATTTGAATAGGACAAAAATAGTGTTTTTTTTGTATAATGGATGGGATTCTAATAGATATTATTAGATGTTTGTATGGCCCCCTCCCAAACAAACACATCTGGCAGTTCTTCATTGTTGTGGATGCTTAAGCGGATCATGCAGACTCCCTTTCAGAGCACATTTCTCCAGGTGCAGGACTGTTGACTGCTGATAGCTCACAGCTGAGACCTCCCGTAAGTATATCCTTGGTGGGAAGAATCTGCCTTGTTCAAGATAATCACGCCCTCCCCCTCTCCTGTGTCACTTGCATCCAATGACTGGTCCATTCAACAGTTTCGGGCCCACCTCCCATGTCTCCGTTCTGCAGGGGTGTCCCAGCTCACATTTAACTTGCCCCTCTGCACAATTCTCCTTTCCTTACTCCCTCACAAGTGTTGGACCCCAAATCTCTCTCCAAGAAACCTACAGAATGCAAATTCAGTTTGAAAATCTGTTTCCCAGGAAACCTAACCTGCAGAAGGTGATCAAATAAATAAGACTAGTCCTTGACAGAGGAACAGGCAAAAGACAAATGCAAGTTCTACTCTTCTAATCAGCATGCTCTTTCATCGCCCAGTCATTTCCCTGAAATCACAGTCCATTTTGAGGGAGAGGGCTAAAAAATGAACTGGAACATTAAAGGGTTTATTGAAGACTGATCTTAAGCAAGCGTGGAGTGGATTGTGGCTTCCTAGCTGCCACTTTAGTGAATGACTTCAGGAATCCAATTTTTACCTGACAAAAACTTGATAATAAAACAATAAATCACTTTTCATTTCTATTCAGTATATTTTTGTTTACGTTTTCTGTAGTTGAGGAATTTTACATTTTTTATGTGATGTCTTACCTAGAGGAATGACCTCTGGTAATTGGACATGTGTTTCCTCTCAGGGAAGCAGTTCCTGTCTCCTCGGATCACACAGATCTCAGACGAGCTTCATCCCCAGGGCCCCAACATAGCACTAGGCATATTTAGCTTTTAACAGTCTAACAACCAATATGTGATTTATGACTTACTGAAGGATGAATACCCTGATGATCCCCCAGGTTCCCCAGAAGAAAATTTAGTGGCCGTCGTCTCCACTTTTCTTATCCATGAAGGTTATGAAGAGGCTTTACACTCCCCTTTTGTACATTTTTTTTCAAATTTTATCTCTAAATTTCCCATAGGAACTACTCTTAAAATGTGCATATTTGTGTAATAGTGAAGAGTATAAACTTTGAAATTAGTCATACCTCATTGGCATTATCACTATGCCATTTACTAAGTAATAATTAACATACATTTTCTGATAATTCTAAGAACCAATATGTTTATCTATATAGTAAAAATAGTATTATGACTTAGGAGCTAGTGCTGACATAAGGATTTAATTACATAATTTACTCAAAGCACAAAGTATAGTATTTGGTATATAGTAAGCACAAAAAAAAAGCCCACTACAGTAATACATTGATTATTAACTTTATAAACTTTCTGAGAGATTTCAAAATCATTTTTATTATTTTTCTAAATTTTACTTGTATTCTTTCCTTTATCAGAGTGACATTTAAAGATTGGCATAATATATCTTTAGTCTTCTTTTCATGGGTTTGCAACAGTCTGCCCTTCATGCGTTCAGGCCTCTCATGATCGTTCTCACTTTCTCCTCTGCTATGAAAATATGCTCTTAAAGGCATTTAGTATACCATTTACACCTAGACATGCATTTTCAATGTGTTACTGTTACAAAAATATCATATTAGAAAATATATCTTTAGAGATTGAAAGCAGTTTTACTTTGACAAAAAAACATTTAAGGAATATGCATTTATTTAAAACATTCAAATTCAAATTGCAAGAGGAAACTTCAGCCTGTGTATATATCACTGATACCATATGAAGTTAAATGCTTAAGAAAGCATATCCACCCCTTTAAGAGAGTGCACTCATTTAGTGTTATTATTATAGCACACTAAATAGTACTCTAGTGACCTGCAACATGCATCCCCAAACACTTATTTCCAAAAAATAACACTCATTCTCAGAAGCATCTGGTTCATTATGTAGGGTTAAGTCTATTATTTTCAAAACTCCTGGGAAACAGAAACCAATTTCGTTTGCACCCAATCAAGTTTGATTCTTTTTGTCCTGCCCTTCCCCCTCACATGTTGCAGATACATAAATATTTTATATAATTGGGATTAAGTGGAGATTGTGAAGGAAAATATATATTTCCAGGAGGTAGTTGTCAAATGCAGCTAAATTAAACCACAGCATATATTAAAATAAAACCAAAGCAAACTAAAAATTCCTATGTACATTACACCGCTACCCCAATTCTGTGGTCACACAATCTTTAGAAATTTCTGAATATAATAGATCCACAAAAAACACGCAGTATTTTATTGAACATAATAGATGTCATATATTTAGTCAAATCAATCTTAACTAAATCTCAAATTATTTTGTTCTGGTTTAAATTTACATTAGCTTAGAGTAGTAACAATACTGTAACAAGGAAAAATTTTTTATCTATTTCTTAACAAATCCAACCTGGAATACATAATGCTTTAAAACATGAAGTCTTTTAGGAGAAAAAGAGCAAATGACAATAAGAAGCATTAGGGATAACTAATTCCAATGGCTATTTTATATTCCTTCTTGATATTTGTACTGTAAAATAGATAAATTAATACAAATACATTCTATTGGTATATTTACCAAATTTGAAGTATATACATCAAAATTTCAGCAAACTTTTTGGCTTTGAATGCTATTGATCAAATAAATGAATGCATGTTAATCCAAATTGTGTGGATAAATCACAGGTTAGATGAAAGTAAATACAAAAAGTTACAAGAAGAAAAAAATGAAAAAAAAACCACTAAATTTAATGCATATAAAAGGGAGTAGGTTTATTGCCATCAGAAGGTTTTTCAGATGCTATACATAAAAAGCGTTTTGTAAATTACTCTCACAATTATCACACTAGTTGCCTGCCACTTATTTAGTTATATTAGGTAGAATTAGGATTCGAGAAGGATTTGCAGACATGATCCCTGTCATTAAAATTCCTTCTGGATGGCTGGAGATACTAGACTAAAAACAAAAAACAGTGAGAAAGTATTAAAAGCTGAATGTAATTAGTATTAAATATGAGCTAGTGTGTTGTAGGAATTAAGAGGAGAGGGAGTCCACCAAGCGCTGAAACAGACAAGGACACTGAGGGACAAAAATAAGCTGGATCCTGTAGATGGTAAAGAGTGTTTAGATAATGGGTTGAGAAGAAATTATTTTGATCAGGAGAATGAAATTAAGTTGAGACCAACTTTCAATTTGCATGTGCTCACTTCAGCAGCACATATACTAAAATTGGAACAATTTGCAATATAATTGTAAATTTGGATCATAATTTAGCTTTTTTCAAAAACAGTCTAGGTAAAATTTCTATGCTGTTTGCCTGAGAAATCTTCTTTGAATCTTGCCTAACTTTGCAAGTAATATTTGATTTCACCCCTGAGATCATTATAAGTGAAGGGAAGATTGGATGATAGGGTTATGAGTCAGTAATCACAAGTTTTTTTTCCTTCAATTAAAAATAATAGTGGACAAAAGCTGCTCAGGCAATTAAATGTTTGTGCCTAAAGCTTCTTTCTGATCATTCTTCTGTAATTTTAAAGCATTTCCAGTTTAAGAGTCTTGGTAAACCTTTTTTCATAATTTTAGATCCTGTATGCATTCTGAAGTGACATTTGAATAAGTGAAATATTTTTCGTTAACCTTGTTCTTTAAAAATAAATCTAAGATGTGAAACATTGAACATGTTTTAGAATAAGTTAACCTTAACATATTCCTTAAAAGATATAGTAAATATTCAAATATGCTCCATAAAAAAAACTTTTATCTAAAAATGCATAGAAGAAAGAAATCACAAGCTTCATAGTTTCTCAGCCATAATTAGACTTGCAAGCTGAAAAATATTAATTCTATTTGATCTATATAGTATAAACAGAATTTCAAAATACAACCAACAAAATTTCGATGATTATTGTCTTATTTATTACTTTATTTAGTTTTTTTCATATATTACTTATATGATAGATGCTCTAAGAATAAATAAAGATATATGTGGTTGAAATCTTCCCTAGCATATGCTGTAGCAATAGTTCTTATTACAAATGCACTTTTGAACATGAACTGATAAACCAACAGAAGATGCCTGAAGGAAAATCTAAAATTACATTATAGTATTTCCAATTTTAAGACATAAAAACTGAACTCCCAAAGCCTGATTTATTCAAATATCACCATGAACTTTTCAACATTGTTATCAATCAGTGCATATTTAGACACATTAAATTTTAAAAATTATATTTACATACAAATTCTTTTACTTTTTGTTTGGTTGGCTCATCTCTAAAATATACATGTTAATATAGATATTTGGTGTATCATATAAAATATGTAGATTTACCTCCTTCTCAGTACTTATTACATTAAGAGTAAAAACTGGGATCTATCAGAGTAAAAGAGAAAGAGAACATTTGAGGAAATGAAAAAGCCCTGTTTGACTAAAGTGCTGAAATTGATGAAGACCGGAACAGAAGAGGAAGTTAGGGCGTCAGACACTCACAAGATTGTGCATGACCATGTTGACCAGTTTAGTCTTCAAACATAGCAAATGTGAATTAAGGAAATTATGTTTGTACTTTGGAAATGACATGCTAAAATGAAATGGAAGAGAAAAAGTTCAATGAAGGGAGAAATTTCAAAGGCTGAGACCATGGAGATTAGAGAGGAATAAATGGATTTAAAATAT
>NW_012139525.1:2889835-2891324 GCF_000956105.1 Propithecus coquereli
GCTGAGACTCGATGTTTATCTTAAGGAGGGGTGTGTGTAAAGATATGCTTGACTTAACACTAACTCATGAAAATCTGGACAATGGGAAATGCATTTCTGTATTAACAGAAAGGATTACTTCGTGAAGGAGGACTCATGCCAATTACAGATCTTACCCTACATCACTCTTTCCTAATGACTCGAAGGTCACAGGCACGTATGCACAGAGGAAACATTCTTCCTGATAGAGCCTCAAACAGTGTGATGTAGCTCCCCCAGAACACTGTCCTGTTTCTTCTGCTTTTTGGACTTCAGGAAAAAAAGATAAGTTTTTGAGTTATATGTGAAGAAATACTAATATAAAAGGAAACAACTTTGATTTGGGAATATTCTCATTTTATTCTCTTTAATTACATAACCCATATGATTACCACCATTCTGCCTGCTCCATAAATCCATTAAGTTTCAGGTTTGTCTTCCACAAATAATCTAGAGAGATCATTTTATAACCTGATAAAACCATTTTGTACATACGGCTTCCCCTTTTTGTAAATACAATCGTCATGTGTACAGGGATGGATGCCCGATCAAGGTCATTCATTTCCCAAAAGTTCTCAGCCAGAGAGAGAATGTACATCAGTCTCTCCCTGACCCTTTTCTTCCTCTCTGTATCAAATACGGGTAGATATTGAAGGACTCAAGACTGATCCCACCCTGGCCTATAGTGTAGAAACTAGAGTCCCAAAGGCATTGTTTGATTTGAGCTTTTTGAGCCGTTCTTTAAGGTCAAAATGAGGGGAATACATCCTGAGATGTGACCACTTTTTACCTAGGGGTTAAATGCCATGGTTACTTGTAGTAGAAAAGAAGATAATCCATTAGAGAGGATGCACAATTTAGGTTAAGAGGGCCAAATTGTGAATAGTGATCCCTATGAAAGATTTAACTTCTTAGGTATTTTTTTTTCCCTTGGAGTGTGTGGAAAATTTGGTACAATATATCTTAAAAATACAGCTATTAAATTTTTTTTCTGCATAATTAGCACAATCGCTTGAATCTTTAGTAAAATATTATAGAATCAAGTATTTTTGTGCAGCATTTTGTGAGACTAAAGAGATTAAACAATACTATAACCATGGTCATTTGCATATTCAGTCATCTGCTGCTCTGTTGTGAAAGGAATTATGGCATCCTATCAAGGATGTTTTATTCCAGAGTTCAAAATGGTATCAACACTGTTGTAATGAGCTGCCCTCAGTAGAGCTGAAAGAGAGTCAAGTAGAAGCCATGTCTATTGGACAAATTGAGGGGGGCATATAATTGTTCTGATTTGTTCCAAAAATAAAGTAGTGAAAAGTGGCCTCTGAAGAGGAGATCAGTGGCTAAAACACTGGTTATGTATTTTGTTATTTTCCCTTATTTATTTTTTAATGACTTAGAGAAAATAAAAATGAATTAATTGTTTTTTTTTTCTTTTCCTTTTTTTTTAGAAACTAGGTCTCACTCTAGT
>NW_012139525.1:2891374-2893082 GCF_000956105.1 Propithecus coquereli
TGGTTAGAAAGTGAGTGACAAGGACAATTATGCTGAAAAAGAAGAGAGGAAGAGAATGCAAAGGCAGTGAGGTGTACTAGAATGAATATTAGGATGGGTCAGCAGACTCAGGTTCCAGTCCTGACCTGAAATAAATAAGTGACGGGATATTGTGCAAGCTATTTAACAACTTTGTCCAATGGTTTCCTAATCTTTAAAATGAAGAGGCTTAGCGAAATGATCTACAAGGTCTCTTCTGGCATTTAAAGTTAACTCAAATACTTTTAATCACTGGAACAAGCTCTCACAGAGTGAGGAGAATGTCCAAATTAATGTATTTCAACTCATGGAAGACAGACTTATGCAAAGTTAATTCCTTCATGACTTATGATGTTATATTAAAGAGGATTCCATCTATGTAATCACAGTCAAGCCAAAGATAAGTTAATAGAGGGGCAAGAAGCAGGAGTCATAATATAATAACTTCAATTTGCTTGGGTTGCAGAGAGACAGTTCAAAGATTTCTGGTGGGGCCCCTTTTACTGCCATTTTTTTCTCTCTTTCCATACTTTTCATTAAAAGTGTTGTTCAATTGGATGACATCTCTAGTCTCTGGAATTCATGGACTTTTATAGCACAGCAATATTTGGAAACACTGAGAATTGTTATCCCTTGTCTTAACTTTATAGCCCTTTCTCTTCTTACCATCCTGTCCCTCTCATTGTGAAAGCTAGGCCGCTGATTTGGAATAAAAGAGGTGACAGGGCTTCGAGCATAAGGAAAGGAGGCTGGGTTTGGTTTCTAAATACTCTCTCTTTGATAGAAAAACCAAGGGCTAGACCCTTAGAACAGTATTTGTAATTATCACTTGAGAAGAATGTGTTTTTGCTCAGAGCCTCGGTAATATTTATTTTAAGCCTGGGTAAAGGGAAAAAAGTGGGTGAAAGCAGAAAAGCCACTAGCAACTTAGCCAGTGGAACTGATAGCTTTCCACCCAAATCCTATCTTTCCCTCTTTCATTATAACTGCGGACAGACACATTTCTTCTCAGCCAGACACTTTACACCAGCTTCCTTTGCAGTTAGTTAAAATAAGTAACTAAATATCTGTCAGTGGAGTTTGTGCAGAAGCGACATGTGCCATATGTGGTCTGGGAATAATGACATCGGGAGTAAATCCTCCACGCATAACTTCTCTTCTTTAGGACACAGTGACAATGGAGCTTCAGACATACAGAAGATGACTTGATTCTCTCAAGTGTGGTGGAACAATGGTTTACATTGGAAGGTGGGTGCTCCAGACACCCATGAGAATTGTTATCCCTTGTCTTAACTTTATAGCAGAAATGTTCCTGAGATAGGACATTCATGTTGTGACCAATACATGAGAGAAAAACAAACTCATTGTCTTTGTGCCGCTATAATTTTGGACCCTTCGTTATAGTAGTTTAGCTTTGTCCAAATTAACATATTTTAATGCACGAAAAGCTCTTAGAAAATTTCTGGTACATAGGAAGTGTTAAATGTTTTACTTGTTACTGTTGTTTTTGATAGTATAGTAAGAATTACTAGGTTGAGTGTGCGTGTATGTTTTGGAGAGGGTCTAAGTGAATGAGGCTACAAAGAAAATAATTAGAAATTGCTAATTACAGAAGTTGTAAAACATGTTCATCTTTTCTTGTTACTATTTTTTTTAAAATGCTATTGTCGTTTATTAAAACAAATTGTCA
>NW_012139525.1:2904058-2905278 GCF_000956105.1 Propithecus coquereli
CAGAGCAGAGACATAAAATCAATAAATATACAACAATGACAGATAGCATTTAATTATAAGTAGAAAAAAATAACTAGGATAAGGAAATAGGCAAGAGGGAGATTGAGGTCCTTTTTTTTTTTTTTATACAGTTTAGTAAGAAAAGACTTCTGGCCTTTGAGCCATAAAACAAGCAAGAAAGGTATTTAAATACCAGAATGAAGTGTGTTTCATGTTTCTGAAAAAGCAAGTGTTGAGTTCTTGATCTAGGAGATTTTGTGAGGTGTTTGAGAATTACGGAAAGGTCATTGTGACTGGAGCGGAGTAAAGATGGGAAACGTGTTAAATGAGCCATTGTAACGTTCAATAACCAGCTAATGTATGGAAGTACAGGTTAGAGTAAAAAGACTATATGTTATTCTAAGGGTTTGGGGAAAGGTTGGAGGTTTTATGGAAAGAAATTACATAATATTAACATATGTTCATTTTTAAAGGATTGTACTTCTGGGTGGATAACATACTATGCTTATATGAAAGAATACAGTCATGTGTCCCTTAACGATGGGAATGTGTTCTGAGAAATGCATCCTGATGCAATTCTTCATTGTGCAAACATCGCAGAGCGTACTTACACAAACCTAAATGGGGTAGCCTGTTGCACACCTAGGATATATGGTATAGCCTATTGCTTCTAGGTTACAAACCTTTACAGCATGTTGCTGTAAATATCGTAGACAATTGTAACACAATGGTAAGTATCTGCGTATCTAAACATAGAAAAGGAACAATAAAAATATGGTATTATAATCTAATGGGACCACTGTCTGTCAAACATGTGGTCTATCATTGACTGAAACTTCATTATATGGCATATGACTAGACTTAAAAATGGAAAGAGAAGACCAGTTAGAAAGCTACTTCAATAGTCCACATGCAAGTAATTGGCGGCTGGTGCTCATGTGAAACAAAATTGTTTAGTTTCAAGATATTTTTGGGATATCCTGTTCTTGGGAATTTGGCATGACTTTCATTTTGTTCAATGTTAATCATATAAATTACACTGATCCATATTTTACTTTTAAAACTTAGAAGAGAATAATAAAATATTGTTGCTCAAGTTTACATTGTGCAGTACTAAATTTCCCCTTTTCCTCAATCTTTCATAGATCTTGTGCTTATGATATTTAGTTTTCAGACTTTTAAAGATTACTATTTTTACATTTTATCATAGTTATTATGGT
>NW_012139525.1:2909753-2910950 GCF_000956105.1 Propithecus coquereli
TAAAATATTAGGCTTTTTTGCCAAATTTGACAAACATACCAATCCAAGAAAAGAAACATTCATTGGTTTAAGTTGGCATACTGCATCCATATTAATTGATCTAATCAAAGATAGTTCTGGAAAAGTTAAATGTTGATGACATATAAGATATTGTTTTTATTCTTGATTATCCTGATTGTATTTTAATTCAGGCTTAGATAATCCTGTTCATTATACATATGTAGATATTATTCAACGTCTCTTATGGACCAGGCGATATGCTAGCAATTTGGAATGTCACATCTAAAAAACTGAGATCTTATCCCTGAAAGCCCTAAGAATCTAGAGGACACAAGCAATTCTTCAATTTCAATGATAAATGATAAGTATTATGCTACACTGCTTAACACCTATTGGGTGCTTATTATGGAGCAGGATCTATTAATATGTTAAGTTAATTGTAGGCATCATACTTTAAAATCACCATGATAGGGTGCTTATTACTATCCCACACCTTATCAATGATAAAACAAGCCTTAGACAGTTTCAAGACATTAATCATAAGGTGATAAAACTGCTAAGTTTTTCCCCACATTTTAGAGTAGCAAAATTCAACATGAAACATCAACTAGAGGCAAACATGAGGTAGAATTCTATGGCATGGGAGTTCCACGGGTGCAGAGGGTAATGATATTAAATATGTTTGAAAGGATCCAAAGTCTTATACTTTAGGCCTGTTTTTGGACTTGGCTTCTTTCATAGCCACTCTAGCTCTTGCACACATCATGGTGGCAAAGTGCCTGTAATCAATCAGATTCTCCACTGACTGTAATGCAATCAGGAATTCTTACTTGGACTGAGAAATCAGACTTAAGTTTCCAAATTTGGTCAAACTTGACACTTAAAAATATAGTGAGCAATTATTTGAGGAGAATTAATAGTTTGAGAACACTAAAGTCAATAAAATTAATTCTTGAGAATTAATTTGTTATATTAGCTAAGTTAATACAGAGAATAAAATATGAATATCAACATAAATATGATTAATACTTGGAGAAAAATTAAAAAGTATTATGTTCATTAAAATAAATGAATAAAACATAGTGCTATAAAATCTGATAGCTTAATCACATGATGCCGATTTTTAAACTTCACTAATAAATAGATTGAATAACAGAACCAGACACAGGCTGAAGATTGAAGTCATTCATTGGAAGA
>NW_012139525.1:2912985-2914874 GCF_000956105.1 Propithecus coquereli
GGAAGTGTAGTGAAGAGGGGGGGATAAAGTAGAGTTTGTTAATGGGTACAAATTAGAGTTGGGTGGAAAGAATGAGATCTAATGTTCAGTAGCATAACAGGGTGACTATAGCTATCAATAATTTACTGTATATTTCAGAATAAATAGAAGAGTAGATTAGGAATGTTCCCAACAAAAAGAAATTATATATAAATGTTTGAGGTGATGGGAATCCCAATAACCCAAATTTGATCATTACACATTATATGTTTTTAGCAAAATATCACATGTATCTTACAAATATGTACAACTATTAATTATCCAAATTTGATCATTACACATTGTATGCTTATACCAAAATATCACATGTACCCTATGAATAGGTAAAAATATGTATCCATAAAAGTTAAAAATTTAAAAAAAAAATAAAAATTTAAATAGAGTGATAGTTTAGGGTTTAGAAGAATCATTCCCTCTGTTGTTTTGAAGAATGAATAAATGACATGAAAACTAGTTAGGTGCTTGTTCAATAGTAATCTATCCAAGAATTTTTGACCTATATTAAGTTACTTAATTGGGTCTGTAGATAATGTTCTTTCATATTCACAGAATCAGATGATTACAGAAATGTTAAAAATGCAATCAAGCTTAGTCATGGAAAGATTATTCTTATCTTCAAAAACGCTGATATTGGACTAACCCACTTTAACAAGGATAAACTTCCTGTGTGGCTTTCTGTTTAAGTACAACAAAGCACTTCAGAATTTTACGTTCTGTCACTTCTTGGAATTCAAGCTTGAAAAAATAGAATTTAATACTAAGCTATAAAAAATAAAAGGTTTGCATATATTTTCTAGTTATCTCTTTTGTGTTGAAAGTTTAAATCCAGTTTACAATGATTTTTTTCCACAGATTTTATACCAAGAACCTCATAGCAACATAAGCCAGCACATGGCCTTGATAATCACTGTGATGCCCAAATGATCTCCCTGCTTCCGTCTTTTGCCTCCTACAATGGGTTTTCAACAGAGCACTCAGAGAGATCCTTTAAAAATGAAGTCAGAACACATTGCCTCTGATCAAAATCAACCAATGACCTTCTATTTCACTTAGAATTAAAAGCTAAAATCTTTCCTGTAACATACAAGGCCCTGAACAGTCCAGGCTACTTTATTCCCATCTTCTCTCCTCATATCTGTGGTAACCACCCAGGTCTCCAAACTGTTCCTCAAATACTTCACACATGCTTCAGCTTCACAGCCGTGGTCGTGCTGTTCTCTGACTGGCAGCCTCTTCCCCACAAATCCTTACTGTTCTTTTCCTCATTGCCTTCAAGTCCTTTCCCAATGAATACTCTTTCAGGGAGAT
Organism: Propithecus coquereli; assembly: GCF_000956105.1. Lineage (NCBI taxonomy): Eukaryota > Metazoa > Chordata > Mammalia > Primates > Indriidae > Propithecus > Propithecus coquereli. Next base: position 2,914,333 of record NW_012139525.1, read on the forward strand.
GTCCTTGAACATGAAATTTAGGATTTCCATCCTCCTTACCCCATATTATTACACTTGATCTTCCTCTTCCTGCTTTATTATCTTTTCTGCCCGTATAGTTACCCAATCTGGCATTATACATTCAAAGTTTATTTATTTATTATCTGCTTTCTTCTGAAGATAATGAACCAGTGAGGGGAGGATTATTATTTTGGCCACAGTTTTATACTAGGACTAGGACTAAGACAGTGGCACACAAAGAGCCATTCCTTATAAGTGGGGGATGTAGGGAAAAACTTGCTGATAGCAAGTTAAGGATTTTTGCAATTGAGGATTATTGGAAAACAGTTTTTTTGTTTGTTTGTTTTTCCTTTTTCTGTGAAGCAGTAGATAAGGACAACTATAGATGGTGAAGGTTGTGGGGAGTTGGGAGAGAAAATAATCTATTTTTGCTTAAGTCTTAAATCAGAAGTAACCCTTCCTGTCAAAACATAAATGCAATGTAAATGTTCTAGTTGTTCCAGAAGAAGAAAGAAGCAACAGAGTAGAAAAAACACAAGCAA
>NW_012139525.1:2927014-2928167 GCF_000956105.1 Propithecus coquereli
TTACTCTCAAATTCATGTATTAGGATTCTGTTTTGGATTCTCATGTTATTGAATCTGGGCAAATGACAAGACAAGCAATCTATTCACTTGATAAAGCTAACTGCTTCCCAGCTAAATTAATCCTCCTCTACCATCATTTTTCACTAGATTTTTTAAAACTTTCACCCATTTGAAGTGTCATTGACAATGTTAAGAATACTTGACTTTTTGATACCTGCCCATGAAACACTTCCCATAGCAACCAAGCCTCATAGTCTCTCCCTTGTCAAAATGGACCTGAAAATTGGGTTTCAAACTGTGAAATTTTACCCATTGATTCACTGCCTCTGTGAATCTTTCTGACATGTGTTAGGGTATGCCCATTATAATGAATGAGACACTCAGCTACCATTAAATGTGTTCAGTACATTTAGACTCTCGGTTTCTCTAGAATAAAATAGTACATACTTTATTAGAAAAAAAAGATGCCTCTATCAAACCAGCTCTCTCCATCACATAGTGTTCTGTCTTCTGAATACATCAGATTGAAGCACCATTGATATTCTTCCATGTCTATACACTATGCGAAAATCTGCATTAGTTTCCTGTGGCTGTTATAACAAATGACCACAAGCTCAGTGGCTTAAGAACAACAGAAGCACATTCTTTTAGAGTTCTGGAGGCAAGAATCTGAAATCAGTATTAATGGGCTGAAATTAAGGTGTTGGCAGGGCCACACTCCCTCTGAAGCCTCTAAGGGAGAATCTTTGCTTGCCTTTTTAAATTTCTTCCTGCATTCCTTGGCTTGTAGCTGCATCACTCCAATCTTTGGCTCCATCTTCACATCACTTTCTCCTTTTCTGTTGGTGTGTATACCTATGTTTTTACTCTAGGACACTATTCTTGTCTACCCTAAACTTAATGGATTATGCATGACCTCTTCTTTTCAGGGAGCAGAATTTTTCTCTGCTCACAGAGTGCACTAGTACAACTCTTGTTTTCATAATTTTTCCTTCTTCTAGCAGTACCTTCAGAACAATCTCTGGAGTTGGACCATTTGTTTTTCTCTACTGGACAGCCAGTTTAGAGTTTCTATAATCCAAAACTGCTTGAGTGCAACCATAACAGGTAGCACTAGGCTGTTGTCTGTACTCCCCATTTTGAAGGCAATTTC
>NW_012139525.1:2928217-2929586 GCF_000956105.1 Propithecus coquereli
AATTTGAATATTCAAAGATCAATATCATAGATCAATATTTTATAATGTTGTATATATTTACAGGAAGGTATAAAAGATTAACTTCAAATCAATGTATCTCACTGCACAAGTTTACAAGGAAAGTGAAAGTTCGGGTGCAAGAAAACAACAGTGTCTGTAAACCTTAAGTTAAACGGTGTACCCTGGTTGCTGGTAATGAGATTCTGGTAAGTGGAAAAATAGTTGTCAAAGTTGTTCAGATTGCATGATAAGAAGGGTGCCAGGAACATTTAAAGTTTTTTTTTTGGGGGGGCGTGGTGGTGGTGCTCAACCTACATAAATTGTTCAATGCTGAGCTCTTCATCTTGGTGAGGAGAAAAATATCTATGAATTTTAAACAGGCTTGACCATACCATCTTCAGGGCAAAATGCTTGTCAATGTGTGATCTGAAAATAATACAATCAAGCACATTGAAAATTCAGCAGTTTTTCTCACAGTAATGGATGTCTTCCTGACAAGTGAACACTGGGTTTTATTTTGGCCTGGGGATTTGTTTTGATAGAAAACTTTATTTACCCCAAATAAATCTTATAAACTATGAAAATGAATCAGAGCTTCAAACAAGGTTAATTTCTATGAAAAATTGCTCTCTTTGAACAAAGATATGATTACTAATCAAATAAATTAGGATAAGATTCCTATGTGCCCAATTCCTTGGTTAGCATTTAGTTTATGTCAACACATGGTACTGTGCCAAGACAACAAAAATATTTGGATGTCTTGTGATTTATTGATAAATAACTCTTAACTTTTTCCTTTTTATTATTTTGTTACTTATGTACTAAGTCTTCAAGGAGCAAAGTTTTGACTACAAAATCAAGAAAAAATTAAATATTTTTAGTGTGTAGGTATTATCCAATGACAAACAGGTATTAACAGAGTTTCAACTTAGATATAAAGATGACTATTGTAAAATGGTATAAAATACTTAGTATTTGTTTATTGAAATGATAGTATCAAAATATCATACCTCTGCTGCATTGTGTTCAAGTGATAAGAAGTGTCAAGATATAAAATATATACAAAATATTCCCTAAACTAAAAATAAGTCAATTCAACAACCGAAAAAAGAAAGAGGAGGAAAAAAACCATAAGTGATTCTTTTAAAGCAAAATTTACAGAGTGAACAAGTGGGTGATGTTCATAGCATATTTTGTGTTTATGTTGTTGGTTAGATTTGGCCTAATGGGAAGAACAATTTTATCTTTTCTGGTTAAATCATGTCATTTCTCTATTCAAATACTCTAATGATAAATCTCATTCCAAATAAAGGCCTAAGCCCTACAATATTTGCAAGTTCTGGCTTCTCTTGCATCTCTGAATTAATCT
>NW_012139525.1:2934225-2934902 GCF_000956105.1 Propithecus coquereli
ATTCCTCCCCTTCAAATTCCCTTATCATGTACCATAAGATAAATTGATTTTATGTTATAGTATTTAAGTATTGTTAATTTTACATCATAGTATTTAAGTTATAGAATATCAAGGAAAAGAGTAGCCATAACTCAAGGACTTTACCTCTCTCCTGAGAAAAGGGCTATTGTGTCTTCTACTGTATGCAGAATCGTTGTGTCATGTTAGACAGATTATGACCTTGTTACTATGTTTATTTGGAGAATAAGTATGGTTTAAGGAGATGCATATGAGTGCCAAGTTCATAAGGGGTAGATCTATGATTGTTAACTTTATATGTCAACTTGACTGGGTCATGGGGTGCCCAGATGTTTGACCAAACGTTTTTCTGGGTGTGTCCATGAATGTGTTTTTGGATGAGATTAACACTTGAATCAATAGGCTCAGTAAAGCAGATTGCACTCTCTAATGTGAGTAGCAATCAACCACTCAGTTGAAGTCTTGAACAAAAAAGCTGACCCTCCCACTAATAAGAAGGAATTCTGTTCTGACAGTTTTAGAGCCAGGACATTGGACTCAGACATGGACTGGAATTTACACAATTGGCTTGCCTGGATGTCTGGACTTTGGACTCAAATTAAAATTTATACCAACAGCTCACCTGGGTCTCAATACTGACTGAATATCTTGGGACTTCT
>NW_012139525.1:2934952-2938421 GCF_000956105.1 Propithecus coquereli
CTTTATTTCAAATAAGCATATAACTACCAATTAAGTGTTGTACTTAAAAGGTATCTGTACTTAAAATATACTAAGGGCATTGTAAGAGAACTGCATTCAAATTTGCTCATATATGGATTCCTCCCTTTCTTTGGAGAATGTAATTGATCTTTCAATTGTGGTCAGAAATGCATCTTCCCATTTCAATTTTCTGCTACAATCTCACCTTATGTTTTTTTCTGTCTCCTTCACCATGTCTCCAAAGCTAAATGGGATTCTATGCTCCTTCCTAGCCCTTTTCTGTTTCATCTTTGTCTCTCAACCTGGCTTGGGGTGCTTAGGTTGGGGTAGGTAGAATAATTTATACTATAACTCTTACTTGTCTAGAACCAATAGATGCACAATGTGTGAAATAGAATGCTTTAGGAAAAAGCTAGTACTGTGTTTAATTGTGTGAGTTTCTTAGTAAAACAATTATAGAGAATATCTGGAAGCAGATATTGGAGAATGATTGCTCATAGAGAGTGGTACCTAGCCCCTCTCAACTTACTTCTTCTCATCCCAAAAGAAAAAAAAAAATAGCAAAGGAAGTGAGACCTAGAGAAGGAAGTGAGACACATCACTGTCATAAAGTAATAGGAGGGGCTAAGACATATTTTTGTCTTTCTATATTGGAAGCCTAGTCCCACTGTCTGAAGAAATAATACGAGGCATTGCATCTTTTACATCATTCTATAATGACAGAGAATCAGAAATTTTTCAGGGAAGGTAGAATGGGTCACAGAAGAGATTTTCACTGGGAATTTATCACAAATGATTCAGAGAATAAGAAAAGCAAGCCTATTTTTCATATTCATAATTAGTGATATCAAGAATAAGAAAAAGATTCTGTAGGCAAGACTTTATAGTGGGACTGTAGTCACCAAATCGGGCAAACTGAATGTGATGGGCATGTTTGTATCCCGGGGTGGCCAGGGCCAAGTGTCAGTGCTCAACCTTCAAAACCATGAGGATGGTTACCACAATGGATAGCGGAGTCAAGCAGTAGTCAGATTAGTGTGACACATATAGCCCTATGGTGTGGGCTAGTTGATCACAGTGTTCCTAGAAGTGAAATAGACAGGAAATGTCCTAAATTCTTACTTGATCTGTATAAGCAGAAAACTTCTAGGTAGAGTGGACAAAAGTCTAACCTGAATCATATAACTGCTATGGCCCTCATTTGAGATACTGTACAGACCCAGAATCCCTTCACTGAAGAGAAGCTCCATCTCCTTGAAGACCCCAGTACACTCACAAAAATTTATATTGTTAATCTTTATCCTGGCCTTCCCCAAAGTGACCTACTGCCTTTTACCAGGGTAGCTGTACATTGGGGAAAAGGAAATAACCAGCCCTCTCAGGGGCTACTATTAAGCAGAACTGCACTGGTTCTGAGTGAGCTGGACCAATTCCAGAAGAACCAAAACATCACCATGGTCTAACAGTCCGAGGTAAGGATTAGGAAGGTCAGGTGATCAAAAGAGTTTGATTTGAGTACACATTACTGCGGGACCCTGAATGTAAGCTGTGGTTATTTCCACAGTTCCAGAATGCATAATTGGAATAGATATACTTAGCTGCTGGGAGAATTCCCACACTGGTTTCCTGACCTGTGGAATCAGGGTCAAGATGGTGGAAAAGACCATGTGGAAGCTGCTAGAATGCCTCTTCCTAGAAAAATAGTAAATCAAAACTAATGCCACATTCCAGGAGTTTTTGATGATGGCACTAATTTCAAAGATGGGTGCCACTATCAAAAACTAGAAGGTTGAAAGGTGGTGGTTCCCATCACATCCCCGTTTGACTCCCCTGTTTGGCGTGTGCTGGACAGATGGATCTTAGAGAACGACCGTGGATTATCATCAACTTAACCAGGCAGTGACTCCAGTTGCAGATGCAGTTTCATTGCTTGAGCAAATTAACACATTTCCTGGCACCTGGTATTGAGCTATTGATCTGGCAAATGCCTTTTTCTTCATATCTGCCCATAAGACCAGAAGCAATTTGTTTTTGGCTGGAAAGATCAGCCACAGACCTTCACTGTCCTACTTCAGGGAATATCAACTCTCCAACCCTATGTTATAACTGAATTCATAGGGGTTTTGACCATATTTGCCTTCTACAACGTATCATACTGGTTCATTACATTGATGACATTATGCTCATTGGATCTAGTGAGCAAGAAGTAGCAACTACTCTTGACTTATTGGATAAGACATTTGCATGTCAAAGGGTGGGAAATAAATCTGACAAAAATTCAGGTTTCTTATGCCTAAGTAAAATATCTAGGCATCCAGTGGTGTGGGAAATATGGAGATGGTACTTTTATAATAAAGGACAAGTTGTTACATCTGGCCCCTCCTACAACCAAAGAAGAGACACAAGCCCTAGTGGGATTCTTTGGACTTTGGAGGCAACATCTTCCTCATCTGGGTTTGTTACTTAAGCCCATTTACCAACTGATTTGAAAAGCTTTTAGTTTTGAAAGGTGCATAGAAAAATTGATGGCTCTGCAGGTCCAGGCTTCTATGTAAGCTCTTCTGCTACTTGATCTTACAGATCCAATGATGCTCCAAGCATTAGCATGAGATAGGGATGCAGTTTGGAGCCTTTGGCAGATCAGATCCCTATAGGCAAATTTCAGCTCAGGCCTTTGGGATTTTGCAACAGATCCATGTCATCTCCTGCAGATAACTATTCCCATTTTGATAATTAGCTCTTTGTTTGCCCTTGGCCCTTAGTAGAAATGGAATGCTTAACTTTGGGCCACCAAGTTTTCATTCAATCTGAGCTGCCCATCGTAAACCAAGTATTATCTGAGCAACCAAGCCATGAAGTTGGGCATGCTCAGCAATAATCCATCATCAAATGAAAGTAAAAATAAGTTACATTAAATGGCCCAAATGTCTATGGATCCCCTGCCAGTTACATTGCCTTCTCTTTCCCAGTCTGCACTTTCATGGGGAGTCATCTATTTTCAGTTGAGAGAGGAAAAAAATCAGTTCCGATTTATAAATTGTCTGCATAAAATGCAGGCGCCACACAAAAGTGGACAGCTGCAGCACTGCAGCCCCTTTCTGGGACATCTCTGAAAATCAGTGGTGAAGGATGACCCTCCCAGTGGGCAGAACTTCAAGCAATGCCCCCTAGTTGTTCATTTTACTTGGAAAGAGAAATGACCAGATGTGTGATTATGTACCAATTCGTGGGCTATAGCCAATGGTTTGGCTGGATGATCAGGGACTTGGAATGGATGTAATTGGAAAATTGGTGACAAGAAAATTTGAGAAATTGGTATGTGGATAAAACTTTTCTGAGTGGGCCAAAATCTATGAAGCTATTTGTGCCCCATGTGAATGCCCACCAAAGTATGACTTCAGCTAGTGGAGGATTTCAATAATCAAAGCAAATAGGATATCCTGTTCTGTGGATACCAATCAACCTCTTT
>NW_012139525.1:2939518-2941511 GCF_000956105.1 Propithecus coquereli
TTCCTTTCTAGAGCCAAGACTAACACAACATCCACAACTCAGAACACAGAAACACACTCATAAAAATGTTAAAGCCCAAATATAAGTATTTACACTAGTTCTGTGTTGTATTCTTGTATTTCCTGTTCTATACACTTCAAATCTGTATAGTTACCAATTGAATTGATGTCACATCCTGCATGTGGATGGCAACTCTTAATTTGTTAAACCCTACGTTAGTGGGTAGTGGGGTAGGGGGTTGGAGGTAAGATGCCAGAAGAAGGTGGGGCTTTTGCTAATGAATGTGTGGTCAACAATTACAAAGCAGATCTATGGTCACATAACTGTAAGGGATGAGTTTGATAAATTGTATATCTCTAGAAGACAAAGTATGAAATGATCTTCATTTTTGTGATAAGGCTAAAATCATTTTTGAATCATATATTGGTGAGGACACTTGTGGAACAAATTGAAACAAGCCCTAGTTAGTGCAAAAGAGTGGTGAAACAAGCCATAATTAACTTTATGCTGTGTGTAATGGGGTCTAGACAGATCTCCACCTCTCATCATAAAAAATGGAAGTTGGATGTCTTTGTTTAAGCAATTTTCTCTGTTACTTAAATTCTCTGATATGGATCAAGTAAAATGGTTTAACAGTCGAAAGTTTAAGTTTCACCGTATGAGTGGAAGATTTCGTTCGCATTACTTGGTGTTGCTACCAGGTATTCGAGGAGTCTTGACTTCCTGTTAGTCTATTTCCCCCACCCCATCCAAGTGACCTCAGCTAAGTGAAGGGGCAAAGAATTCCTATAGCAAGGCTAATCCCTGTGTAACTGCTGAATTCAGTTCTGCAGAAACAAGAAGCAAATGCTGGTACCAGAATATGGTCTCATAATGTTTTTCAAAGGCATATTCTAATCTCTGGCCTCAGTTCTGTTTTCAGAGAGAACTAAGAGAACCATGTTGCCAGATGAGATACTTTTTGAAACACCAGCATGGCCTCCCTTCCTGTTTTCATGGGAACTTATTGAATTGGCTCTGGAGCCTGCATTATGGCAGCTTATCTCTTTTAGATAAGACTACAGAATTCAACCATTTCTTCCAAAGCAAAATTTTGGTAAATGAATATCAAAGGACTGCACCAGCAACTCAGGTTGCTCCTGCTGGAAATAATTTTTTATTACCTACAAAAATATTGAGTCATTTTTAAACTCAGAGGTTGAGATGGGATTACTGATAACCTTCTGACATCAGTTATTTCTTCCATATGATGATTTTTTTTTTTTTTTTGAGACAGAGTCTTACTCTTTTGCCCGGCCTAGAGTGCCATGGCATCAGCCTAGCTCACAGCAACCTCAAACTCCTGGGCTCAAGCAGTCATTCTGCCTCAGCCTCCCGAGTAGCTGGGACTACAGGCATGCACACCATGCCCAGCTAATTCCATATGATGACTATTTTGTATTTGTCTCTGAAATGCTTTTTTATAGCCATGGCCTCTATATGACTTGGATATCTAGTTTTGGTGGAGATTTGTTAATTAGCCTGTTATATAACTTCATGCTATACAATCTTCCATTTCACAAAATTCTAGCCATCTGTATTTCTCAAATGTACACAGGGCATATAATCTTTCTTCTGTCCCCAAATTATGAGTATTTCATTCTGTTATTTTTTCTGTATTTTTTTCTGTTATAGCTGGACAGAAGTCCCATATATAGAGAGAATCCCACTTTCTATGGAACACCTTTAAACCTGCGTATCCATGCCCTCAAGAGTAAAGGCTTGAGTCACCCCACAAGGTAAAGAACCACAACTAGCTGAGGTGCTTGCTGAAAGCAGAGGGAATACAGAATGAGTAGTAGAAGCAGCTAATTGTAAATACCAGCTACGACCATGTGGCCAGTTACAGAAAGGAGGACTTTAATTGTTATGAGTATTTTGTCCCTATTTTGTTATATGTTTGTATGTATATGTACATATAGATGTATTTTATACATATATGTTTATATGTAAT
>NW_012139525.1:2952221-2981277 GCF_000956105.1 Propithecus coquereli
AGGGATTTTATTCCATAATGGAAATTCTACCTTTTGATAAATATTTTTGCAAAGTAACTGTTAGGGTGGGAATTTGTACATGGGTGGAGAAAGAATTCTCAACACAAAGATTAGGATATGAAGAAGTAAAAAGATTATTTTACTTTCTCTGAGAAAGAGAAGAGAAGAGAAAGAAAAATAAAAAGAAAGAGAGAGAGAGGGAGGAAGAGAAGAGAAAAGAAGAAGAGAAGAGAAAGAGGGAGAGAAGAGAGAGAGGGAACTGAACATGAGATTTAAAAAGGGAAGTGCCAACACTGAGGCCGAGTGGCTTGGACGTTTTATTGAGGATTAGAAAGGATTAGAAAGGAGTAAACAAAAATTTATTGCTGTAGGCTGATTAGCAGGAGACAGTTGTAAGATGTCAGGGTGTCCATTTCTCACATTTTTTTTCTGCTCTGGGAGACTCACTTATCTGGCCAGACTGGTTTGGCTTGGTGAAGGCAAAAGAAAATTTACTCCTGCTTTTCTGTTTACTCAGCTCTTTTCAAATGTAAAAACATCTCCATAGGCTGTAAAAAAACAACTCAGCAAACAATCAGTTAATCTTAAAAGACAAGTGATTAATCTCAAGAACCAGTTAAGGTTAAGGTCCCTGTGGTCAGGTCAGGTCAGTCTTTGGAGACAGTGAGTTAGATAATTTATATTTTTCCTTAGATAGTTTATTAACAAAGCTGTCCTTTCAGTAACCATCTAGATGAAACTTTGAACAATTCACAATCCCTCCACACAACGGTGAATCAAGTCCCAGGGGATAATTTGTGTCTTGATCATCCTTCACAGAGCATCATAAAAAGAAATCAATAAATATTTATGGTCGGAAATAAGGGAAACATGGGATCAGAGAGGAATAGGAAAATAATCACAAAGCAAAATACATTTAGTGGTGAAAGCCAAAAACTACAATATATTTAACAGACTATATTATAGGAAGGCTCCCATATTGCTCACTGCTATTTACAGATAGTGCTTAGTGTATATTGGATTAAATGATTAACATCAATTAAATTGTGAGATAAATAATACCACATTAATATTTTCAAAACTCCATGTTACCTATTTCTTAAATTCCTTTTTGCAGGGCCAATGGAAAAGAAGCCAAAATCTGTAAAATAATTTAAAGTGGTTCATTCTGAGCCATGTTTGAGGACCATGGCCCACAGCCATGCCCAAGAAGCCTTGAGCAAGTGGACTTGCTGTGGTTGGGTTATAGTTTGGTTTTATCCCTTTCAGGAAGACAGAAATTACACATAAAGTCATAAATCAATACATGGAAGGTTTACATTGGTTTGGCCTAAAAGGTGGGGCAGCTCAAAGTGGAGGCTTACAGTATATAGGTGGGTTTAAAGATTCTTTGATTTGTCGTTGATTAAAGTAATGAAGCTTTGTTTAAAGTCTTGGAATGTTTTAAGTTAAGATAAAGAAGTCTATTAATCAGAGACAGGCCATGGGCCATATACCCAGACTCAAGTGATCTGTTAAGTAAACCATACCTACAGGTATGGTTTAAGCTTTGTTTTGCACAGCCTTAAGCCTGTTCATGAGTTACAAATGATGTCAAGAAGAGAAGGGGGCATGGTGAGGCATGTCTGAGCTCCCTTCTCATGGCCAGCTTCTCAGCTTTAGGGTATTTCCGGTGTCCCCTTGGCCAAACTCTGTAAAATAATTTAAAGAGGTTTATTCTCGGAGTCCATTCAGTCAGCTGATAAGGGCTTAATATTTTATTCTAGTTCACAGCAATGAGCAATTAATTTGGAGTATCAATTTGTGTCCCCAGCTATTGCAGCAGTAGAAGGACCAGTAACGAGTAAATAGAAAAGCGCAGAAATGTGGAAAGGATGGCAAGAAAAGAGAAACCACAAACTAAACTTTACAACTCATAGCATGAATGAAAAAATACATTTTTGCAGAATTTTGACTTTATTACATTACCTTATATTACTGTGTACCTTTATAGTTAGATTATTTGCATTCTTTTAATATTTTACCTTCTTGGAATTTATGCTCTTTTAAGAGTGTTTTGATCCTGTTAAGCATATTTTTCCCCAATTGTCCAGTAGATACTACCAGCAGGTCCTGTTTAGCACCTGTTAACAGTTAGGAATTATTTGCCTCTGTCCTTCATATATAAAGATTTTTGCTAGATAAAAATTACTTAACTAATATAAGCAACTTAGGACACTTTTTAGCTTGTCATTGAATAAGCAAACACTCTGTAAATGTTAATTGCTCTTATAAAAATTATAAAAGGAGACATTAAAAATCACAGAACAGACACTGGGGCTGTAGTTCTAGCCCTACATTTCCTAGCCAGGTGACCTTCACCAAGGTAATTAAGCTTCTTGTTTCCTCACTTTATTATCAGTAAAACAGGGCTAATGGAACCTGCCATCTGCCTTACAGTCATCTGAAGAAATCCTAGTAAATGTTTTGTGATAGTTTAATTTTATCATATCATAGTGGAGTGTAGAGGAACACAAAATCATTTTCTGAAGTTTCATGGAGCAAAGATAAAATGCAATTCTTTAACGACTTGATTGGGAGCACATCCTGGAAAGCAAAGGAGTTAACTTAGTTTTTTAGCAGATTCTGTTCAATTGCATCTTTCTGATAATTGATCTCTGTTTTGCCGTCATTTCTCTGCCTCTTCCTGTTATCGTAATTCATTGACTGAGTGGAATTACATCTCTCTGCCTCATGGAATGTTGGATAGAAATTTTATTCAGTGTTAGTAATGCTTTCATTCCCCTATGTAATCCATCTTTCAAAGAAAGGTAATTGACAGAATCTTTGATATATTCAACAATGTCATATTTCAATGTAAAGGAATTGAAGTTTCATTTCATGTATGAGCTTTCTTGTAAATTTTCACATTGTTTCTATTTTAAGGTGGAAGCAGTACACTATTCCGAGACTAAATCACTATCATCTCTGTGTTGGGTATGGGGTTTTATTTACATTTTTTCATATTTTATAAATAAAGAACATCAATAAGTCTATGAAATCTGCATTTTCTTAGGATAATTTTGTTAAATGTGCGTAATTACCCATGGTGCTATTCTTCAGAATATTAGCAAAGCTATTTTGTGGAGATTTTGAGAAAGATACTTTTTATACTGAATGTAAATGGAAACCTCAATGAAAAGAGAAAATACGGTTATCTTATTACTAAATTTACTAATTGTTTCATTATATTTATCTATTTTTGAAGTCATAATACTTTAAAGATTCCATTGAGCCTTTGCTGCTTTAATTTTGTATATTTTGTAGTTCTATTTCTTGGTTTTTTCCTTATAATTTTAGGATAAAGAAGCAGGCAATATTCACAATAGTTCTCAATAATATTGAAATCTGCTAATGTCTATAACACAAATAATTTAAATAAACTTAATCTCTACTGTAAGTTTTACTTAATATTAGGTCCAGTTGAAAACTTGAAGCCCACCACAGAGATTACATAGATTTGCATGCCCTAAAACTGACTGGCCATCAGTTAATAAAACCAGAGAATTAAAGGCATGCCATTGCCACATTTCTCAAAATTTCCCATTGCAAAAATCACAACAATTCAATACTTTTATTGTTTAACATCTGAAACTATAAACTTGAGAGCGCCGGTGCTGTAGATTCAAATGTGATTCATTTTTAAAAATGCACTTAATATATTTATTAATAAATGCAATCTAATTGATATATTAATAATATTAATTAGTATTGATACAATTTATTAAATATAAATTATAATGATTTAATGTAATAAGATTAATGAATTTTAATACATTAAAATTCTTCAGTATTTTACGTGAGTTAGTTAATTGTGAGTAGTATTAGAAAATATGAAATTAGTGAAATCACATAGCAAATTAGGCAAGTGAATACTTATGACTTTTGAGTAGTAGGAGTTGACACTGAGGTAATATCAACGTTCAAGTAACGGTCAGAGCCTTCTTCTGATGATAAAGGTATATTATTTCATTTTAGAATACATTCATATTAATCTACATGGCATAATGTTTATGTAAATTAACAGTATGTTCTCAATAAAACATTCGGTGAGAAAAAGGACATCATTGTACCTTTTGCAAATTAATTTAATGCCTATCTTAATTGAAGACAACTCACCTCTGATTTTGCATTCAAACTATGGTGACATAAGATGTAACATCACATCTAGAAATTTCCACTTACATATATGAGAGAATCATAGTGAAAAGGCAGAAAATATTTTGGTATTATAATGAAAATAGTTTGGATCATTATGTCCCCACTGAAAGGGTCTCAGGGACTTCCAAGAGACTAAGACAACACTTTGATGACCACCATACAGTAAGTAATAGTCATGTTTTAGAGGGTTTTTTGCCTTATTACAAGTTTGAGAGTTTTATCACAAATCCAATTGCATTCTGAAACTCTTGTAAAACTCAAAATAAATGTTAATATAGTATTACAGGGGGATCAAATTGAGTGGAACCCAATAGATAAATGCTATGCTTATGAAAACTGATGGAGAAAATGGAAGGGGAAAAAGAACAATAGTGAGAAGACTGACTTCGTGTGAGGAATCTCATGGTTCACAGCCCCAAATGCACATTTCAATTACCTGAGGGGAGCTCTGTAAATATAACTGCGCAGTTCCAACCCAGGTCCATACAGTAGAATCTATAGGGGCGGATCCCTGCTTCTGTATGTTTAAAAATTCAGACCCTGTCTCTACCAAAAATAGAAAGAAATTAATCGGACAGCTAAAAATATATAGAAAAAAAATTAGCTGGGCATGGTGGCTCATGCCTGTAGTCCCAGCTACTCGGGAGACTGAGGCAGGAGGATCGCTCGAGCCCAGGAGTTTGAGGTTGCTGTGAGCTAGGCTGACACCACGGCACTCTAGCCAGGGCAACAGAGCCAGACTCTGTCTCAAAAAAAAAAAAAATTCACACCAGGAGATTCTCTGACGTGCAGCCAGGGCTGAGAATTTCTAGAATTATAACAAAGAAGTATCTTATGAAAATAATCAAAGCATGAAAGTTTAACACAGGAAATATGATATGAGTGTCAAGTGTTGAATGCGTAAATGAATCTTGAACAAAACATGTTTCATTCGACCTGATGTAAATATGCCTCATATTCTGAAAAGTCTATGACATACTGTTTAGCCTTTTTGATAATGTTAATAAGTCGCAGGGAGAGAATTTTTTTTTTTTTTTTTTTTTTTTTTTAATGAGACAATGTTGATCTGTTTCCTGGGCTAGAGGGCCTAGCTCACAGCAACCTCCAACTCCCGGGCTCAAGTGATCCTGCTGCCTCAGCGTGCCTCAGAGAGAATTGTTAATTTTACTAAAATGCCAAATTTAATCTCTAGTAAAATGTGTTAAAATTGATTGAATGGTCCTAAAGCATAGTGCCTCATTATCAATATTTAATAGATTACTATAGGAGTATAACATACTTTTTCCAAACAACTGAAGATGTATTATTTGAAAATTTGAAAATTCTGACATTTTTTTCTAAAATATTAACTTGAGAAATAAAAACAACTATTTGTCTGCTTGCATTGTTAAGATTATTATAATTATCTGGGCCTGAAAAACTCCTGTCTTCTGCCTTCTGTTTTCGATAAGGCTTGAATGGAAAGAAAAATTGTAAAGTGCAATTTTAGAATCTCAAGTAGTGCAGTGTTGTGGACAAGGACATAACCTGTAGAACAATGTTCCATGGGTGTGTAATTGATCTCTTTCCCTTATTGTCTGTGAGACTTTGATCAAGTTCCTTTAACCCTCTATACTTCCATTTTTTTCATCTACACAATGGTTGACAATACCCACGGCATAGGGACAATAGCATGAAGAGTAAATGTATCAATGTATGTAAAGCCCTTAAAGCCATGATGATTCTTATCAATGGACTCACAGCTTTAAAATGGCCAACACAAAAATGAATTTTATATTTGTTACATATAATCAGAGTTGATTTAGTTTATGTTGGTATAACCAGTGCAAATTCATCGGTGTGGGCAACCTACAGAACCAAATGCACAAAAACAGCTCCACATACACCCCACCCCTAAAGTCTCGTTCCCTGAGTTGGTATAGCTAAGAGATAAACTTAAAATTTACTTTATCTTTCTGCTGAAGAAACAGAAATGGTTTATAATTCTGTGCTGAGATGAACACTGGAAGAAGAAATGGGAGATGGACTTATAGGAAGGAAATCTGTATTTTTGAAATATCTGATTTCCGGTGAGTCTTACAGCACAATATTAGAGTTTATGTAGAGACAGGGGATGTATTTGAACTGGTTTTTGAAAAAGCATAGTTGCAAACGTTATAATAAAACAATTTTGTTTTTGGCTTTGAGTACCTTTTAAAATGTATTCAGTAGGTATCAGATTTCTCCCATTGAGGAATGAAACCTTAGGTGTTCTTCATGAATTTTCTTGTTAATCTTAAGCCAAAGCAAACAAAAAACTCTACAGCTATGCTGAAAAACAGTTACAGTATTGATGTGTTAGGAATTCCAAATCTGATTTAAAATGTACTCTCCTCTTTTCACCCAAATCGAGCACGCTGTAGGGAGGAAATATGCTGTCCAGAGAGGTTATTTGGCTGGCGTCCCTTTTTTCTTGCCTAGTGCTGCTGTTCCTGTTAACCCTAGCTTTTGGCCATGCCTGGGTTGGAATGTAGGAAGAATAAGAAACTGAGCCCTGAGTTTCTTACCTGGCAGATGCTGTCATGAACTGGTGGCAGAGTTTTAGCATCAGTATTTGCTGGACTCGGGGAATGTTTCAGTTTTGTCTCGTGGACACTTCTTTGCTTCTCTTGGCTATTCCACAGTGCTGGTAATATTAACCTACAGTTTTCTTGTTAGAGATAAATGCACCTCTCTTTTTTCTGGGCACTCATTTCTTCACCAGCCCGTAGAAATCCAGACATACCTCGGCTTCTATCTCCTACAATATATTCGCATTCAAGAAGGCTTTCTTGGAAAAGTCCTAGAACAATACTACAGTTAATATTTTTGTGTGTTTTGTGATGTACATCTGGTGCATGGGAAAACCTTCTGCATCTTTGCTCTGACTGAAAATGTCGGTATTTCCTGAATGTCACCCCTATTCTGATTATTATTCATGACTTAGACACCAATTCACTTTATCCTATAAACCTTCATATACGTGTTTTGAGCTCTTCAAGTGACCTCTTTAAAAACGTTTCCTTTTGTGTGAGGATGTATTTTGATGGTGAGGTATCCCTGCTCTATCCAAAGAAATATTCAAAAAATCCTCCTCACTTACCTTCAGTGTTTTTGTGTTATAGAAGTAATTCAAGATTTTCATAAAATATTAGAAGTTGTCACACTCCATCACTCTGGCAATATTTTTATGGCCATGCAAACTGAAAGCCCCCTGAAGTGGATTAGAAACCATTGGTCTCTTTTTGTATATATATTCTCTAACTCTCTAAACACAGACTATGCTAACAGTCCCCAACATTTTTGGCACCAGGGACTGGTTTCATGGAAGACAGTTCTTCCATGGACCTGGGTGGGAGGGTGAGGGGATGGTTTCAGGATGATTCAAGTGCATTACATTTATTGCACACTTTATTGATATTATTATTACATTATAATATATAATGAAATAATTATATAACTTACCATAATGCAGAATCAGTGGGAACCCTGAGCTTGTTTTCCTGCAACTAATGTAACTGCTGGTTTGACAGGAAGCAGAGCTCAGGAGGTGACGTGAGCCATGGGGAGCAGCTATAAATACAGATGAAGCTTCACTTGCGCACCTGCCTCTCACCTCTTGCTGTGCGGCCCCAGTTCCTAACAGGCCAGAGACCAGTCTGTGGACTGGGGGTGGGGACCAGGAACCACAGAACTATGCTCTTCCAAGATTTTTCTGACCAGGCTATTCTCAGCAGTAAAAGTAGCAGGAGGGTAGCCCTGAAGATTCTGCAGTGCAGCAAGCTTCCAGCAGGGGATTGAGATTCCAATACCTGTTAATATATTCTCTATGAATTCTCTTTTGAGGCCCCCTTACCTGCCTGCATGGGAGTAGCCTTTCCAAATGTGCTCTCAAACAGGCTCACCACTCTGTCAGTGACTCTCAATGATGACTCCCTTTCTTCATCCCTAGCAGTCTTTGCATGAAGCTTGGGAGTAAGAGATAGAGAGCTAGGGTAGTATGGAAGTAATGGTTGTTAAAGGGATAAATTCTATTTTCTCTTTACTAATCCTTAAGGCTATTCTTTAGAACTGGGCACAGATCATTTCTTGGTGTCAGCAGTGGGTCCTAATTTTCATGACAGAAGTTTGCTAAGCTTTAAAAAATGAAATTCCCCCTTGTCCCTGAAGTTTTGTTTATCTGTTGAATTTTTAATCAGAATACTATCTGATGGCACATATTGAATCCTAAAATATTCTTTTTTATTATTTATGTTGAAGAATAAACAAACAAAAACATATTTTGGGGAAAATAATGCATTGAACTTTTAAAGAAAAGTGAACTGTAAAATAACCCAACTTTACTTCCCCATAGAATTATTTACTGAATCGCAGAAACTATGGTATGGAACTAATCTTCTAAGTGGGTGGGCAGTTAAAAAAAAAAAGAAAAGAATAATTTCTACTAGTATAACTCTTATTAATGTTTCAGCTCTGCACACCAAGTTGAGAATTTATTCTTTATTATGTAGTGTCTTCTATTCAAAATCATTCAGTGAATCTTTCAGTTATTAATTGCACATGGGATTTGTTTTTGTGCTATGATAGCTCCTCTGGAAATGAAGTTATAACACAGGCTATGTGCAAATTTACAAGGTGCTAATGAGTTTTCTTCCAACACCACAAATTATTTAAGTAACTTAATGCTGTTGTTATTTTTACAGTGTCAGAGGAGTTTTCACGCTAATGTGAGGCAGCCACATAATTTATTTCTCTGTTTTCAAATTTCTAAGTATGAATTGAAAACATAAGCATGATGTCAAAGAGAATGGCATTAATTTATTTCTTTCAAATTATTATATGTTTAAATCTATTTTAATTCTAGAGAAATGCAATGCAAAATAATATGATTGATTGATTTTGATCTTTAGCAATCTAAAATCTTTTGTTACAGCTTGGAGATAGGAAAAGTGTAATAGGATGTTCGTACATTTAAGTGTTTATTTTTTATTGATTTTAGTTGTATGTACTATATTAAAATTTGATCTATGTATATATTTATATTAAAAATCTCTCTGTGATAACAGTTCTTATTCCATCACACTTAAAATCAATTGGATTCTTGTTTTATATGGAGATATAAACGTTGGAAACCATAGGTTTTCTGTTTTTTTAAGAAATTCCTAAAGTGGAAAGCTAAGTCTAATTTGCAGTGCCATATAGGGCTAAGGGCCCTAGAGAAAGACAGAAAATTCCAAAAAGTAAGTGAAGGCTGACTTTTGTTCTCACTTGGGTTTAGCACTTGCTTTGGGTTCTTGAGGTTACAGGAGATTTACTAGTATGATTCTAAATCTAACAACTGAGAAAATAGCAAATGGTGTAGAGATAGACAATATTTTTAAGATCTCATGCAGTGAAGATGGCATCCAATACAAATTTAAAACCTAGGCACACTTAAATTCCCACTAAGTACAATAGCCCCCTGCCCACTGTGGTTTCAATTATTAGAGGTCTACCATGGTCCAAAAATATTAAATGAAAAGTTCAAGAAATAAACAATTTATACATTTTAAATTGTGCACCGTTCAGTGTAGTAGGATGAAATCTCCTGCTGTCTCACTCTCTCCTGCATGATATGAATCTTCTCTCTGTCCAGAGTCTCTATGTGGCATCAGTTACCTGCCCATTAGTCACTCAGTAGTCATTTCAGTTATGAGATAGACTGTCCCAGTATCACAGTGTTTGTTTTCATGTAACCATTATTTTATTTAATAACGTCCCTAAAGCAAATGAGTAGTGATGCTGCCAATTTGGATGTGCCAAAGAGAAGCCCTAACATGCTTTCTTTAAGTAAAAGAGGTGAATGTTCTTGACTTAATAAGGAAAAAAAAATCATGCTGAGGTTGCTAAGATCTACAGTAAGAACAAATCTACCTGTGAAAATGTGAAGAAAAAATAAATTTGAACTAGTTTTGCTGTTGCACCTCAAACTGCAAAAGTTACGGCCACAGTCTGTGATAACTGCTTAGTTAAGATGGAAAAGGCATTAAATTTGTGGGTGGAAGACACATATCAAAATGTGCTCCAAATGACAGCAATCAGGTTTGGTACTGTTGGTGATTTTGGGCATCTACAGGGTGTCTTGAAACATTCCTCTTGGATAAGGGAGGACTACTGTAAAAAAAAAAAAATGAAAATTGGTTTTAACACTGATCTTTTCAAGGACTGAATTTCTAAGGTGATTTTCTACTTATGGTGGCAGAATTTTTAACCCTTTTGGGCCCTCCAGATTCAGGATTTAACACAAGTTTCAGTGCTTACTAAGTGAAGGATCTTGAACAATTTATTTACATTCTTTAAACCTCAATTTCCTCATCTCTGAGACATATATGATAATAATGTGTTTTGCATAAGGTGATTTCTGGGCTTAAATGAGTTAATAAAATTTAAGTACTTGGCTAAGTGCCTGATACAGATATCAGTTTCACAAATTTTTAATAGTAAGTTTATTGTTCGATAGTTTTGCTAAATAATGTGATGTATTACCTAGGCCCTATAAAACACCAATAATAATAATGACATAAAATGATAATCAAAATTATAATATGTGCTTATATCATTAACTCAGTACTTTATATAAATGCAATCTCTCAACAACTCTAGATAGAGATAAATAAAGTGGTGCTCAGAGAGGCTAAGTAACTGGAGTGAAGTCTTACAAGGTAAAAATAACTGTAAATCTAACCTATGGCTAAAGCTTTAAAGAGAGATCTGATTCTTAAAAATTGTCAATGTCAACCTTACACGCTCATTATTAGCAAGAGCAAGTAATAAGTTCTACCTCACGTTATTCTTTTTAAGTCTTTGAAACCACAGCTTCTTTATTTATAAGTAATGCAAATCCAAATCAGGTTTGAATATGTGGAACACACTAATTGGCTTCTGATTTTAAAACCACATTTTCAAACATATGTGCCTTGTATGTTTCAGTTAGGGTTTCGGACATGTACCACAGAGTAGCACTTTGCTTTGATACCGCTGCTCTGCAAGCAGATGGTAAATTCCTTGCTGATTTTCAATTAAGTGTATTTTTTTCAGAAACATTTAAAGTAATGTTTAAAGCATCCAGAAATTTGGGACATATATAATCTGATTCTAAAGAGGCAGAGAAATACATTTTTCATAGTATAAAGTTTAGGTAGTTCCTGAACTGATGAATTTTTTCTCTAAGGTTTTCAAATGTCGTTTTTTCATTGTTTCTTTGTGTTGGATATCCATTTTTTCTTACATATCATTGAGTTTTCTTGCACTCCATGTTCTAAATTCTTCTTCTGTCATTTTAGTGTTCTGAATTTGGTTGCTGTCCATTGCTAGAGAGCTGGTGTTCTCTTTTGGGGGTGTGCTGTTTGATTCTTCATACTTGCAGAGCTCTTTCACTGATTCCTTCACATCTGGATCAGCTGTTGCTTCTTACCTTTAGATTTTCATTTGGATAATGACACACCTTGTTTAGTCTCTAAGCCAGTAGGTGGTGTTTGTGGGTGAGATTAGACCACATCCTGTATGATGAGTCAGTAGATGGAGTAAAAAGGTGTACAAATTGACCTCCCTGTCAGTAGGTGGCACTTGTGGGGAGGGGTAAGCTGCAGTGTTGTTTTTGGGTCCTGTGACAAGCTCTTGTTCTTCTGGCGAGGTACTCTAGTGCCTCAGGTGGTGGGTGGGGCCTTGAGATTCCCAGGTGTGTCCTTATTCTCCACCTCAGTGGGGGTAGGTGAGGGAATGAGGCTGGGCAGAGTGGCGTTGGGTGAGCCTGCCCTTGAGCTCCACAGATGCTGTTAGCAGGGGTCAAAGGACTGTTCTCTGCTTCTGGGAAAAGCTGCCAGGGAGGAGCTAAAATGGCCCCACTCAGCCGAAATGTCTGCATGTTGTGGGGGCTGAGACTTGCAGGCTAGAGCAAGCCTCGCTCCTTTCTATCCTCCCCTATTCTGAGGTTTCTCCTGGGCCTCTCCCAGCAGGCAGGACCTCAAGCCAGTGGACCTCTCCTGGCTGTGATGCCGGCTGGGAGGTTCCCTGCCCAGGATGGCAGGCTGAGCTGGGAGAGCAGCCCTCTGTGGGAGGAGGGTTTGCCCCTCAAGCATCTGATCTGCCTCTGAAGGCACACACACCTCAGTAGGCTCCTTCACAAATATCCCTCCTGTGCCCCGGGGGCAATGCGATTGAGACATGGGTGAGACCTGGGTCTACGAAATCTGGTCTGCAGGCCTGTCCCCTGGGCATCAGAGATCAACCCCTAATCCTGCCAGGAAGAAGAGTGCTGGTCTCAAGTCACCCACGGGATGCCCAAGCTGGATCAATGTCCCTCTGCCTCGAGATTTGCCCAACTCTGCTGGAGTCACCAGGCAAAAAGCACCTGGGAGGGCTGGCGGGTAGGGAGCTTACAGTATGAGTACCCCTCATTCCACTGTAGGGCCCCAAAATGAAAGGTCCTATTCCCTGCAGATGCCTCTGGGTGGTGGCTAAATTGTCTCTCTCGGCAGCCATGGGTAGAGAAGGGGAAGGGGAGAATGAGGCAATATGGTGCCTGCTAATTGGCTCTGGTCTGTGGGCTGGGAGGTGCCCTGAGGGAGCTGGGAGCCTGGTGCCCTGTCTGCAAGAGGCTCACCCCTCACCAGTGGCAGCCGTCTCTGGGCTGGTGTTGGCAGGTCTCTCCAACCACTCAGGAGCCCACCAGCAGTCCAAGATGCAAAGGAGGGGAAATTTATTCACTTCACCTACCCTTGTCTCTGGTCTCCAAGCCTCTCAGGAGCCTTTCTCCCTCCAGTTCTCCTCTGCAACTTCTTCCTGTGGAGTCTCCTGTAGTTTTAGGCACCCTTCCTCAGACCTTCATCTGATCTATGTTTGTCTGCCTGTTTATTTTTTTTTTGCTTTCTTCTAAAATCTACTTTTCTTGCAGAGACGCTCTGGCTGGCGGTTTTTCTTGTCGACCATCTTGCCCCTCTCTCTAATTTCTCATTGTTTCTTCCATTCAGGCTAGGCTTTAGTAAATAAAGACAGCTCTAATCTATAGTGTAGGTTTTGGGTAACTTACCTAACTCTGATTATATAGCTGCAAATTGGCAGGTGTAAAATTCATTTAAATATTGTATCTCAAATTTCAAAAGGAGCATTTGTGTTTCCTTCAACTGTGTATTTTAAAATGAGAAGACATGTTAACTGCTTAATTTGGAGGTTAGAGTTTGGAAGTTTATACTTTACTTCGTTTTAACCAAAAAAAAATCTATCTTTGCATATTAAGCACATGAATTTCAATTGGCTAACAATCTAAGAAGGAATAATAGAAATAATTAAGAATGCTACATCAATTTCATATGCTAAAGATATCTTTATATCTCCTACTAGCTCTAAGCTTTTTATTTTCAATCTTTATTGATAATAATGATCATAGAATTTTCACACCATAAGGAACCTACGAAGTTATTATGTTCAAAGTCATTTTTGTATGGTTTCAAAAGATAGAAAACAGAAAAGTTAATACAAATTTCCAAAATGACTCAGGTAATGTAAGAAGAAATTCAACCCTGATATAATTAAGGTTAAATGTGGTTTCCAACAAACACTAAATAGTTGGCACAAATTGCCAATTAATGAAATAAATTTATGGTATATTCTAATATTAAAACCACCTTATGGTATTTTCCTCACAAAGACAATAAAACAAAATTACATTCTCTTCTGGACGTCTATTTACTGGAGATAATCCCATTAAAATAAGTAACAGCAGATACCTTAGAAGGAGATATAAACCAAACTTACACAAAACTTAACGTGGAAGTATGTGTGTTCATATACACATACTTACCTAAATATGGTCACTAAATACACATCTTTATATTTGCAAAGTCTGTGGAAATACACATATAACCACCCTGAAACAATCATAAGGAGCTATGAAATATGTTTTAGTGTAAGAATTACTAATGTATATACAATAGTGACACTTATTAAATGTTCGTTGATGTGGCGCCTTCTCAGTTGATGAGCATTTCATTGTGGAAAGAGATTTTGGCTCTGATCAAGATGGAAGGGAAAAAAAATACTCAGTAAAGGCAGAGTTCTAAGTGCAGGTGCGCTGAAGGGACTTCACTTCTAATATCAGATCCTTCTCAAATTCTATCAGATGTTCATGCTATATTTCTATCCTCATGTACTACAATATATACCATACCAATATGAGTTATATTGCCAAACATTTTGGAGAAAGTTGAAATTTATTTTGAAATATTTCAGATACATAAAATATATAAAGAACATAAAATTTTTGTATTTCCTCTATTAACAAATAAAACTTGAAACAGAGTTTAATCCTCCATATAATTCTTCACTGATTGTATTAGTCTTTCCCACACAGGTACTTAAAATTCTGAATTTGTGTTTATTCTCCTACTATGTCTCTTTATATTTTAATTCATATATATGCAATCTGAAACTTTGTGAATGAACTACAACTATTTGCATCAACATAAATGAATCTTTAAAACATAATTCTATATAAAAATAAAAGAAGCTAGTTGCTGAAAAACCATGTGTTATATATAACAGCAATTACATGAAGTTTTACTCAGTTTTATGTCTATGTATAAATAAAGATTTTAAAATTCTCTATGTCTCTCCTAGATTCTACTACATGTGACTTGCTAAACAATACATAATATTTACTTAACAAAAACTCTAACCCCTACTTATGTTCACTACTAGAATCTTACCAAATTGATTCTATAACTTAGAAACCATGATTAATCTAATCCCTGTCTTCATAATTTCGGATCCATTGGAACAGACACATATTTCATTCCTGTCTCCTAACATCTCACGTTGTCACATAGCATCTAACAGCTTTATTTACCAAGATGTACTTCTAAGGGTCTGGATTTTTTGTTGTGTTTTGTTTTTTAGTGTTGATGTCATTCATACCAGCTGTTCATTCTCTATTTTTGCTACTGCTATTTTATGATTATCTGGCTGGAATATATTATAGGTCATTTTAATTTTCCTGATCCTGTCTCTCTGTTGTACAATACAATATATAGAATAATAACTTCTCATCAATAGCATTTGACCTCAGAATCTATTTTATCTAAGACTCATATCCTCTGATATATGTGGAATAAATATATTTCTCTGTTAAATGCTTTAACACAAAGATCTTCCTTCATAAGGTATGAGAGACCATTTAAGTCTAACAATAACCTAGGTTGCTGCCACTTTTCTTCCTCTGTTTTTGTCACAAAAGGCAATCATTGTGCATTCCTGTGTTATAGATGCACATCTACCATAGGAAGTAAAAACAACAATTAAATTAATTATGTATTCTCAGTAAGATTAAGAAACAATAATAATGCAAAGAGGAAGAAATCATAGCACCAAATAGTTGAATTCCAAAAACCCTAGATGGATTTCCCATTAGAATTAAATGACATAAAACCCAAAGTTACCCCTAACCCTTTTCAAAAGTTCTGATCTCCTGTGAGAGTAGAAACAATCACATCAAATACATATATTGAGGAAATGTAATGAAGAGCAATGAAACTTAATTGAAGCACTCTTGGCCATTCGAGCCAGGCCTTCAGTGGATTAGAGGCACATACTATTAGGCATTTGCTTTTGCTACTGCTATTTAACGTCAGTTTAATGTAGACGAGGACACCATTCTTCTGCTCCATTTACATAAGTCAAAGTTATATTCCAATATGTGCAAATGCAGAGTCAACCTGGGGGAAATTTACTAACAATATTAAAGAATCAAACTCACCGGTAAAAACATTCCAGCTTTGCTAGTGATGATAGACACATTATTAACATTCCTCATTACTGTCGGCATTTATGTTTAAATAAGAAACTGACAGACCAAATAGAGCTTATTAATTTATCTTGAAAGATGGTTCTTTAAATAAATATTTTACTAACAGAAATAATTGCATTATATCAATAATCAGTTATTTCATTGGAATAAATTATATTTGCCTTCAACATGCCTACATTTAAAATATTTCATCATCTTCATTCATCCTGAAGTTACACACACACACACACACACACACACACACACATACTCAACAAATAGTACCTCTTTGGGCTTGTATAATAAAGGTAGCTCTTTTCTTCTTTCCTTCATTTTTTTTTTTGTTGTTGTTTGTTCTTTGGGAATAAGAGTCCTTCTCCTGATTATCCATCTAGTCATTCCAGCTGGAGGGGTTATAGGAACGCCTATCTGAGTAGAGAGTGGTTGTCAGAACTTCATACCAGCAGAGCCACAGAGGGCTGTGTTTTCTTTCACTGTGTCTCTCCACTAGGACATGACTTTCACCTTCATAAGCAATAAATAAATAAACACTCACCAGATATATTTAAGAATTATATAGTAAGATACATAAATAATCAAGTAGTGATAAACTGGTAGAATAAATGTTACGCATTTCAAGAAATACGCTAACTATTTTTCTTTAAACATGATACTATCTGTCAAAAGTTATAAAATGACAAGATGAAATAAAAAGTTGTGAATTATTGACTTCTTTTCTAATATGTAATTTTAGGAAGCCAGTAGATATTTAATAGTTTCTATCGTTTTCAAATAATAACTCTGGATATATATTAACACTCTCATGCTCTGTCTACCCGACCCTACCCACATCCACATATACTGCCTACACTGACTTTTTTTAAAGCAATAGTGCTAAGGTATCAATGTTAATGTTTTTTGAGGTAGCTTATTAGGAGAAAATTTCATGAGTTACATCAAACAAAAATAAGATGAAGTGTGTTACTCTACAGATGTCTTTTGCATTGCCAAAGGCCTTCGACATTGCTTTTTATTTTTATCAAAATACAGATGTCAAGGCTGAGCGTGGTGGTTCACATCTGCAATCCCAGCACTTTTGGAAGCCAAGGCGGAGGATTGCTTGCGACCGGGAGTTCAAGAATAGCTGTGGCAACATAGTCAGACGATGCCTCTACAATTTTTTTTTTTAAAAAACATTAGCCAGGCACAGTGGCATGTGCCTGTAGTGCCAGCTAGTTGGGAGGCTGAGTCAGGAGGATAGCTTGAACTCAGATATTTAAGGTTGCAGTGAGCTATGATAGGGCGACTCTATGCCAGCCTAGGCAACAGAGCAAGACCCTGTCTCAAAAAAAAAGAAAAAAAATCTAGATGTCAAAAACTTTAGTACTGTGGATGAGAAATTTATAATCTAAAGGAACATGTACCTAATGTGACTTGTTTATATTTAAAAAGAATAAATATATAGTCTTACTAATAAAGGCTAATTGATATGATAAAACATATGAGAAAGCAAACCCCTATGATTTAGAATTAGTGGAAATAACGCTTACTCTCTAGGGGCGCTAGCTACAGATGCAGTATATGCAACTATATATGTAATTTAAACAAAATACATAATACAGTCGCAAAGTTCACCAACTGACCAGGACTATAGGTATAAAAAGATGAATTTGAGCTATGAATTGAATTTCTAAAAATAACAAGTATATTTATTATATTTTAAAATTCCATTTCCAAAGAAAGTATTAGTATTCTGAATGATACACCTTCGTAGACTGCAAATATTCAGCCCAGAATGACATGGTATGAAGGAGAAAATACAGATAATATCAGGAAGAAAGGAAATATAAAAGTAACATAATATAGGAAAAACGATAAATGTAAAGTTTGTTCTTTGAAAAAAATAAAATAAGATAAAAAGATCTCTAGTCAGATTGAGCAAGAAAAAAGAGAAAAAAGGGCAGATAAAAATAATATCAGTTATGATAAAGCAGAGATAGCTACATATAAAAATAAGTATACTATATTAGGGTAATAACTTGAAGATTTGATAAAATACTGAAACGCCCCCCCAAAATACAACTTGGATCCAAATAACAGAAAACCTAAATACTCCTATAAATTCTAAATAATTAAAATACTCATTATGAAACTACAAGGAAAACATCAGGCCCTGGTGATTATTAAAATTAAGTTCTACAAAGTATTCCTAGAACATATCATTTTATTGTTATCCTAAGTTTCAGGGCAATGTACGAAAGAATACTTTCTAGCTCACTCAGTGGAGCTGTAATACTTTGATACCAAAAGATGACAGGAACATTATCAGACAGCAATATTGTAGTCAATTTGTTCATATACAAATCTCTCAATATCTTTAACAAACTATCAATGTCCAATTCTGGCAGTATATGTAAAAGTTAATTCAACAGGGGAAACATTGATTTTATCCTAACAATAGGCAAGGGAAGGTTAAGAAACAAAATCTATGAAGACTAATCAATACATTAACAGAGTAAAGATAAAAAGAGCACACATGACAAATAGATTCACAATAAATATTGTCCAAATCTAATATGTCTTTATAATACAAAAGCAATCTTATAAAACTAGAAACAATGAGAATTTCTATATCTTGATAAAGATTACCTGTACATCTTTTATTTCATAACATCAGTCTTAATGAGAAAATGTTGGGAATATTATTTTAAAATAAGAAATAATACAAGGATCCCCACGATCAAAGCTTATCTTTCACATTGCACTGGTATTCCTAATAAGCACAGTAAAATATTCAGAATAAATTAATACCATAAAGATTTGGAAAAAAAAACAATTATTTTCTCAAGATGATATGATGGGCTGTTGTAGAAAATCCAGAATTCATAGGTACATATTAGAAAAAAAATAAGAGAAATTGGCAAGGTATTCAGCTATATGACTCATAAAAAGAAAATTAATTGTATTTCTACATGTGTATATTGTCCATCTCTTTCTCAACAGCTAGTGTCTTATGTGTAGCCTGTAAAAATTAATGTAGCTCTCAAAGATAATTTTTACCATGGTTATAATTCTTTTTTATATGTGTCATTGGCCAGGTAAATAATAATATTTTAGAGTTTACTACTTGCATCTTGCAAAGATGGGGCTTTTTGTTTGCTTGTTTTTAATGATTCCACTTTAAGATCTTATGTGTATTTTAAAATAATAATTGGGGTATATAAATAAATTCCTAAGTTCAAAATATGGAACCTTATGAATAATGCTTTAAAAATAATGACATATTTATTATTAATGTGTTCTCTTTGTTTTTATCCCATATCCTATCATTATGTTTTTTATCTGACAATGGATAGCTTGTCATTTATATCAGGGACGGGTTAGTTTTAAGGATGTGTGAATTTCACATAAGTCTGTTCTGTAGGAATAATAGACACAAGCACTTCTGAGAATAAATATTTAGTGTGGTATATAAGTGCATTTTTCAATGGTTACCATACTCTCTAGTCACTTTTCAAACATATAATCTGTGAGAGGAAGTTAAACATAAAGCAACAAGATATCTCATAAGGTAAACACCACATTGCAATGGAGATTCTGGAATATGCAATATGTGAATTTAATCCTGAGGTAAGCCGAAAATATAAACTAGAGAGTCAATGGCTCAGTAGTTCCTGGGAGCTTACTGCTGCCTTTGTTAAAAAAGATGTACAGTTCCTACCTACAGGACTTTGGCAACCTAGATAGGAATGCTACCCTTGGGTGTAGCATGATGATTCTTGATATGAATTAAGATGATATCGAAGCCATGTAACCAAAAAGCAGAGCACAATAGGAAGGTTGTCAATGTATGAAGTCACCAGTAAGGTACCAGGTACAATCCCAAGACTTTCTGAAATTGTACATTTTATTCACAAGAATGAATGAATGCAAGTCAAATCCAGTTATAAGAATAAATTCATTGTGGGCGACGGAGGCTAGAGAAAAAAGTACAAGAGTTGTTAATATTGTTTTACCCACTTGGGATCAGATGATAAAAAATATATTAATATCAATTGTCAAAAACGTGAGACTGAAGCTCAATTTCTTCAGTCATTATCCAAACTAGGGAGAGTATATGAGATATACGTATTGCAGAGGTTTGTGCTACTCAGGCTACAGAAAGTAAGGGAATAGAGGGGCTAGACTAATGACACGGTTTCTATATATATTCTTTAATTAACAATCCCATTTGAAAGCTTATAAAATAGCTGTCAGTTCTATTCACCAAATACTTTTGCAAGTAGTAAAATAAAAGAATATTATCATGAACTCAGAAAAAGAAAATAAGGCAGAAATGGATACTTCCTTGTCCTATAACCATTAAATGTTATGTTTACTCCTTTAAACCTCTTACCATATTGGATTATCCTTGATATTAAACTTATTTCCCCATTAGTCTACACTATAAGCTTTTTACAGGAAAGGGCTATTAGAAAACAAATAGGCTCATAAAAAAACATAAAACCATAATGAGATTTGAAATTTCTCAAAGGCCTTTTATTTTTATTTTTTTACCAATGTAGAAGGAAGAGAGGAGATAGGCTGCTATTTTAAATGTCATAAATCACTTTGGGTTTTTTAATAACATCTGTGGGAAATTAATTCAATTTAGGATGCTACCATGTAAGAAAAAATCATTTCAAGTTCACCTATATTTGAAGTGACTAGCAATGTTTACATATAAAAACTGTCACTATTTGTTACATTATTTATTTCAATATATTTAGGGATACAAATGTTTTTTGTTACATGTTTGCATTGTATCATGAAAGTCAGAACATCCATCACCAGGATAGTGTACATTGTGGCCAGTAGGTAGATTTCATCTGTCACGCCCCTCCTACTCTCCCTCCTTCATATTTCAATGTCCATTACACCACTTTATGACCATATATATCCCTTGTTTAGCTCTCACTTACAAGTGAGAACATATGGTATTTGTGTTTTTCCATTCGTGGGATGCATCACATAGGTTAATAGTCTCCAGTTTCATCTGAGTTGCTGCAAAAGGCACCATTTCATTCTTTATTTTATGGTTGAGTAGTACCCCATGGTATTTTTTATGGTATATGATATTCAACAATTATTAAATTTATTTTACAAGCTTGACATTCATAAAACTATAAACATTTCCAATTTAGACAAGTCAATCTCTGTAATAAAATTAGTCAAACAGAGTTCTTATTCATTTCTAGCGAATGGAAAGTAAACACAGGAATAAAAATTGTAAAATGTATCCTTTATGATAGAGAAAGAATATAAAAAATCAGCAAGAAATTTTCTTAAATTGATTATTGAACCTCCTTCTTTGTTCAGTAATCAATTCATCTTTCAACTCATACAAGAAAGTTATATAATTTATCTGAATAAAAAAAGTCTTTGAAGTTCAAAAGTTCCGTAATAACTTTCCTTAATTAAAGTGTTGCTCTTTCTAAAAGGGAGATATATCTCTGATACATTTTTTCTTTCTCAAATGGAGACTTATAAAATTTATTTTTTATTGACAGGATCATGACAATTTCCCTTCATATGTTTTCTCAACTAGCCAAAGGGAATCAATCTATTGTTCTACACTCTTCACATTCTCAATAAAACATAAATACTATGCTGTTTCATTAATCATATATGTTGCTCTGTGATTTATCTGTTTATTCTTTTTAATTAGATTTAATTTTAGGGATCTGCCTTTTTATTTTTTCCAGTACTTATTTCAATTTGAGAAGATATAAATATGTATTCAATTGTTTTAAATTTATGAATAAATAAAAATATATATGTACATACACATGAAAAGATGGAAGATGGGACATCAACTCCCCACATAAACCATGCTATTGCAGTGTGTACCTTAATTTTCTGTGTTGTTGAAAAAAAATCAAAAACCCTATAAAGCCTATCTCAAATGACAATATTCAATGACTTTCTCCATCTTTTAAAAGAGATTATCTTGATCCTTTTTGATCTTTTAAAAGTACTTTATTCTTAACATACATGTGGCTTAAATAAACTTTTATTTTTTTTATTTTTTTGAAACAGAGTCTCACTCTGTTGCCCCTGCTGGAGTGCTGTGGTGTCACCATAGCTCACTGCAACCTCAAACTCCTGGGCTCAAGCAATCCTCCTGCCTCAGCCTCCCAAGTAGCTGGAACTATAGGCATGCACCACCACATCTGACCAATTTTTTCAATTTTTAGTAGAGACAGGGTCTCGCTCTTGCTCAGGCTGGTCTCAAACACCTGAGCTCCAGTGATCCTCCTGCCTTGGCCTCCAAAAGTCCTAGAATTACAGGCAAGAGTCACCACACCCAACCAAAATATTGATTTTCTAAATATATGCTTTGTAATTAAAAAAGTATTTGCCTTATAAATAATATAATGTACACTATATAGTGAAAGCGAACAGAGATTAATTATAAATTAATGAGATTTAATTTTTCATCTTCAACAACTCAATTTTCATTCATTTTATAAACCATTTATGCAAAAATATATTTTTATATATGTATATATTAAATGCAGATCTATAAATTTTCCCCAATGAGTGCACGTTTAATTATGAGGTTTGAATAAAAGGCCACATGACTTTAATTTTTACATGAATTAAACATGATTTTTATATTTCCAGTAATGTCAAAATACAATAATACTATGCTTAAAAATTTATTGAATTTTGTAACAAAATCAATGAATAATTCAGATTTATTTAATTACTTTCTTTAGAGGCAATAAACTCTTCATTAACAAAGAGGTTATGGTACATATAAAGCACTATAGATTCATTTCAATGTTTATAAAATGTTAAATAGGTACCCATAAAACTTTTATAGAATTTTAGCCACAGTCAATATTTGCTTCATCTCACCATATAATCCAGCTCTATGGTAAACAAATTCCTTTGCTTAATAATACTTCAAAATAAACCACCATTGCTTTACTAATATCCATTAAGATTCTACTGACTTTAACTATCCAACCCCTTACCCATTGATCTATTTCTAAAAAAGATATAGTGGTCATATTGAGTTTGCATTGAGTTGAAAACATACTTATCAAACTCCTAATATGTATTTGGATTATTTATCCTTGGCACCAAAGAAAAGTTGCTGAATGTAAAAGACAAAATCCTTATCATATTGAAGGCTAGATTTAGGGGAGGGAGAAAAGCAAACACACACACACACACACACACACACACACAACCAAAATTAAAGAAGCAACATTCCAATAATGATAAGCACAATAATGGGGTAGATGGAGTCAAATGCTAGGTGCTCTTTGTTAGTGTGAGCAAAGAAAACTCTCAGATATGATGGTATTTGAACAAACACATAAAGGATGAGAAGTAGTTGATGAGGCAGAGAAGCAAAAAAAGAGAGAAACACTGCAGAGTGAAAATGAAGTGCAGGAGTTATAAAGCAGAAATAAGTATGATATATTTGAGATACAAGAAGACGACCAGAGTGACTGGAGCATAATGAAAGATAAGTGAATCCAAAGAAGCTGGAGAATGCTAGCTACAATCAAATTAATCCCTGTGTGAACACAATTTTAAAGAGCAGCTTTCACAGATTTATAGAAATATAAAGAAGTAAAATGCTTCTCAAATAGAAGCAAGACCTCTTGTGCAGCACCAAGTTAAATGACTTGAACAGGCTAATATTACTAACAAATATACCCCTCAATGTGTAATATTTCTATGCAATAGGCTGTTATTCCTCATTCAGGTATCCAGATCAAGGCAGATACAGATTGGGTTAAGTGCTCTGCTCTACATAGTAATTCAATAGTAAAATATCCGTGACACTGTGCCTTCAACATGTGTCTTCCAAGAATTCCCAGGGAATCAACATCCACCTGACAAGGGTAAAGAACATGGAAGACCATGAGTGGAAGCTTTATTTAGGAGCCTGGAAGTGGGATCATCACTTCCATTTACCTTCATTTGGTTATAACTCAACCAGGTGACCACACCTACCTGGAAGAGAGGGTGGGAAATAGAATTCAAGAAAAAATAGAAATTATATTTTAATAGACCCTGTCACATGCTGCATTTCTATATTTGAGATCATGCTACTCTTGTATATATCAAAGGCTGTTTGTCTCCTCATTGTTTGGAGAGTAGACAAGACCTGTAGTATGTTTTAATAAAGTAGATGTAATTTGTTTTTAGATGATACTTATAGTTGTTGATAGCTTATAAAATAGCATTATTTGAAATATTTCTTTTCTTATAAATAGATAAATATGATACATTTGGTGATTTAAAAAATGAATTACAAGCCTGCTATAGAGAATAGATTTTTTTTTCAGGAAATAGAACATGCATTTTGAAATCTGGGTTAGCCAGAAGAAATACACATACACTGAAAGGACTTCCGTGGAGTTTTGATGCTAATCTGATTAAATTTGCATGTACGAAAGAAACATGTACTTAAAATAAAGCTTGACCTGATCTTCAGCAACTACTTTGTACCACCTACAGGTCTAAATTGAACTAGCCATCAATCCGTGAGAAATTCTTAATCATATTTATTCATTGTCTGATTTTTAATGCTTATGAACGCACCTTCCATCCGCATTTCAGAAAGTCAGTATCCTAGGCTCGCATCTGAGAATACACTATTCTATATTGTTCTTCAGTCCCAATAAATATACTAGATTAGAGAAATTATCTATGTTAAATGGCTTGGGTCATGGCCGACCTAACCACTCCTCTAGGTATTTATTGTCTATCCTTAAAAGCCAGACCACACAGACATAAGCTTACTGAGCTTTATTTTAGTATTAAGCCCTTGGTTAGTGTCTAAACAAGTTATACTATCTAGCCATTTGAAATCTGTGACTGCATTACCTGCAGGAAGACTGCAGAAAAAATCTAGCACTCTGTACTCCACAGATAGAGCCCTGGGTTGAAGATTTAAGTTTGTTTTGTTTTTGGTAGAAGTAGGTAAGGCCCAACTTCCCCTGAGGAGCCATGGTTTTTCTCTTTCTGATGATATCAATTCCCTAAGTGACTATGTGTTATCCTTTCCTCTTGCCTGCTTTAAAACTAAGTGAATAATTATAATAAAATCTCATTTATGGCCTATGAATTTGTGGTCTTCATATCTGTTTTATATTTGTCTTCTACAAACACTTTAATTTCTACTTCACTTTTTCATGGTATTCTTATTGTTACTTGTCTCAATGTTTTTGAGAAAGATGAAGCTCTGCACAAATAAAAATGTAACATCTAAAGATTCATTGAGGTAATTGTTGAAAGGGATAGTTTGACAGCGTCGCTCAGAGCTCCCATCACTCTAAATGTCTGTGGGTGCTGAAGTTATGTCCCTCCAAAACTTATATGTTGAAGCCTAATCCCTAATGCGATGATATTAGGAGATAGGGCCTTTGAGAGGTGATCAAGTGTCAAGAACATGGAACTCTCCTGAATTGGATTAGCCCCCATAAGGGGCAGAAGAGACCAGAGTGCTGCCCTTCTGCCGTGTGAGGACAGTGAAAAGATGACTATCTATGAACTAGAAAGAGGGTGATACTGAATCTGCCATTGCCTTGATGTTGGACTTCCCAGCCTTCAGAACTGTGAGAAATAAATATCTGCTGCTTATAAGCTGTCTGTTTATGAAATTTTGTTATAGCAGTCTGAAATGACTAAGACAGTGGCTGTAAGATCTACTTGGGTAGACACTTCAGTACTTACTTTGTTTCCATTAAAATTTATTTGAGTATTTATATGACAAATTTTATCACTATTTTCCTCTCTCTGTGTAAAAGGAACTTACAAGGAATTTCCTGGAGTGGATTACAATGCTGTCTCCAATTGTAATTGTACTGTTTCATGTCTGGCATGCCCTACCTTGCACTAATGTGTAAACACATGCATATGAACATTGTCCTTGGGTTTAAACATAAAGACATATCTAAGAAGTTTTAAAACATAAGAAGGATAGGCAAATTAAGCAAGTCTAGAAAAAGTATTCAATTTTAGAGCCAAAAGGGGGAACCCAAACTGCTTTTAAGCAAGTTTCTTTCAGCAGTAATGAAATGCAGAATGTTCTGACTTTCTCTTTCTTAGGTCATGTCTCCTGTCAAACTCTTAGAGCCATTGAAATTCTGAAAAAAGTCTAGAACTATTGTGCACTGGATATCTTAAATCTCTGCTAAGGAAGCACAAGCTGGGTGTTTATGTACCAAGAAGCTTGAAAGGGGGGCAAATATAAGAAACGAATTTGGGTTGGTGCTTTAAATTTATGAGGTGTTTTTTACACAGAGTATCTCATTTGATTTTGGGTGAAAAGGAAACAAAACAATAAAATCAAATAAATGAACAAAGAAACATTGGGAGATAAAGAAAAACAAGTAGGAATAGTTTTCTAATTCCACATTTGTGGAATTTGAAGGTCAGAGAGGTTAAATAACTGTTCAAGTTTCCATGGTTTGTTAACAACACTGGGCTACATTAGCCTACAGATGGATTGCCTCATTCAAGACCTGAGTATAGTTGCATAATTAAACTGTTAATTATTTTTTCAGTTCGCATGTCTGAATACACAAGAAAGATTAAATCTAGCTAGATTTACTCTGATAATTTTAGCAAGTAATAGTGTCAGATTCATGCTGCAATGTTAAATTTAGGCCAGGTTAAAGGAGTAATATTTTTAAAAGTCCTTATATTTTCACTGGAAGATTATAAATATTAATGTAGCTAACAGTATAGTGCAAAGTTAGCTTTAATCTTGGTTTTTAAAATTGTACTACACACCTTCCTAATTCCTACATTTCTGGTCTCTTTATTGATTTTACCTGTTTATTCTTCCAGACCAGAAAACTAAATTTTTCATTTTAATATTAAAATAAACTTTTAAGTGATATGTCAAAAGAAAAACTGATTTTGTCTAATTTTCAAAAACAGTAATCTGTAAAAAAATTGTTTTATTTTCTTTTTGTATTATATAAAGTAGAAAAAGTGTTTAGTG
Organism: Propithecus coquereli; assembly: GCF_000956105.1. NCBI lineage: Eukaryota > Metazoa > Chordata > Mammalia > Primates > Indriidae > Propithecus > Propithecus coquereli. Next base: position 2,979,275 of record NW_012139525.1, read on the forward strand.
AACCCGAGAAAGAAAAAAAAAAGATATCAGAATACTAATCTTAGAATGTATACTTTAGGCTTGAAGAATATTTTCTAGGAAAAAAATGATAAATATTAATTCCCAAATTTTTATAAAGATTTTCATTGCATATTACACACATGTGTGTGTGAGTATGCATACGTGTATAATTGTTAGTCAATTTGGGAGTGATTTGTAAATAGCTGTAAATTCACTGATATAATTACATCTGGCTGCAGTAAGGCTGCATATAGAACAGTGTGTATCCCTCACTCCTCATGAAGCATGTCAAATGCAATGAGCAGTAGAGCATAGCTGGCTTGTGGAAACTTCTCTCCCTTTTCTCTGCTTCACTGCTTCCTGTCTTGACCTGGGAAAGATATACCAGCATTTTAACATCACACTTAAACTATCAAACAGTACAAGTTATAACCCTAATCAAGTTGAGGGTAAAAAAGAAGCTATTGTTGTTTTGGTTCATAAGTCAGAACTGATTCATATTTAAAATATTATATTTGAAACACTTTAGCAGTATTAATACAAAAGTCCATAAAATAACTATTATAAAGTGTTCGAGACCCACATTTTAAGTAATATAAAAATGTTGATATAGTTCAACAAAATTCTGTCATTAAGAACAAGATCCAAGAGTTAAATATAAATAAGATATAGCTGTAATTTACATTTACTATATTACGTTAAATTTACACATAAGATATCTATATCACATAAGGAACACTGAATTTTCTCTTTTGACAGTATGAGCCCTGTTGAAGAACTATAATTAAAAAAAATTTACTCCTAAACCATAAAACCTCTATAAACAGAGAAGTGAATAAAAAAACCCACATTTTTTCTATTATTGAGTAGACATTCAACCAGAATGTGATGTGCATCTGCTAACATAACTGCAAAGACAGGAAGAAATCTCATCCTTTTGCACAGCCAAGCAGATACAACCCATTGCATACATGTTCTCAAGATAAATAAAACCAATGCTCAAGTAAGAGGACTTGATGGCACCATTTATCACACAACGTTCATCCCGGAATCACCTAGTGATTTAAGTGGCCATCTGTGTTTGCTAATTGGCTAATCCAAAGGAAAAATAAACCGTTCGCATCTTTATGACAGAGGTAGCTTTACAACCTGGAATGAAGTTCCCACTGAAGTTAGCTTCATACTTTCACTAAAAAACTAGGAGAAAGGGACCCTATCCTCCTTGATTACGTTTCCAGGACTTTTTGGAAAGACATTCTTGGCTGTTAAAGCTGGCAAGGAGCTTATTTAACTTTGAAAAAGATTTCCATACATTTCAAAAAGAGAAAGAAATTAAAGTTGTTAGTATTCTAAAGTAAATGCTCTAAGGAAAGAAGTGGGGAATCTCTTTTATTTTTAATAAGGAGAATTAAGCCTCTTATTTTTTATTTGTGTTTGTTTTTATAATCCATGTAGCTTATGTACCTACAGAGAGATTAGGTTTCCAATACATTCTACTAAGTAATGCCATATGATGAAAAGCTCATTTTTAGGCCACTTTTCTCATAGGCGAGTTTTTACTCTTAGAAAAACTTTACTTAATTTTACTAACAACTACTATTTTTTATTAGTAACTACTAGTAACTCTAATAACTGTTCAAAATTTGATGTTGATAGTGGGGGAAACAGGTGTCATGCACACTACCAGTGGATATTGATTTCAACAGGCAAATGGAAGCATCACACTGAATCTGCTCTTTTATTATTAAATAACATGTTTTCCTCTGAGACTCTTTGTTAAAGGTTGCATTTTAGCCTATTATGCTATCTAAAGGATCTGCTTTTCCTATTTTCTCCTTGGCCACCTTGCAGTTTGTTTACATATGTATGTATGCATAAGATTTCAGCAATCACTAATGGAATTCAGTGCCTCTTTATTCATTGCCCAGAAAGGAGGAGGAACTTGCGTTGAGCTGGAAGTACTAAGCTCAAATATTATAAACATTCATACTATTTTTAAAGGG
>NW_012139525.1:2981388-2986327 GCF_000956105.1 Propithecus coquereli
TAATTATTCAAGACTTCAGCTTCAGAAGGCTTATATCAGTTACACTTTAAAGATAAAGTGACATCTTCATTTATGTGTGTGTGTGAAATTAATGTGTGTATATATACGTCTATGGAAAATTATTTGTCTATTTATGTAAAATTATATATATTATATATATAAAATGGCTGTTCTCTAACCCATAGGTTACCAATGTCCCTATTATATCCTCAGTTGATTTATTAATAATATAGAATTTTATTATTTTACAAAAGAGACTATATTACAAAAGAGACTATTTTTCATAGATGGTGCTATGCCCTTCAAACTTTGAAGCAGCCATTAATATTGATGATGTTTTCTAATTTTATATTACATAGTACTGAGATAAAAAGCAGAGAATCTGTAGCCCCAGTGCCTTAAAGTCCTAGTTCTAATAATTATTACTATTAGCTCTATGACCTTGAGCAAGTTACTTAAACTTTGTTATGTCTCATCTTCCTCATCTCTAAAATGAGTGTAGTAAGTGTAATTTCCTCATAGGTAGTTGTCAGAGTTCCCTGAGTTAATACACGTAGAAAGGAAAAGTGAGATGCCAAGAGTAGGCAGTCTGTGAATTTGAGTTCTAGCTACTATTAATACGTTAGAGGTAACACCACAGGCATTGTGGGGCATGATCCTAAACTCTGTGCCTGACGTTCTTTTCTTCCCTTTAAAAAAAAATAAAAAAGACAAAAAGAAAAAACTTTGGTAATCACACATTCTTTAATTTTACTACAAATTGGAATCCCATTTCCTTCATCTTAAAAACAATATGAAACAAATATTTTTATTGCATATCATGGCTGAACTATGTTATAAATTACAGATATCCTGACAGCCTACAGATAAAATAACAAATTACATTAAGATATCCAAATATCATTTCATGTATTCTTGATTTAAAATGGTAGTTTTAAAACATTTTGACTATAGAACATTTTATTTGTTATATATGAATTATTATGCATATCCTCCATATTTAGGGGGCTAGAAAGGCCCATTCACCACTCCCAGCCTGCCTCACAGAACAGAGGCTGCCTTTCATGTTGCTACAGGATCCATTGGTCCAGCAGAATTTGGTCACCATGTAGTGCAATATATCACTAAAATTTATCCCTCCAGTCTAACTAAAACTTTGTAATTTTTATCCAACACCTCCCCTTTCCCATCTCTATACACAATTATTTGTCAATTAAAAATAAATAAATAAAAATAAAATGCACCAAAATACACAAATTTATGTTTGTATCAAATGAAATAATTACCAATTATTCATCAATTTACTCTTTTTGATACTTGCAGCTATCAAAAATGGCCTTTTCTTTTATAGGTATCTTAGGAGTACCATATCTTTGGTTAAACAATACTATTAATTAGAATTACAAAATACAGGGGAGGTCAAACAACCAGAGATGTCATATTTCATTGGAATGGAGCAAAGAGAGAGAACACCATAAACTAAGATATCAAATTCTAAAGCTAGGATTCTACCAGGATGTGTTTTGTTATGTCAAACCAATGACGCAAACTCCATGAATCTGAGGGCAGCACCTGCCTCTTCCCAGAAATCAGCAGAAAATATTTCAATTTAGCTTATTCAACCCCTGAAATAATACTTAAAATGTGATGGGGGGGTACATGATGCTATGAATAGGCTCATAGTCACAGATTTATGTGTTCGGAATTATTTTTCTGTGCTGAGTTTAATGTTTAGGTGGATCTCTGTTGAGTCCTGAGTACCTATTAGGTGAGCGAACTATAACCTTCTTCCTACTCTCCTGTGTCTCTTGCCTAATTTACATGCCTAGTTATGACTTTCTTTCTTGTCGGCTCTCTTGGGTTTCATCTTAACCCTCAAAACCCATTAAAACTCTCTATTTTTAGGGGATAAAATGTACTGTGTACCCCTTAATTCCTGTTTTTTATCATAATTCTGATCCAATCGAAATAAACATGTCCCATGATATACTTGTCTGTTTAAGGAAGGTTGTGGCTATGCCTCACTCACTAGAACAAATCCATTGGTTTAGAAACTTTGGACCCAGCTCAAGCCTAAGTTTGCCATACACATTAAATATTAATAATGTAATGCAAACTCTGGATAGGTGATAGCTGTTCATTTCTTTATTCCCATCTGTCTTATCTCAAGATATCTCTTTCTACAATGACCTGTGTCCTTAAAGACTCACCAGACTTCACCGTAGTCTTAGGTTTAACACAATATCATCTACCTCATGAGTTTATTTTGAAGATATGTGAAATGATTTTGTAAGTATAAAATGGTACATAATAAAATTTAATTTGATTTAATATAAAATTTATAAAAATAACAAGTTCAAAGATATTTTATAACTAAAGACAAACATAAAAACTATATGATGATTTTCTCATAAACCCAAATCAGTAAACAGTGATATTGACAATTTGGTAGCAGCAACAGTCAGATAAAATATCCATGTAATAACCACAGATGTCATATCCATTTTGCATTCAAGTGACATTACCCTGTTGGCAGAGATATAGTCTCAGGTAGAGCTCCAGGGCCTGAAAATAATGGCTAACCACTAGATAAATTAAGCATACACCCAGGATGGCAGGTGATGACTGAATCTCACACATCAGATGTTGTCAGTCACACTATACACATGAGTGATTTTGCACCACATCATATACGTAGATTGTAACTGTAATTTTATAGTACAAAGGACATAAGCATCTAATAAACCCTGTATCTAATTTTTCTTTGCATCTTGAGGACACATAAAAAAGTCCTTAATATTAATGCTAATTTTAACAATATCTCACATTTTAAAATGACTTCTATCACACAATAGTAAAAGCAAAAGGAACTGTGAACCAGAAAACAAATTGGTCATGGTTTTGTTATTGTCTTTCAGGCCACACTCACCTTCCCTGAAGCCATTGCTCTGTGCTCAGTGAACTGATTTTACAAATGCTCATCACCTTCTTTTTCCAATCTTGAAGAATCTGGAATGGACAGCATCTTCAAGGGTGAAAAGAGTTTAATAGATTTTAAATTGTCCCCAGATTTCAAGAAACAGAGTTTTTCATTTGTTTTACATGCTCTGACACTTAAGGCTTTTATGGAACACATCATATGTGTGTATATGTGCGTGGTGGGGGGAGGTGTGTGTCTGTTGAGATAAGTAAGAATGTAATATGAAATAATTTGGTAAGATAAAATGATCATCCATCAGCCCACTTCATATCACGGTGTGTGCCTCAGTGTCTTGGGTCTGACACAGTATCTATATACTTCTTAAATCCATAAGAAAATTAATTAAAAAAAGATACAACAAAATGTAAAATATAATTCAATAAAACTTAGTTTGTTAACATTCATTGACTATTCAATTTGGCAATTGTCTAAATGCTCTTTGGAGGATCCTTTGAGAATATTACCATTTATTCTCTTTGTCTTTTTGTTTTAACTCTTTTGGTCCTTAATTGTTCAATGATCTGGGAATAAATTATTCTTTGACTTATGAACAAATGAAACTTGAAGGGAAGATTGGAATGTCAAAGGCAAGGAAGAAAAAGAAGCATTGAAATGCCTAGGATTTTGGCCAGGTGTCCGTTCGGAGTACAACATTACTAAGCCAAGTAAATACAGTATGAAATAGAGGAGGCTGAGATGAGACTGCATCCCCTCTTTCTCAAAGCCTAAGGTCATTATCACATAGCACCAAACAAAAAATCTTTTATACTTAATAGAATGTTGTGCCAGAACTTTCTTGACTTGAGATTTTCAGAGACAAATCTGACACAGAACTTTGCGAAAGAAAGTGAAATTTTGAATTTAGAAAACTCAAAGTACACCAAAACCAAACTTGGGAATAATTAATAATCCAACAACTATTTAGCTATCAGAACAGTGCTAAACATACTGTGCAAATTCACACATATATGTATTGATACATGAAATATCTCGGTGTCTAAGGAAGAAATAACCAGTAGCTGGGATACTGAAACACCAATTATTAATAGTTCTTTTCTCACTGGCTATATGATCATGGGCAGATAACTTATTTGAGCTTCATTTATTTTATACATTTGTTTTAAAACTTTAAAAAATTCATGCAATATTAATCCTAGAACTGAACAGCTGGCACAAAATTAAATTTGCAAATGTAAAAAATTAAGTAAGCTTTGGTTAAATATAAAATATTCAACTAGTTACTGTTCACACTAAGGAAAAACAGCTAAGGACTTAGAATCACCTTTTTCCCATCCAGAATTACATTTAAATGTTTAAATAGCCAAACTTTAAGTTACATGATTATGATAAATTAGAAATATATACATGAAAAATTCTGAGAGAACAATAATAATTTCATATGAACATGTATGGCTCAGTATAGGAAAAGGAGCTGTTGATGTTGGATTTGGTAGATAAGGAAGATAACATGGCAGAATGGATTGATTGAGAAAAGAGTAGAACTGGTAAAAATTGAAACTATATAAAAAAAAGGAAAAGTAGAAAAATAGTGAAATTATGTATGTTTCAGATGATGAGAGAATTGTTTGGATGTTTTGTCATTAAAAAATATCTGTAAGGAAATAGATTAGGTTTGGCAACTGTAACAATTTTCTAGGGCTGCTGTAACAAATTATCACAACATAGTAGTTTAAAATAATTGAAATTTGTTCTCTCACAGTTCTGGAAACTAGAAGTCCAAAATCGGGTATAGGCAAAATTAGCCCCTTACTAAGAGCTCAGAGGAGAGTCTGTCCCATGTTTCTCTCTCAGCTTCTGACAGTTACCAACAACTTCTGGCTTCTCTGTATATTTAAATCAGAGATTGGCAAACTATGGCCGGTGGGCCAAATCCAGCTTCCACTTGTTTTTGTAAAGTTTTATTAAAACCAACCACATCCATTCATTTGTAATTTTATA
>NW_012139525.1:2986607-2987256 GCF_000956105.1 Propithecus coquereli
TTATATATATGCACCTTTGCAATTCAATAATTGACAAAGTTTTTAAAACTCTTCCAATTCTCTTTTTGTCTGAAATACATATTACGTCAGTAATGTTGTAAACTGAAACCTCCACTTCTTGATCACTGTGTAAACTTTTAAGATTCAGGTCAATTTTTCACATCATCTATGAAACCTAATCCTAAGGTAAACTAAATTAATCTCTCTGTGTCCTATGCCCTTTCTGCCTCCCAATGCCTTGTGCACCATTATTTATCAGACATAAAGTGCTCTCACCTAGTTTGTTCACATGACTTTTCTCTCCTCCTTGGCCTACTACTCTGTGTAGACCCAGGGAGCATGTTTCATGCTTCATATTATGCTAACCACATAACCCAGTGCCTATTTCACAGTTAGCACTCATCAAATGTTTGTAGGGTGCATGCATAGATATCTGAATAATAACTGTATAACTTTGGGGAAAAATATTTGGGGGGAACAAAGGTAATTTGCATCTATGTTATTGGGAAGGTGTGGCTACTTCTCTTACCTTCCCCACACTAACTTTTAATCTTCTCAAAGTAAAAAACAACATTCCTGAATCAATTTCTCTTTCAGATTCCATTGATTCTATATATTATATTGTTTATGTTTGATATTGCTTTCATTT
>NW_012139525.1:2988621-2990405 GCF_000956105.1 Propithecus coquereli
ATAAAGAAATTACAAATATACATGTGTGCACAAAAGCCACTATCTAAAAACAGAAAATTAAAAGTTCTCACCCGAACAATTATATGGACCTTAATTATATTTAGTTCGTTAGGGCATTAAATTTCACAACACACACATATGCACACGCACACATAAACTTACAGCTCCCAGTATGTGAACAAATCTATTCACGGTTTGTTTTAGTTACATTAGTCATACCAACAAAGCAAAGTGACTAAAGCAATGCATTCACAATTCCTGTTTTTAAAAATGCCCTCACAATTCCCTCTTTTATAGAAAAATAACTATCTACTACAGTAATTTTTTCAGATAGTCTTGGTATTTATAAATTTGTATTTTGTATACAGCCAAGCAATACATCCATTCAACCAAACATCGTTACTCACTTGCTATGCCCTGGGCTCTCTTATAGAGGTTGGAGTAGAGCAGTGAATAAAAATAGGCAAAAAACATTATTATCACTGAGTATACTATTTAGTGGGTGGAGATAGACACTAGACAAGATAAATACACTGCAGGTTAGATGGATAATCAATGTTAGGAAGAAAAATATATTATGAACAGATGTTAGGAAGGGATGACATAGACACGTGTCATTTTTAGCAGGGGTATAAGGTAGGGTCTTGCTGAAAATGCCCCAAAGATATGAGGAATGAACTTGGAGTTATCTGTTGTAAGAATATTCCCGTCAGAAGTAACAGCAACACAAATTGCCCAGTAAGAGAGTGGCCACAGGAAAGGCCAAGAGGCTTGTGTAACTGCCGTGGAGAGAAATCAGTGGAGAAGTAGAAAAAAGTAGGTAAGAGAGGTGGTTTGGGGGAAGAAGGTGGAAACAAACTTTAAGATTTTTTTCTGGGTTGTCGTTTTGTACAAAATGAAACAAAATCTATTCTTATAGTAATAAAACATAATTTGTTTTGTAGTAAATCAAATTATGGGTTCTCCTTTTGTGGAAACTCTCTACCAGTTGCAGCTCTACATCACTTATATTTCTCAGTCCTGTTTTTCATTTCTGTTAGTGACATTGTGCGTGATCCACTGGTTTCCTTCCTACCAATCATGGAACTGAGCTGTATATTTTCAGCTACTGTGGGCCACAGGAAATAATCTTCGGGGAGATTTTGAGGCTAAAAGCAGACCTGCATTCATTTTGTAATTCTCATACCTTGTCACTTACCTGCTGTCTCATCTTACTGATCTTTGTGGCCAGTTCAGCAACTGCTCCACCTTGCCCCAGATCCTCCTTTGGCTTCTCTGACTCCTGGACCAGGCATGAACACATGTAACCATGTGATGAAGAGCCCTGGTTTCTGTAGGACACACACACCATAAATTAAGAGGCATAAAGAACTGATACAGATTTTAGTTTGTCTTCAAGGAAAAAAAAACTGTATTTGTGGATTCTAGCTTGTTTGTGCTATACCTACTTTATATCCATCTTCTCTTCGCAACTGCCTACCTCATGGACTCCTAGGTGTGGCATCAGACAACACACAAACAATAGCCTTATCAACTCGTACAACTACTCATGGCCCAAACTTTTGATGGATATACTAAACAAGCATAAAATATTCATAAAATGATAGATATGGATAAATTGAAATATAAGCAATTTACTTTGAAAAGCAGGTAGATAAATGATTAATATCATTTTCCAATATGTAATTGTTTGAACTTTCAAAGAACAGAAGCATTCTATGCACACACATTCCCAGAAGAGAGGGAAAAAGTATAAATATTCTCAATTAATTAACAAAAGCCTA
>NW_012139525.1:2990770-2991303 GCF_000956105.1 Propithecus coquereli
TGAAGCTAGCAATTCTGCTGTGGCTATTTTATGTATTTCAGCTGTCTGGAGTTGCATCCAGATTCAGGCTTTGAGAGGAAAGGGAGACTGTCAAGACCAGTGAAAAGCAATATATTGTAGAAATTCTTGAGAAAAATGCCTAGGAGGAAAGCTTGACTTTGTTCAGATTGGGGTCCAAGGTGGCAGACAAAGGTTTGTATGATAGCCTACTCTTAATACTTTGTAATATTTGAAAAAAATTTCATAAGCATAAGGCAGTAATCCCTATGCAATATCAAGTATCAAACAAAAGAATCAAAGTGAAAGCTTATACTGTCTTTTTTCTTAAAAATGTGAGCCCTAGCAAGTAACTGATCTGTGAGGAGGAGCCTTGTTTGGACCCGGGGACTTCCTCTGTTAGCCACACCCCCCTCTTCCCTCTAGTGGGAATGAACGGATTTGACTGGATGAGACCTCCTGTTCCTAGCCAATGGCACCACCCCTCAGTCACATAAAGCTCCTCTGAGACATTAGTAACAAAACATGGCAAAATG
>NW_012139525.1:2993128-2993635 GCF_000956105.1 Propithecus coquereli
TGAGAAAATGTAGCACTGAAAATTACATGAAAAGGACACTTGTTTACAGCAGGAGAACTGAAGGAAAAAGGCAGAGCGTTGCCTTGCTCTACCGAGAACATGCAAGTCAGGTGACTCAATGTTTTGCCTCTCTGCTTAGCCCAAGAATGACTTTGGGGTTACAGATAAATTTTAGTCAGTAGATGAATTAACAAACATGGGTGAGGACTGATTGTACAAGATTAGGACTTGGTAAATCCTGAAGATTTATTTTTTAAAATGGAATAGAATGAGGGAGTTTGTGAGTTCTGAGAAAAGCTGTGGTTGTTATTTCAAATCGGTTAATCAGGGTATCCTTGAGAAAATAAATTTTCAATAAACATCTGGAGCAAAATGAGAAGAGTAGATATTTGATATCTGGTGTGGAACATTACAAACAGAAGGAATAAAAATAGCCAATGTGAAGCTAGAAGCATGCCTGAAACCTTAGCAGAACAGCAAGGAGGTCATAATGTCTGGAAGCAGAGG
>NW_012139525.1:2993685-2994030 GCF_000956105.1 Propithecus coquereli
TTGACTGGATGAGACCTCCTGTTCCTAGCCAATGGCACCACCCCTCAGTCACATAAAGCTCCTCTGAGACATTAGTAACAAAACATGGCAAAATGCTTGTGCTATAATTGCACTGTTAAATACAATTTTGTCTAACCTTCTTTTATGGGTGTAAAAAATATCATTTCCTTTTATTATGGGATAGAAGAACTCTGGAAAATTAATCAATACATTCTGACTTAATTTCTTAGCCCATCAATACAAATTAATATAAAATATTTGCTTATGTATAAGAGCATTTGTCATCTACAAGGCAAATAATAACAAAGCTTCTTTGGTAGAAAAAAATAGGAAAGTGAAAAAGTT
>NW_012139525.1:2994979-2995294 GCF_000956105.1 Propithecus coquereli
ACAAAAATAAATACATAGATAAACAGATATGTAGACAGATAGACAGGGATATCAGTCTAGTCTCTCCACGTATTATACATCCACTAAATCAGAATTTGTGAATTCCATCACACATTTTCAACCACCCAAACAAATTACTTTGAACACCTATTTATTTTTTAACTTGCTTATAATAACTGCAATTAATATAACCTTTGATAGTATTCCTTTGGAGTGTGTCTATGAATATATGTGTATACATATTTTGGTGTATATTTTTAGCTTTGTGAAAATAGAATAATTCTAGATGTTTTCTCTGATTTGCCATCAAAAGAA
>NW_012139525.1:2998692-2999205 GCF_000956105.1 Propithecus coquereli
TTATGGCTTAGTAGATGTTTCGCATGGTATACTGATCAGGCTTTTGTTTTTACATCCTTCACTGTGAAAACTGATGTCTGTTCAAGTAGAAAGACTTTTCGTTGGTCATCTTTAACTTGTAGAGTCTGAAAGTAGAGTTACTTACAGTGGGTCTGCTTCAGTTTTGCTGTTATTCTTTGGGTGAAACCCACAGAATCAGAATGCAGTCTTGTATTAATAATAGTAAGGCAATGTCATTCTTGTGGTTTGCTTAGAAAGACTGATGTATGTCCCAAGACGTTCTACTTTGGAGATATTCAAAATGCTCTTGCTTTTGTATAGAACAGCTGTTAAAATTCTTCTCAATTTATTCAAACTGAAGTGTGGTTTTTCAATGGGCTCCATGGTATCTCTAAACCAGGTTTACCCAAGGGTTTGAGAAAAGATTATAGATAGGTCTGGATATCTTTATTAATTTTTTGTGAACTGAACTATTCAGAAGAAGGTTGATTAGACTTAAATAAAATATGGTTT
>NW_012139526.1:0-3044 GCF_000956105.1 Propithecus coquereli
TGGATTAAAGCAGACGTCTGCACAGACATTAGGGGAAAAGACAACAAAGAGTGTTATCCAAGCCATAGGTCTTGGGATCCAGGGACAGATTTATCATCTCCAGAAAGCCCGGAGACAACAAAAACAGCAGGGAGGTTGTATTTATACTTTACAACTGGCCAGGGGGTTCTGAAATCTTCTCTCATCAAACACAGTATGAGTCCCACAGCTTGGTTCAGAAGCAAGTTGCATTATATGAGGTTCAGCAGCACACAACTAAAATGCCAAAATAGGATACCATACGCATGTAAGTGTCTGTTTTTAATCTCGTATATAAGTTGTTCGGAGGTGGAATTTTAGGAATAGAGTGGCACCACAGTATGAGAGACCAAGATTCCTTCTGTCTCGTTCATTCTTGTTAGAACTAGGATTCCATGTTCAAGGTCAGCTCACTGTCTCAGAAAATTGACGGCACTCAGCCGTCACGTCCATATTTCAAGAAGCAGAAAGGAGGAGGTACGAAAGGACGAAAAGAGTACAATACAGCAGTCTTCCCTGTTTTTGAGATTTCCTGAAACCCAGCCTCTACTTATATATCATCGGTCATGATGGAGTTAAATGTTTACTTCTAGCTGTAAAGAAGGCTGGAGAATATTGTCTTTTCACAGAGCACACTGCTGCCTTGAATAAAATCAGGGTATGTCACAACAGACAAAAAGAATAATAGCTAGTGAGTAGGCCACTATCGTTCTCTGAACATACACTCACAGGCTATTTCAGCTCAAGTGCCTAGAGTCATGAGGTGGTGTTTCTTGGGAAGGAGCGACCACAGTGCTGAAATCAGGTAGGGTGAGGGGATGTGGTGTGGAGTCTCCCCCCAAAACACCTGCTACAGTGTGAATGGAGAAGACAAACTCCTTATTTAAGTTACTTATATCTGTTGGAAAATTGCCATAATACACTGTGATTTTGTTAGAATGAGGCACTCTTCAGCAATCTCCCAGTAATTTGTCATGGTAAATACACAAATTAATAATTTCTATGTTAGGAAAGACACTCCCTTTGGATAGTGAACTATTAGTACACTGCACTCCCATTTCAAGCATAAATAGAGGCCCTGGAAGAAGGTGTCATTGAGTTCGATGGAATCTACTTTGGAGTTCTAAGTAGTGTTAACAAGGACCAGAGTGTGTTTACATCTAATCTAGGGGAGGTGGCAAAAACCTTAACTCCAGTAGAGCCTTCCAATGGTCTATGCAAGACAGCCAGTAAGTTCAACATTTGAATGCTTGCCCTTTGAAAACGGGTTACTTTTGCCATTTCTGGGTTACATGCATAAACCAGAAGAAAGCTCAAATTTATAATGAAGCTTCTTATAAATGTAGGCAATGAGATTTCAACTTGACATTCTGGTGGTCTCTGAAGTATTAAATTACCACATAGCACATTTAAATGGATACTAAAACACTTGGAAATAGTCAAATGACATATGGGATAAAATTCAAGTCAAATATTTGTAGAAATGTCAAAGTACACTATAATAGAACAGTTCTGTGAAACCGTTTGAAATTAGAAGTTAGGTTATGCCCTAGATCTCCAAGGTTTTGTGCCTAGAGTTCATAGAAACACAGCTTGGGGGATGGGTTTGGAAGTGGAGGAGGTTTCGGTACTGATGGACGAGTGACACTGGTGTCAGGGAGTGTCCCAGAGCCTAACATGGACTCTGGGCAAAGCAGCAAATCAAGGTATTGGAGACAGGTGTTGGGTTGGTTTGGGAGACATATGCACATTATGACGGGAAAATTTGTGCATTGAAAAACACAGATTTCTATACCTTTTACCTATCTCCTTTAGATACAGCTTTCCTCTCCTCAACTGCTATAGGACAGATAATATAACAAATGCAAAGAAATCTAAGGGCCCAGTTTTGTTATACTGGATTCCCTAGGATGAGATGAGTCTTATTAGTAGGAGATACATTTCCCGGGAAGCTCTGCACAAAAAACTGTTACCTATAACCTCAGGGTTGTTGTAAAGCCTAATTCATACTCTTTAATGAAATTTTTTACATATTTAATTAATCAATCAATTAATTAATTAATTTTAGAGATAGAGTTTCAGTTGCTGAGGTTGGAGTGCCGTGGCGCAATCATATGTCACTGCAGCTTCTAACTCCTGGGCTCAAGTGATCCTCCTGCCTTGGCCTCCCAAAGTGTAAGGATTACAGAGGTGAGCTGCTGTCCTTGGCAGGTGCCTCAGGTATTGTGCCTTGGGTGTTTCCAGGTATTGTGGTTTTCGAAGGGATGTTCTAGCCTGTGAACAGTTGCTAGCTGAACTTTCTGTTGGGGGAAGTGGAGCCTGAGACTTCCTATTTTGCCATCTTTCTGATGTCACTCCTGATGAAAACTTTTAAATGGCACAGTGTTCTGTGCATATGTCATATTAAAGTTCACATCTAAATGATCTTTCCCAGCTCTATATTTTGATGACCATTTGGTGAGTTCCTGAAATTCTCTAGATTGAGTCCAAACAATGAGCTTACAGTCTGTGTATATAAAATTCCTAATTGCATGCCATATTTATGAAGAACTTTAGTACTTCTTCATGTATAAAAGATACAATTAACACATATTAGATAAAAATGACCAGAAGAGCACCAAACTCCAAATGGCCTTTGTAAATCCCAGCACTTGAGATTTCAAAAGCTGCTGATGTAATTAGGATGAATAATTGTTTTTATTAATTTCTGAGATCAAGTAAAATTCTTGTTTGTATAATTTAATGGTTTCTTATCAGATTTGTCAAAATACAAGAAGTCTGTCTTAGTCTGCTTGCACTGCCATAATGAAATCCCATAGACCGGGTAGCTTAAACAACAGAAATATATTTTCTCACAGCTCTGGAGGCTAGAAGTATCAGATCAAAGTCTGGCAGGGTTGGTTTCTGGTGAGGGCTCTCTTCCTGGCTTGCAGACAATGACGATGGCTGCCTTCTTTTTCCTTGCTCACATGGCCCTTCTTTGTGTGTGTGTGTGTGTGTGTGTGTGTGTGTGTGTGTGTGTGTGT
>NW_012139526.1:5808-6290 GCF_000956105.1 Propithecus coquereli
CTTCAATTTGTGTACGTATTTGCTCTCTTTCACTGTGGGAAAAGCTTAAAGAAATGTTCTTCTCTTTCTCGTAGTCTCTTTTGATGCTAATCTAATAAGCCCTGCTTCCTTTCTAGCAGAAATGTGTTCTCTCTCTTGTCTGGGGCTAACACAGCTCTGTTGTGTCGTGTGATCGACACAAATGTGCACAGCTGCCCTCTGCTCCCAGCTGCTCTGAGTACTGAAATTGGACAGTGGTCAGACATGCCCAACTGCTCGTTGTTTCTGTGTGTTCTAGGGCAGTGTGCCTTATTTCTGAGAATTCCTTCAATATTTGAAAGGCAAATAAAAGGCAAGTACAAAGGTGTTTTTCTCTAAGAAAACATATTAGTGATAATACCAGACTCTGAAAAGGTTTTCTTGTCCTATTAATAAAGAAGTATTAGTCCTATGCAAGAAAGTATACTTCCATCAGTAACAATGACAGCTGACCGTCAGACTAT
>NW_012139526.1:6340-6829 GCF_000956105.1 Propithecus coquereli
CTGTTTATTTTTGGGGGGAACTATGCTTACATTTGTATTCTTTTGTAAATTTATAAAAGTTCCTTGTATATTATATGTATTAATATTCTAACTATGTTGCATATTTAAAAGATCCATTGTCTGTTTATTGACTGTTTATTTTTTGGGGGAACTATGCTTACATTTGCATTTTTTTATTTCAATAGATTTAGAGTGTACAAGTGTTTTTTGTTACATGGATGAATTATATAATGCTGAAGTCAGGGCTTTTAGCATACACATCACCAGAATAGTGTGCATTGTACCTGGTAGGTAATTTTTGATCCCTTACCACGCTCCCAGCCTCTCCCATTCTGAGTTTCCAATGTCCATTACATCACTTTATGACCATATATACCCATCGTTTAGTTCCCACTTATAAGCGATAACATGTGTTTGCTTTTCCATCCCTGAGATACTTCACTTAGGATAATGGCCTCTAGTTCCATTCAAGTTGCTACGAAAGACATT
>NW_012139526.1:6879-8332 GCF_000956105.1 Propithecus coquereli
AGATTTTAATCCAGGCTGCTCCACTTGCTCCTGTGTGACTTGAAACAAATTACTCTCCTTATGTCTCTAATCATTTATAAAATAGGCCAGCTAATGCAAACAGCACAGCATCACTATGAGGCGTGAAAACGACAGTGGCATAACTTTGAAACACTTAATAACATGCTGCAATGTGGTAAGAGCTCAGTAACTGGTAGTTCATACTATTGCCTTGCTTTTTTTTTTTTTAATTTAGCAAGAAAACAAAACAAATAAGTTATTTGAATCATGGCACTTTCACAAAAAGTGGAGAGAAAATGAATGCTTCAATTTGTGTACGTATTTGCTCTCTTTCACTGTGGGAAAAGCTTAAAGAAATGTTCTTCTCTTTCTCGTAGTCTCTTTTGATGCTAATCTAACAAGCCCTGCTTCCTTTCTAGCAGAAATGTGTTCTCTCTCTTGTCTGGGGCTAACACAGCTCCGTTGTGTCGTGTGATCGACACAAATGTGCACAGCTGCCCTCTGCTCCCAGCTGCTCTGAGTACTGAAATTGGACAGTGGTCAGACATGCCCAAATGCTCATTGTTTCTGTGTGTTCTAGGGCAGTGTGCCTTATTTCTGAGAATTCCCTCAATATTTGAAAGGCAAATAAAAGGCAAGTACAAAGGTGTTTTTCTCTAAGAAAACATATTAGTGATAATACCAGACTCTGAAAAGGTTTTCTTCTCCTATTAATAAAGAAGTATTAGTCCTATGCAAGAAAGTATACTTCCATCAGTAACAATGACAGCTGACCGTCAGACTATAATAAAGATAATATACAGTACATATATTTTGTGTTGCATATGAAATAAATGCATCTATAACATAGTTGCTTGTATGCTACAGACTTGTTTGCAGGCCGAATGAATTCCTGGAATCTCCACTCAGCTTAAAAATCTGAATAATAAAGTACAAAATTCCTCTCCAGATGCAAGAGAGAGCCTTATTAACTCACTGTCAGTCTTTGAGCTTGAGAATTTCTGCTACATTTATGTAGTCCTTTGAAGACTAAACATTCTTTCATAGCAGAAAAAGTCAATATTTGACTTTTCAAGCTGGAAGGGATCTGAGGCAAATCTCAGCTTTTACATGAATTGCGCTTGCTTAACTGATTTTTGGGACTTGCTTAACTGGTTTTTCTCTCTGTAACCTAAAACCTTGGAACCAAATAGGATTCACCAAGGTAGTTATCTGTACATACCCATATTTGTTTCTGATTTAATTTTCCATACACTTATGCATATATAATTGCACGCAGGCATTAGCATGATTGTAGTGTATGCACTATTATTATAGTTTCATTTTTTAAATTTTGTTTGAATTTCTTCCCTCCACTTTTTGCCTTTCCACTTCCAAAATTGCCCTTCCCTACAAACTAAACAATTCATGTCAACAAATTAATATTAGTTTGTTAACATGAACTACCTGCTTT
>NW_012139526.1:8382-8682 GCF_000956105.1 Propithecus coquereli
AGTTGTTGGGCACTTAGGTTGATTTCATGAACTGTGCTGTGATAAACATTCAGATGCAGGTGTCTTTTTGTTATAATGAGGTTTTTCCTTTTGCATAGATACCCAGTACTGGGATTGCTAGATCCAATCATAGGTCTGTCTACTTTTTGCTTTTTGAAGAATCTTCTTACTGTTTTCATTGAGGTTGTACTAATTTGCAGTCCCACTAACAGTGTATAAGTGTTCCCTTTTCACTGTATCCATGCCAACATCTATTGTTTTTTGACTTTTCATAATGGGCATTCTGACAAAGGTAAGGTA
>NW_012139526.1:8732-9668 GCF_000956105.1 Propithecus coquereli
AGTTGTTGGGCACTTAGGTTGATTTCATGAACTGTGCTGTGATAAACATTCAGATGCAGGTGTCTTTTTGTTATAATGAGGTTTTTCCTTTTGCACAGATACCCAGTACTGGGATTGCTAGATCCAATCATAGATCTGTCTACTTTTTGCTTTTTGAAGAATCTTCTTACTGTTTTCATTGAGGTCGTACTAATTTGCAGTCCCACTAACAGTGCATAAGTGTTCCCTTTTCACTGTATCCATGCCAACATCTATTGTTTTTTGACTTTTCATAATGGGCATTCTGACAAAGGTAAGGTAATATCTTACTGTGGTTTTAATATACATTTCTCTGATGATTAGTGATGTTGAGGATTTTATTCATACGCTTGCTGGCTATTTGTGTTTTTTCTTTTGACAAAATCTGTTCACGATATTTGCCCACTTTTTGATGGGGCTATTTGTTTATTTCTTGCTGATTTATTTGAATTCTTTGTAGATTCTAGTTATTAGTCCCTTGTTGGATGTATATTAATATTATTTGTAAATATTTTCTCTCATTCTGTAGGTTGCCTATTTACTCTGCTGATTATTTCCTTTTTGTGTGGTAAAAAAATAGGATACAAAATATTAATAGCTTTAATATGGTGAAATTCATCAGAATCGATATGAAGTCACTTGTGTCAAACCCTGCCAAAATGGAATCAGGGAAGGGCATGAAGGGAAGATCCTAACACAGGATTGCTTGATAATAAGAATGAAAAGCTCTGCCAAAACCACCACCTTGCACAGAAAATACTTCTGCAAGGACATCTGCCCTACAGCTGCCCGTCCAACCTCAGGCTGGCACCACCCTAGTTACTGATCCTGGTAGCCAAGGATAAGTGTTTCAAAACAACTCATGTAACCCTCCTTATCTTTCCTTTAAAAACCTTGTCTTCCTTTACCTTCCTGATT
>NW_012139526.1:9812-10332 GCF_000956105.1 Propithecus coquereli
TCATTTGAGACCTTGTATCTTAAAAATTATTTCTAGCTAACATAATTTTGGTTGCTAGGAAATGGAATATTTTCCCCAATTCTCTTTCTAAATGTTTTACTAGAAAATAGATTAGCTTTTATTTTTAATATTGAAAATTTTATAGCAGGAAGATCTGAATTTTCTAGCTACACAGAGAAAAAGACGTATTTTTTCAATGTTTATACCTGTTATTTTCCCCAATTCGCTTTCTAAATGTTTTACTAGAAAATAGATTAGCTTTTATTTTTAATATTGAAAATTTTATAGCAGGAAGATCTGAATTTTCTAGGTACACAGAGAAAAAGACATATTTTTTCAATGTTTATACCTGTTATTTTGCTATCTTATTGCATATTTGAAAACCTAATAGGCATGATTTAAATAAAAATTGTGATAGTATCTAGTACCTGACTTTAATTTAAATGGTTTGTGTGTTTTATATTTTAGAATAATAACTAATGATGGTTTTCATTAGTCTTTATTATACTACAATTGCTTA
>NW_012139526.1:13540-14207 GCF_000956105.1 Propithecus coquereli
CAGACATTGGCCTAGGCAAAGATTTATGAAGAAGACCCCAAAGGCAATCACAGCAACAACAAAAATAAATAAATGGGACCTGATCAAATTTAAAGCCTTTGCACAGCCAAAGAAACTGTCACGAAGGCAAACAGACAACCTACAAAATGGGAGAAAATTTTTGCATGGTACACATCTGATAAAGGGCTGATAACTAGAATCTATTTAGAACTCAGGAAATTCAGCAAGAAAAAATCAAACAACCCTATCAAAAAGTGGGCAAAGGACATGAACAGAAACTTTTCAAAAGAAGAGAGAATAATGGCCAAGAAACATATGAAAAAATGCTCAACATCTCTAACCATCAGGGAAATGCAAATCAAAACCACAATGAGATATCACTTAACTCCAGTGAGAATGACCTTTATCAAAAAGTCCCAAAACAAATGTTGGTGTGGATGCAGAGAGATAGGAACACTCATACACTGCTGGTGGGACTGCAAACTACTACAACCTCTGTGGAAAGTAATATGGAGATACCTTAAAGAGATACCAGTAGATGTACCATTTGACCCAGCAATTCCATTACTGGGCATCTACCCGAAAGAACAAAAGACATTCTATAAAAAAGATACCGGCACTCGACTGTTTATAGTAGCACAATTCACAATTGCAAAGATGTGGAAAC
>NW_012139526.1:14257-14892 GCF_000956105.1 Propithecus coquereli
AAGCATGAATAATTTCTTGTACAAATGTCCCTAATCAAAGCCATCAAGAGAAAGTAGAACCGTATCAAAGTTATTAGACATAAACAGAAAGTCCTGGGTAGTGATGGCTGCATTGAGGAATAAATGAAGGCTCCAGGTGTGACATTAAACCTTGACTTTCTTCCAGTTTGGTCCTTTGTACAATTGCACGCCAGCCTCTGCTTTGTGCAAAGGATATCCCCATTCCTTTTTCTGTTACACTCTCCCACCATGTTCCTTGTCCTCAAAACAATCATGATCTAATGGGGGCAATCTGACAAATAAGAGAATTTTTCATTCAAGTGTAATAATCACAGTGATCAAAGGTGGCAAGGGCTCTTCTAGAAATAAAGCAACGGGGCTGCATGGAAGGTCCTCACAGAAGAAATGCTTTTACAGCATCTTGATTTATGAAGACACTAAAAAGGTCACATGGGAAGGGAAAGACACATAGGGAGCAGGGAGGGGAGAGTACTGTTCTGAGAACGCCCAGATTGTGGCCTCGGCAGCCCCTTTCATCTCCCTGCATCTCAGTGTCCCCATCTACCACGTGGAATAATGTTCATTGTCCTGCCAATCCCTTTCTGGGTGCTCAATCATCAAATAGGTTACCATCC
>NW_012139526.1:14942-16370 GCF_000956105.1 Propithecus coquereli
GTGATTTAGCACCTCTTATATTCTCCTGGATAGAGCTGGAACCCATTCTAGTAAGTGAAGTATCCCAAGAATGGAAAAGTAAGCACCACATGTACTCACCAGCAAATTGGTTTCACTGATCAACACCTAAGTGCACATATAGGAATAACATTTATTGGACGTTGGGAAGATGGGAGGGGGAGGAGGAGATGGGTATATACATACATAATGAGTGCAATGTGCACCGTCTGGGGAATGGACACAATTGAAGCTCTGACTGAGAGGGAAGGGGGGCAAGAGCAACATATGTAACCGAAACATTTGTACCCGCATAATATGCAGAAATAAAAAAAAAATAGTGAAGGAACAACTCTTCCCTTTCTCCATCTCAGATTCCTTAGTTGGGTAAAATGAGAAGTTGTGAGCTAAATGTGAGAATCAAATATTGGATTTTACTGAATCCAGACTGTCTTCATTTCTAAAATAATATGTGTTCTTATAGCTGAACAGTAGTTGGAAAATCTATGGGGTATTTCTAAAATATCATAAATAAGGAGGGAAGGGAGAGCCTATAGAACATGTTACAAGACAGTAGTTGGAGAAAAAAATGAACTGTTTTAAAATTTTTATTGTTATTGTTTTCATAACTCTTTGGATCCAACCTCTTTAATGAAGGAATTATAAGAATAAACATACCATGGTAGTCTACGATCTGGCCTGTCAGAAGAAAACTTAAGTAGACTCAATGATGCAATAGCAAATAGGCATTAAAGTGTGAAGCTTTAGTGTATTTTTTTTTATTTGTTTGTTAATTGGTTACTAGCATGAAGTCTGGAAGACAAATGTGGAGCCCCGCCTCCACCCCAAAGCAGCCTTTTCAGGATCCTCCAATCTTGCTCTAAGAGGGCTGCTGAACATCATAACTTGGAGCTGCCCCTGAAAGATCAGGAGAAGGACTCGAAGATTGATCCTAACACAAGCTTCTTTTTTTTAATTATTTCAGAATATTTTGGGGGTACAAATGTTTCGGTTACATGAATTACTTTTGTACAGTTTGAGTCAAAGTTATAAGAGTGTCCATCACTCAGATAGTGTGTATTTTACCTGTTAGGTGTAAATTTACTCATCCCCTCCTACCCCTTCCCACTTGCTTGATTTCGGTTCAGCACTACCATATGTGCACATGAGTGTTGATCATTTAGTCCCAATTTAACAGTGAGTACATGTGTTCTTTGTTTTTCCATTCTTGCAATACTTCACTTAGGAGGAGGGTACCCACTTCCATCCAGGTTGTTACAAAAGGTATTAGTTCACCATTTTTTTAATGGCTGAGTAACACTCCATGGTATATATATACCATATTTTATTATCCACTCATGTATTGATGGACCTTGGGTTGTGGAAATCTTTGCAATTGTGAATTGTGCTGCTACAAACATTCAAGTGCAA
>NW_012139527.1:0-534 GCF_000956105.1 Propithecus coquereli
AAGCTCAACACAAGAAAGAGCCCATCAGCTCGGTCATACAGAGGTTGCTGCTGCTCTGAGAAAAGTCTAGTGGTGGTATTCGTGGGACAGTGAAGCGAACAGGGTGTGGAATGAATAAGCAGTGAAGATCAGAGACACTGAGTGTAGACATCTAGACTTTTTTAAAACTAAAGGATTATTGGGAGCAGCATCTCCAATTTTGGGGACAAGTGGTGTGATCATTCTGCATAAAACATCATTTAGGAAATTTTCAAATACACTTTTATAGTGAGAAAGGACAAATGAGAAACAAAGAGACCCTTGTTTTAAAGGAGATACATTAAAGGTTTATCATAACATTTACAGAATTTTGGAGGTTTTCCAGATAAAGAAGTATAGGCTTGGTCACAATCCATTAGAGAGTTTTTATGGGGTTGCAAAAATTATGATTCATCAATTATATCTCTCTAAACTGTAGTGATATGGACATGTTTATTGTAACAATTCCTGATTATTTAAGACAGACTTAACAGATTCACATTTATAAATACTCAA
>NW_012139527.1:1574-2931 GCF_000956105.1 Propithecus coquereli
AGAATGACCCATACATAAATGTACCATAAACAATACAAGGGCCAAATGAGACACATTTTGAAATTATGTCTTGTAGCTTGAATGGAGAGAGCAATGTGGATCATCAGGTTTAGAGTGAATTTTGGGAGAAGGTACACTTTGAAATGAACTTTTGAATAATGAGTAGAATTCAGGCAGACAGGAGGAATGGTGGCTATTACAAGTGAGTAAAGAGAAACAGATATAAGCAAAAGAACATCAATGGGAAGTCTAACTTGGGAGGTTTCTTAGTAATATTTGTAGGTTTAACTATGAGAAAGTATAATTGCAGACAGCAGAAAAGATCAGTGACTTTCCTCCTCTGTCTACCTACCCACTTCCAGTGAATGAACAGTGGAGCCCTTATTCCTCTAGGCCTCTGTTGGTTGTGTCCTCACCTGTGTCAGGCAGAACCCCCACCTGAAATCGGGTGCTGACTCTTTCCTTGGAAGACCTGCAATACACCTCTGAACAAATACTTGGCCTTGAGAATAGCCCTACCCTACATCTCAGCTGTCCAATAAGCTTAACACTAAGAAGACCAGAATGCCTCCTTTCCAGGAGCAATAGTCTGCTCTACCTTTACAGATTATGAATTTTTTCATTGTTTATTTGCTTGTTTCAATGTAGTTCTCTGTATAAAACAAAATGGCTACATGATCTTCTCTGAAAAATTCTAGATAAACACAGTAACTTCAAGACACTAGGAGAAGACAGTGGACTTTCATTTGTCCTTCTTTAGCTAACAACCTCACTTGTGTTAAGATATGTAGCTGCATTGACAGTTGCACCACTCAGTTATTTGAGGAATCATAGCTGATCTAAGTGATCATTAGCTTATTGCACTAGCTTATTTTATGACACTAGGATACCCTTCTGCTTACAGTCAGTGCAGCCCTTCTGTGGATGCATGTGATGATTTCTCTCCCCAGAAACATTTGATTCATTTCTTTTCAGACTTGAATTCTTAATAATCCCAACCAGATGGACATCTGCCTCCTTCTCTAAATAGTAATGCTCTGGAGTTTGCCTATCTTGAGATATTTTTTTTAACATTTGTGATGAACTCTTTAATGAGCAGGAGCAAAGAGATCCTGGAGTTCAGCTTGTTAATTAGCAGTACAGTTTTTGGCTAGTGTTAGGTCGAGAATAATTGATTTATATTTCAATGCTATACCATACTCATGCTCTCACACAAAGGTATTTATGGTAATCTTACTGCAAAGAGGCTTTTCAAAGAACATTCTCTAAATTGCACCTGCTTATAGAGCAAATCAGTAAGGTAGGTACTTACATTTTATTCAAGTGAAAGATTAAGAGGATTGGTCTTATTCTAATC
>NW_012139528.1:0-978 GCF_000956105.1 Propithecus coquereli
CACGTAGAGCAAGTGAGGGGTGGTGCCCTCTCATTCCAGCAATCCTCTGGCAGCCACAAGACCCAAATGTGGCCAGTTAGATGTGCCTGCCCTACGCTTTTGAATCTACTGCTGTGAGGGCATTTGAATTCACCCACAGTAGCTGCCTGGTGTCCAGGGGCAGTGGCATCAGAACACGTGATGTTGTCTCGGGTGGATTGTTCCTGCTTAAAGAAGAATGTTGTGATTCTTGCCTCCTGGCTACTCTGGAGTTGCCATGGTTCTAACTTCCTCATTTACTCCTTAATTTTGAGACTTTTTGATATACTTCAAATGCAGACAGTTGACCCTTGAGCAGCACAGGTTTGAACTTTGTGGGTCCGCTTATATACACAGATTTTTCTCCCACCTTTGCCACCTCTGAGACAGCAAGACCAACCCCTCTTCTTCCTCCTCCTCCTTCTCAGCCTACTCAACGTGAAGATGATGAGGATGAAGACCTTTATGAATAGTAAATATATTTTCTCTTTCTTGTGATTTTCTCAATAACATTTTATTTAGCTTACTTTATGGTAAGAATACAGTATAAAATACATATAACATAAACGATATGTGTTAATCAACTGTTTACATTATCGGCAAGGCTTCCAGACAACAGTAGACTATTAATAGCTAAGTTTTAGGTGAGTCAAAAGTTATACACAGATTTTTCAACTTTACAGGGGGTTGGTGTCCCCTAATCCTGGCATTGTTCAAGTGTCAACTGTGTGTGTGTGTGTGTGTGTGTGTGTGTGTATGTACACATAATTTAGGACATTCAGAATTGAAATTTTTAATCAGTTTAGAAAATTTTAGGCATGATACAAGAAGGATTCTCTTCTGGGATGCAATAATTTGGGACTGTTCCATGCCTTGCCTAGTTATCTCTTCATTGGAGAATAAGGACTTTACTCCTTGCATAGGCAGGGAGCAAGAGAGCATCTGTTCTGGACTGAATCA
>NW_012139528.1:3153-3529 GCF_000956105.1 Propithecus coquereli
CTGTCCTAGGTAGATTTAATAGACCAGAGTTTAGCAGACTATACCAGCAAATAGGGATCTAAAAGACCAGGGGTCAGCAAAAACTTCTGGCCCACTACTTGCTTTTATAAATAAAGTTTTATTGAAACACAACCATGCCCATTTGTTTACATATTGACCATGGCTGTTTTCATGCTACAAGGACAGCACTGAGTAGTTGAGACAGAGACTCAATGTCTTGCAAAGCCTAAACTATTTATTATCTGTCCTTTACAGAAAAGTTTACTGACCCTTGTAATAGTCTATTATGATCACGAGTCTGATATCTGTCATAGGAATTTCAGGTAAGCAGAGCCTTTTGCAGAAAAGATATATTCCTATCTGGATGTGATGTACA
>NW_012139529.1:0-317 GCF_000956105.1 Propithecus coquereli
TACTCAGAGGTTTTAATCAATTAATTATTCTTTCTTGGCAATCATTCCTCTTCTTTTTCTAACACTTTAACTCAAGCACTGATGAATATTCTTTGACCAGGCTAAAGCTGAACCAAATGGGTACACTTCCCCACGCCAATACTTTCTCTAGTAACTGCTCACTGCTCCTTCAATTGGAATTGGTGTTACTGAACGGCACTCATGAGGGCCAGATTTTCTGGGACAATTCCAGTGTCAAAGAGGGTGGCCTCTGTCTCTCATAAACATATATAAAATTGATGTTATGTAATCTGATTCAGGGACTAAAAGTATTAGGT
>NW_012139529.1:1957-7474 GCF_000956105.1 Propithecus coquereli
GTGGGGGTGGGACTGTCTGAGACTGGTAGTCTAGAAGAGGCCTTGCTCCTTTCCACCCTCCCCTATTTTGTGGTTTCTCATGGGCCTCTGCCGGCAGTCAGGGCCTCAAGCCGGTAGATCTCCCCTGACTGTGATGTGAGCTGGGAGGGTCCCTGCCCAAGATCACAGCCTGAGTGGGAGCGCCACCCTCCCATGGAAGGAGGGTTGCCCCTCAAGCACGCTGTAGCTAGGACCCACTCTGTTCTGCCCCAGAAGGCACACACACCTCAGTAGACTAGTTCACAAATATCCCTTCTGTGCCTTCGGGCAATGCGACTGAGACCTGGGTGTATGGGATCTGGTCTGCAGGCCTGGGCCCCAGGCCCCAGAGATCGAGTCCTGACCCTGCCAGGTAGAAGAATGCTCGTCTCAAGTCACTCAAGGGGTGCCCAAGCTGGATCAATGTCTCTCTGCCTTGGGGTTTGCCTTGCTCTGCTGGAGTCACCAGGCAAGCAGCACCAGGGAGGGTTGTGGGTAGGGAGCTCACAGTCCTAATACCCCTCAGTCTGCTACAGGTCCCTAAAAGGAAAGGACCCATTCCCTGTGAATTCCTCTGCATGGTGGGTAAATTGTCTCTCTTGGCAGCTGCAGATAGGGGAGGGTAAGGGAAGCAGGAAGCAATATGGTACCTGCCAATTGGCTTGGGTCTATGGGGTGGGATGTGCCCTGAGGGAGCTGGGAACCTGGTACCCTGGTGCCTGCTCACTGGTGGCAGCCATCTCTGGGCTAGTGTCAGCAGGTCTGTTCAGCAGCTTAGGAGCCCACCAGCAGGGAGGGGAAATTTAGCTGCTCCACTTAAGCTTATCACTGGTCCTAAAATCACTGGTTGTTTAAGAAAAGGAAAATTTAAGACCAAAAACAGAAAGCTTAAGGAGTGTTATAGATGGTCTGTGCAAGTTGGGATAAGGTTCATAGAAGGGAAGTTATGAAGAAATTTTATATGTGATCAAGTTGGCTATAATTAAACATTTTTGGTTAAAACAACAAGTTTTTTTAAAATATTAATTTGCTTTTATTCAAATTACATGATCTATTAATAAGGAAAACCCCTATCTATTACTTGACACATCAGCCACCTGAGACCCCCATCCCTCAGGGAAGACCCACATCAGCATAATACTAACCTATTACCTGGCCTATCAACTAATCTATTACCTGGCGCATCAACATAATACTAACCTATTACCTGGTGCATCACATAATATTAACCTATTACCTGACACATCAACTAACCTATTACCTGGAAGGCATTGGCCACCTGATATCCCACATCTTGGACCACCCCGACTTAATAAAAGTAGGAAAAATCGGGTAGACGGGGCTCAGAATTTGGTGACAAGACCCCTCTGAGCCTGCCAGCGAATGAACTTTGATTCTGCGACTCTCCGTGTGCCGCTCAGTTTGTCCTCAGGACCACTTGCTGTAACACTTGCTATAACACTATTAATTTTAGTTCTATGAACTGTTTCCTTTTTAATTAAAAATAATTCTCAGACGTATCTTAAAAGGTCAACAACTTCTATGTCTTACTGATTTCAGCTTTTTCCTTTGAAAAGGCTGCCTTGGTACCTCTCACCTTTAACTTTTTATCAGCTCCTGTAATTTTTTTCCCTTCTGATTCTAAGTCTGTTGTTATGGCCTAGTGTTAGAATGTTTTATCTTAAAGGTATAAAAAACAATGTTTTTCTCCAATATAACTTAATGCTATTCTCTTGCCCTTTCTTGACATGTCTACATTATTTAATATGGTCAGACTCATGATTCTATTTAAACAAATGTTTTAAACTTGTAATATTTGACAAACTTTCCAAAAACAAAATTCTAAATTAAGTCCTTTTAACCTCAAACTAGCTTTTAATACCTCATTAGGCTTACTAGTATGTTAAACTGTATAGGAAAACATTGTCAAATATAAAATAATGTTTAACTTTCTTTAGGTTGTATTTGTATAAATATATTATAAGTATCTGTTCCAGAACTGGATGGGATTCCTAAAATTCTAATATGCCTTGGTATTATATTATCAATAATAATTATATATGCTAAATTGTGTGCCACAGAAATAACTAAATCTCCTTTGTGTCTTTAACCATGATTATTATAAGACTTTTATTATCCAAAGACAAGTATTATTTTATTTTGATTCTCCTTAAACAACAATTTATAATCAACTACAGTACAAGAATAGCTTCTTAAAAAAAATGTCATGGAAAGAACTAAAATATTTTTTATGACTTTTATTTAAAACATTAATGATTTTCTTGCTTTGTTTTCCAGAGTCTTGGCAAATTTTAAGTAAATAACAAGTTTACCTGGTATCTCCAGGATTTAAAACTATTGAAACTCACCAGGCCCAAACTGCCATTTATTCGCTGCTAACATCCTACTACTAAAACTATAAACATCCTCCCTTTAGGCCCAGGGACTATCACAGAAGAGGGGGTGTGTGAGACTGTAAGGGCTGATTCCAAGGGATGGAATTAGTTTAGACCCTCCAGATCAAGGATGGGCACACAGAAGCCCAAACAAAGACTAAATGAGAGACTTTGCCTTTCCCAGCTACATGGCACAAATATCCATCCCAATCATAAATAAAATCCTGCTTCCCAGAGACTTAGAGCTTCCTGAGTATAATTGTTCTCAATTATGGGATTTATACAAAAGAAGATATAACAAGAAGTTTATTAGCCACCTTAAGACAAATTACTAAAGAAACTAAAATATTGTAACACAACAAAAGTCTCTAGATCTCTTAGCTTAAATGGTTAATGATGCTTAGATTTGCTACAAGTCTGCAACTAAACCCAAGAATATAGTAGCTCAACATTTATAGATGAATTAATTCTATAGCCTTGCCTTTGACATTTTGGTTTTTACTCTTATGTTACCTAGAAGGTTTTAAAAGATTGATGAGTGCCTGTTCACTTTCAGCCCCGTCTGGCCTAAAACACTGAGTTGGTTATAAGATCTTTTGGTTCTTCAGTTCTCTTGGCCATAAGAGTTCCACCAAGGGCCTAGATGGACCCCAGGCATATAGCCATACCACCCTGGCAACAGATGGGACAAAATAAAGAGTTTGGCCATCAATGCTGCCTCTGACAGATCTTGGCCAAAGGGGAAATTATGAACTGAAATAAAATCTTAAGTCTCTCCCCACCAGCTGACTGAATGGACCCCTCTTAGCCAAGGGGATACCCTAAAACTGAGTTCCTGGCCATGAGAAGAGAGGTCAGACATGCCTCATCTCACCCTCTCCCTTCTTGTAGATGTCCGTTGTAACTCATTAATAGGCCTAAGCCTTTGCAACGCAAACCTACAGGTCCTCAATTTGTATGACAAATCATTGAATATGGGTATATGTCCAGTGGCTTGTCTCTGATTAACAGACTTCCTTATCTTAAAACATTCCAAGCCTTTAGACAAAGTTTCATTTTTTTAACCAATTATAAATCAAAGAGTCTTTAAACCCACCTATAACCCATAAGCCCCCGCTTTGAAATGTACCACTTTTCGGGCCAAACCAATATACACCTTCCGTGCATTGATTTATGACTTTATGTGTGATTCCCGTCTCCTTGAAATGTATAAAACCAAACTGTAACCCAACCACTGTGAGTCCCCTTGCTCAAGGCTTCTTAGGCATGACTCTGGCCCATCGTCCTCTCTCAAATTTGTCTCAGAATAAGCCTCTTTAAATTATTTTACAGAGTTTGGCTTCTTTTTTGTTGACACTCTAATGCCTATGTAGGGGCCAAAGGGAAACTTCCCCTTCATCCTCTGAAGTTTCACTGAAAAATCAACTCACAAAAGGCAGATTCAGTAGAGAAAAAGGCACATGTATTTATTAATGTGCACATGGGGAAGAACCACAGACTGTTTACCACCCCCATGGGGTGTGGAAACTTATATATCTGTATATTGTCTTAAGTTACAGAAAGAATTGGAGTTTGCATCCTGGTGAAAAAGGTTATGGGAGGGGAGGGAGAGGAGACCTGGCTGGCAAATGTGGTCTTGTTATGTAAATGAAGTCTCACAGGTAGCAGCCCTCAGAGAGACTAGATGGTAAATGTTTCTTTCAGACCTTTAAAGGTGTCAGACTCCCAGTTAATCTTCCCTAGATCTGGACAAGCAAAGGCCTCAGAGAAAACCTTGCTGCATCAATGCAGATTATATATAGATGCAAATCTCCCCCACAAAAGGCAGCTTTGTAGGGTTATTTCTGTTTGCTGGCTCTCTGAGCGAACATCTCAAAATATGTCAAAGAAATATATTATTAGGTAAAATATTTTGATTTCCTTCACCTACAAGACCTTCTCCATTTTCTTATTCTAAATAGTCCTCATTTAATTTATTGGGAAAATATATTTTGATCTTCAACTGGGCGCTAGGAACTGTGCTAGTCTCTGTGGATATTATGGTGACCAAACCCCAATGTGATTCCTAGTGTAGGATCTTATGGTCTAGATAGAAGACAATTAATCACATTATAAGACCCATAAATGCTTAACTTAAAAGCAAGAATATTCTTAAGAAAAGGAACACAATTCTAAGGAAACTATAAAAAAGCTCCCTGGCTTAAAGAAAGGGCAAAAATTAAATTCCAATGGAAGTAAAGAGAGGGTGGAGTTATTTAAAATCAGATCTGAGCAGGGGGAGAAAAAACATCATAGACAGAGGACACAGTAGTTGTGAAAGCTTTGCATGTGTAAGGAACTGGAAGGAGAAAAATGTGGCTGGAATATGGAGATGGGGTGAGGAGTCTGTGCCAATCACACTGTTGGCTGCATAATGGACTGGATATTAGGGTGTGGACTGGTGAAATAGAAAGAGTCAAAAAATGCATCTACTTTGGCTTGTAAAAAAATGGACGAATGGTAATGCAATTCCTTTAACTGGGTGCCTCTGAATGCTGGGGAATGTCATAAGTTCAATCCTGATATGTTGAGTTCAATCTGCCTTCCAATAGAAATATAGAGTAGGCAACTGTATATAATCATAATAGTAGTCGTAATAACAAGTAATACAATATAGCCCTTATTTTTTTTGCTGGGCAATATTCTAAAAGCTTCACATAGCAATTCATTTAATTCTTCCAATAAATTTAGGAGATAAGGACTATTGTTAATTCCATTTTACAGGTAAGGCACAAAGAGGTGTGTGGGTGGGGGTGTGTTTATATGGAGTTCAGAGGCAGAATTGTAGAGAATTGAGAGAACAAGGGACCAGAGAATTGAGTATGATTGCTAAACATCTTTGATGGCTTCTTTGAGGCTAGTTAACTCAAATTCATAATAATACTAATAAGGAACATTTTGGGGTACTTGACCACTTGGGTAGAGACAGAAAGCAGAGTGGGCTGCATGAGGGACGAGGTTTTGCTTCATGGGATGTGATGAGGTGTTATGAAAAGACAGAAGAGCCACAGAGTTTGTGGTGTGGCCAAGAATATTATTGAAATAATACATAATAAAAAAATGG
>NW_012139530.1:0-761 GCF_000956105.1 Propithecus coquereli
AAAAAGAACCAGATAAATGTTTATAAAAGTTAGGCTCTCAGATCAAGCAGGTCAAAATCTTGAGTTCGGAACAACAACATATGTATCTCTGTCCCGTATAAAATTTTGCTTTTTTTTTGCCATACGGAGACCAAAAAGAAAAAGTCGGAAAGAAAAAAAAACTGCTAAAAATTTTTCCTGCCTGCATTTGCTAATCAAGCTAGTAAACCAGACCAGCAAACAAAAAACAGATTTGTTACTAGTTCAAGGTTACTTAGAGATTTTGCTTTTCTTATAGGATTCAGCCCATCCTAGCTAAAAGATAAACATTGAAAATTTAACCCTAAACTCACTTGAAATTTTAAAAAAGGAAAAAAGCGGGGGGAGATGGTGAAAGAAGTTTTTAAAAACCAAATTGTCACGGAAACAGCTTTACCAAGATCTTGGTCCGTAGACTTCATTACATTACCTATTGGGGTAAATAAAGTCTAGCCATGTGGACAGGTTCTAATTTTGTCAGAAATATAATTTGGCTCCAACTGTCTTTTATAAACCGGTAGCTTGTATTACCATCTCATGACTAAAATTCTAAAATGAAATCTATGAGATCTTGGTGTGTGTATATATCTTTAGATGTGTTTACATATGTATACACAAATTGTGTCATATTAACATATTGTATCTATGTGGTAAAATCTGGTATAGCCACAAATGCATTTTAAAATTTTATTTAGATTGGCTTAGATAAATAGGGGCTCACATAAAATATATAGTAATTAACC
>NW_012139530.1:4211-4494 GCF_000956105.1 Propithecus coquereli
TCCCATGTACCCCTTTCTCCACACATGCATAATTTCCCCCACTATCAACATCCCCCACTAGAGAGGTGGCACTTTTGTTACAATTGATGGACCCACGTGTATACATCACAATCTGCCAAAGTTCATGTTTACATTGGGGCTCGCTCTTGGTGTTGTACATTCTATGGGTTTGGACAAATGTACAATCAGCCCTTCGTATCCGTGGGTTGCACATCCACAGATTCAACCAACCACAGATCAAAAATATTTTGTGAAAAGAAATACAATGATAAAAAATAATACA
>NW_012139531.1:0-400 GCF_000956105.1 Propithecus coquereli
ACCATTTTATACACTCTGGTCTTTTATGTATTTTCCCCAATTAGAAAATAATTTCAAACTCATTAAAATTATTTCTCATAATATGCCGGATATGATAAGTCCCATTCCAAGCCACATTATTCCTTCTCTACTTCTATAATATTGATACTATAGAGGCCAGAAAGCTCAATATTTGAATTCGCTTCCGTAACACTGATGAGGCCATGCAACAAGTCTGGTCAATAAGATGGAGGAAAAATCTGCTGGGTGCAGCTTCCAGGAGAGCTCGTACTGTTCTCATGAAACAGTATGGAGTTAGCTGGCAAGGTTCTTTTCCCCTTTTCTTCCAGTCTAGAAAGTGAGGCGGGTATATGGAGGTGCTGTAAACATCTTGAGGCAGGACACAGTGAATGTTAAGCAA
>NW_012139531.1:2022-3065 GCF_000956105.1 Propithecus coquereli
TCACAGCATGAATACACAGAGAAAATAGCACATAGGCAGCTACAGCTTTGCTAAAATATATTCTGCAAATTTATATAGAAAATAAATTCCACAACATAAGGTTAATTTTTCTACTAATTTACATTATAACACAAGTGATATGAGAGGAAAAAAATATCCTCATGAAACTGGTAAATTTCAACCAAAAACATAGTAAAGATTCAAATATACTTACACAGCACAGAGTAAGGTGGCCTTTGCGATAATTTAGCATAGTTTACTTTTGCTGATGTGGCCTAGTCTACCATCAAAAAACTCTAATAGCAAAAACAAGCAAATAAACCTAAGATTAATCTAATGACATTAGATAGAAGTCAAGGAAAAAACTAAGCAAAAGGATGGGAAAATTTGCAATATACAGGCCTGGTAAGCCACATATCAAAAAATGAAGGAGGCTGAACTGAGACAACCCAGAAAGCCCTTCCCATTTCTAAAAGGCTGGGACATGACCCCTTCACAGTGGCGTCAGCAGGGACTGTGGTATGAGATCACACAGTTACTCTCGTTTCCATACATACCAGCCAAACCTTCACTGCTGCTAATGGGAAAGTAAACTGGTACAAACTTTCTAGAATCTAAAAATGTATGACTCACACTCACTTACTGTTATGTCTTACACCCAAGAAGTAATCAGAGATGTAGACTAACGTACAAACATATTTCTCACAAAATTATTTAAGACTATGGGGAATAAATTATGACATACCTATACAGTAGAACACTATTGTAGCCATTAAATTCTTGTGTTTGAAAAATATTTAAAGAAAGGAAAAAAAATATCACACACATACATGCAGACTTACTTATATATGTACAGGAAAAACAGTATGTATGTGCAGGAAAAACAAACAGATGGAAATATACCAGATGTTACAGTGGTTATCTGAGTGGCAACATAATTGGGTAATTTTTATTTTTGTTTGTATCATTTTCTGTACTCTTTAAATTTTCTAAAATAAACATGGATGAGTTTTATAGACAGAAGTCTTTCCCATAAATGTTTT
>NW_012139532.1:0-1514 GCF_000956105.1 Propithecus coquereli
ATATGTGTAAGAATGTACTAGCATTCAAGTGTAGCTATTCATATTTTGCTATATTTCATTTTAGTTAATTTTTTTTTTTTTTGAGACAGAGTCTTGCTCTGTTGCCCTAGGTAGAGTACAGTGGCATCATTGTTGCTTACTGCAACCTCAAACACCTGGGCTCAAGTGATCCACCTGCCTAAGCCTCCTGAGTAGCTGGGACTACAGGCACACGCCACCGTACCCGGCTAATTTTTTCTATTTTTAGTCGTTTGGCTAATTTCTTTCTATTTATGGTAGAGACGGGGTCTCGCTCTTGCTCAGGCTAGTCTCGAACTCCTGACCTCAAGCGATCCTCCCGCCTTGGCCTCCCAGAGTGCTAGGATTATGTGAGCCGCCGTGCCTGGCCCATTTTAGTTATTTTCAAAATCAACTGTATTGAGATATATTTTACATAAAATAAAATCCACCGATTTCAAGTGTTGCATGAATTTCAACAAATATATACTCCCTTGTAATGACTATTTTAATCAAGATATATATGTGGTTATATAATAGTTTTTTTTTAATGTGTGTATAGTTCTAGGCTCATGTAACCATCACTACAATCAGAATGTAGAACAGTTCCATAACACCACAAAATTCCCTTATGTTGCCTCTTTGTGGTTAAATCTTCTCTTCACCCCAAACGTCTGGCAATTACTGCTCTGTTCTCCATCCCTATAATTTTGTTTTTCCCAGAATGTCATATAAATGGAATCATACAGTATGTAATCTTTTGGGACTGACTTCTTTTCCTCAGCACAGTCTTTAAAGTTCATTCATGTTGTGTGTATGGCAATTGCTGAGCACTGTTCCATCATACGTGTTATGCTGTTTATCCATTCACCCTTTGAAGGACTTTTGGGTTCTTTCCAGGCTTTGGTGATTATTAATAATGCTGTAATACACATTTGTGTGCAGGTTTTTGTGTGAGCATAGATTTTCATTTCTCTGGGATAAATATCGAGTATAGGTTTTTTGCAAGAAATTGCTAAACAATTATCAAGAGTGTGCCATTTTGCATTCTCATCAGCAGAGTATGAGAATTCCACATGTTCCATATCCTCATCAGCATTTGGTATTGTTAATTTTTAAAGAAAAATCTAGCCATTCTAATAGGTGTGTAGTGGTATATCATTGTAGTTTTAATTTGCATTTCCCTAATGGCTGAAGACGTTGAAGATCTCTTTTTGTGCTTATTTGCCATCTATAAATATATCTTCTACTGTGATGTTTCTGTCACAAAATGTGACTCCAGAGAATTCACATCTTTATTGAGTCTTTCAATCCATGAGTTTCTGTTTGAATCCTTTGCCTTTTTTTTTTTTTTTTAAAGAAAAATTGGTTTCTAAGAAGTGGTGAGGATAGGAGGTGGACGAGGGATAAAAATCTACCTATTGGGTACAAGGTACACAATTCTGGTGATGGGTACACTGAAAACCCTGACTTCAGCATGAAACAATGCATCCATGTAACAGAAAGCACTTGCACCC
>NW_012139532.1:1564-2514 GCF_000956105.1 Propithecus coquereli
AAATTTTAGCAAGAAAATAAGAGCTGTGTGTTAGAGAGTGACTTGGTTGGGGGTGGTAGAGATGGGCCCCCGTTAGATCTGGGAGTGAGGAAGGGTCCCTCTGAGGTGGTGACATTTGAGCCGAGAAGGAAGGGGTGAGAGGGAGCCACCCCGGCAAGTGCTGCAGGAAGAGCTTTGCAGGCAGACAAGGGCTTGGCTTATTTGAGGATCAGAAAGGAGGACAGTGAGGCTGGAACATTGTGGACAGGGGAGAAAATGATACCTGATGGGGCTGGAGAGGCAGGCAGGAGCCAGGTCATACAGCACTTTGTGGCTGTGGCGGGGAGTTTTAGTCTAAGAGTGGTGGGAAAATACCAGTGGAGGGTTTAAGTAGGGGAGTGATGTGTACCCGATCTGTCTGACTCTGAAGCCTCTGGGGCTCTCGTTACATCTCACTGCGTTCAAGAAATTCTTAAATATGTCTGTCCATCGATCCAGCCAGCTGTTAGCTATTGAGTGTTACTAACGGTAACTGTCTCGTATGTTTCAGACTAGAATGCACAGGTTAGGTATGGTTCCCCATCTCTTAGGGGTGGTGTGGGTAGAAAGTCAGGCAGCCAGCTGGTGGAGAGCAGTGTCACCATCGCTATGATAAAGAAGAGGGTGTGTGCAAACATTCAGAAGGGTCCCCAGTCCAGCCTGGTGGGGGCAATCACAGAAAACTTTGTGAGGGAAGTGATAATAAGCAGAGAACTGGACTGGCCATTGTGGAAAGATGATGCTTGTATTTCATTTTATTTATTTGGGCCTGTC
Organism: Propithecus coquereli; assembly: GCF_000956105.1. Lineage (NCBI taxonomy): Eukaryota > Metazoa > Chordata > Mammalia > Primates > Indriidae > Propithecus > Propithecus coquereli. The sequence goes on from NW_012139532.1 coordinate 2,357, forward strand.
TGGCATTTGCCATGACCTTCTGAAGGCATATTTGCCTTCCTCATATTTTTTAAAAAATTTCTTTACCTATAAATAGGATAAATATTCTTTCAAGTGTTTACTAAGAATTTTAACATTGTGTGCAATGTGGGCATTCTAAGCAACCTCCATAAATATTT
>NW_012139533.1:0-1418 GCF_000956105.1 Propithecus coquereli
TATATCTGTATTTATTACTCCCCTTTCCAGCAAACGCCCACTTCTGGCATCCCTGGGCCTGCCTGGAAGTGGGCCGGTTTGGAAGACCCGGGATGGGACAAGAGGGCCTGCAGCAACAGGCGGCCTGGTCCCGAAGCCACGCTGGGTGACAAGGCGAGGCAGGAAGCAGGGGCGAGCGTGGTGAGAAACTAAGGCAGCCTGTTGAGAACGAGGCGAGCGCAGGCCCCGAGCAGTTTCACTTCCTCAGAGCGCCCAGCCCGCGGCCCGCGCCAGGGACGGGCTTTCCTGCGACCCGGCCGCAGCCGCCGGGTGGCGGGAGACGGGCGCGGCGCAGAGGAGCTCCGGGGAGTCTCTGGCCGGCTCGGGCCGTCAGCGAACGCGATGCTGCCCGCGGCGCCGGGGCCCCGCCGCGGCCCTGCGCCCCCAGGTGGGTAGCGCGCGTGGCGGGGCGCCGGCGGGGTGAGGGCTTTGCGGGGACGAGCGGCCGCCGAGAGCCCTTCTCCCTCCGCGGCGGCCCCGTCCCGACCGCTCCGCGGGGAGTCCGAGCGCCGCGGCCGGGAGCGCGCCCCGCGTCCGCCGCTCGCGAGGACCTGGAACTTTCCAGAGCACCCAGGAGCGGGTCCGGCAGTTTCGAAAATCACTTGGGAACGCGTGTGACAGTGACGCGCGTGATCTCAAGTTCCGTAAAGAGAGCGACACCGCCGCGTGCAGCGTCGCCCACTTACCCGCCGGGCGGAGCAAAAGCCGGCGGGGTCAATGGCGAGTTGGGACCGCGCCCCCCGCCAGGCTGGTGGCCTCACAGCCGCCCCCAGGCCCCCGCTCTGTGCTCACTTGGTGAAAGGGAAACAGCGAATTGGGTCGAACACATCAATGTTTCGACATCTCCAAGTGGACGTTAAGGCAGAGCAGCCTTCGCTGGCCTCTGTAAATAAACCCACCTTGTCTTTAGAACCTTGAGCTAATTACCTTTTGTGTAATTTCAGCCTAACAAATTTAGTTAAATAGAATGGGGTGCAATTTCTTGCAAACTCTAGGTTGAGCACTTTAGCCAGAAGATGGCTTTTGTTTCACTTGTATTTAGTCCTTTTTGAAGTATTTCAAATGCATTTGCAAATTATGTCATGATCATAAAAAGGGTTTAATTTGAAAATTAAAAAAAAAACTTGGGTATTAATATTACTGAAGATGTTAGTGGTGCGAAACGCAAGAGGAAAATATATTGTGAAATTCTTTTAATTTGCTAAATAGTATTAAATTTCTCATAGCTTACTAGCGTTTTCTTAGGTAATGTAATTTTGGCTTCTCTTGGCTAGTGCATTTTTAATTTGCAAATTATGTCATGATCATAAAAAGGGTTTAATTTGAAAATTAAAAAAAAAAACTTGGATATTAATATTACTGAAGATGTTAGTGGTGCG
>NW_012139533.1:2589-2879 GCF_000956105.1 Propithecus coquereli
ACATAGTGAGACTCTGTCTCAAAAAAAAAAAACAAAAAAAAACCATACAAACAACTCTAGTTTGGAGAGGCTACTTAGATGCATAAGAAATTTTTTACTGGGCCCATTTGTGAGTTGGAGCAGGAGTAGGAAATAAATTTTATATGGGATTTAAGATCACTTTTCAACGTATAAACCTAGCCTAGAAAGTCTGGGTAAAATGGAATATTTTAAAAATTACAATCTTATCTACATCTTAATTTCTACATTTTATCTACATCTTAATTTCTAGATATCTATAGCAATTTCTA
>NW_012139534.1:0-980 GCF_000956105.1 Propithecus coquereli
AAAAAAAAAAAAAAAAAAAAAAAAAACCACACCAGAATGGGAGAATATATTTGCAAATCATAATCTGATAAGGGACTTGTATCTAGAACATAAAAAGAACTCTTACAATTCAACAATAACAAGACAACACAGTAAGAAAAACAGTCAAAAAATCTGAATAGACATTTCACCACAATGCAGAAGCCACTTCATATCCACTAGGATGGCTGTAATAAAAAAGACTGGCAATAACAAGAGTTAGCAGGAGTGTGGAGAAACCTCAAACATTGCTGGTGGGATACTAAAATGGCGTAGCCACTTTGGAAACTGTTTGGAAGTTCTTCAAAAAGTTAAATAGTTACCATATGACCCCTCAAGTCTACTGCTAGGTATATACCCAAAAGGAATTGAAAACAGTACTCAAACAAATACGTGTGCACATATATTCATAGTAGCACTATTCACAATAGCAAAAAGATGGAAAGAGCCCAAATGTCCATCAATAGATGAATGAATTAAACAGATTATGGTATATACATACAATGATATATTATTCAGCCATAAAAAGAATGAAGTACTGATGCATGCTGCAAACATAGGCTAACTGGATGAGTGATACCTTGCATAAATAGTGTGTGATATATTATACATATAACATTATGAAACATTATAGTAAGTGGAAGAAGCCAGATATAAAAGGTCACATATTGCATGATTCCATCTATATGAAATGTTCAGAATAGATAAATCCACAGAGACAGCACACAGATTACTGGTTGCCAGGCGCTAGGACATGGGGGAGAGGAGGAATGGGAGTGACTGCTCAATGGGTAAGGGGTTTTACCTCGGAGTGATGGAAATGATTTGGAACTAGATGAAGGTGGCAGTTGCACAACACTGTGGATGTACTGAATGCCACTGAATTGTTTCACCTTAAGACGGTTAATTTTGTGTTATGTAAATTTCACCTCAATTAATTATTTTTTAAAAGCTTAAGAAAG
>NW_012139534.1:1030-2197 GCF_000956105.1 Propithecus coquereli
TAATAATAAAAAAAATAATCACCACCTCCTAGGACTGTAGAGAATTAGCTAAACCATATAGGCTCTGTTTGTGCCAGCACTCTACTCTTCTCTGCTCCCCTATCACCCACTCCGTCTCTCTCTTCCACCCCCCACCCCTTGTCTATACACATATCATCATGGTCTCCCAAGGAGCATTAATGTAAAAAGGTGCAGGAGGAGGAGCCCCAGGCATTGTGGTCCATACCTCATCTAGTGCACTATCTTTGTCCTGGCAGATTGCAAGAAGATAGATGGAGGCTCTGAAGACCACCAGTTGGGGGCGCTCGCCCTGGTCCTGCAGAGACAGGAGGAAGCTTTGCACGGCCACAGATAACTCTGCCTCTGAGACAAACCTGTCAACCAAGGATAGCCTGAGTCAGAAAGGTAGAGTGGACAGGCCAACAGGCTCTTCTGTCCTGCCTGGCCACTGCCCTAGCATGCCCACGACCTAAAGACACCTTGCACAAATAGTGTGCTATATATACTTACAAAGCATTGTCACATATAAACATCACATGGTTCTATGTCTTGTGTAAGGCTCTGTTAGGAGCCAAAGACTCCTCATTCACACTTGGGAGGTAAGGTATCTGTCTGCTGGACCAACACTGTTAAAGAGAAGGGTGCTACTTCTGGGACAGCTGGTCCACCCCTCTCTTCTTATATTTATTATTAAACAGTGGCATGTTCAATGGGCTATTTTCTGTGTTGGGTGGGTAGTCAATGCTTATACATGCAAGAAAGATGGGGAGGAAAGGAGACTGATTTTTCACTGTATACCCTTTTATGCCCTTTGAATTTTCTACTATGGGTATTTCTTGCCTATTAGAGTAAGTATGGAAAAAAATTAAACATTTCAAAATGGATAATACTAAATGCAATATGGTATCCTGGATTGTGTCCTTGAATAGAAAAGAAACAGTAGACAAAAAACTAGTGAAATCTGTATAAAGTTTAGTTACTAATAATGTACCAATGTCAGTTTCTTATTTTTTGGTAAGTATGTCATGGTTATGTTAGCCTTGGAGGAAAAAGGGTAAGGGGTATAAAAGAACTCTCTGTACTCTTTGCAACTCTTCTGTAAATCTAAAATTACTCCAAAATAAAATGGTTAAATAAACATTTTAAATAAAATAATGACAAGTTTTA
>NW_012139535.1:0-930 GCF_000956105.1 Propithecus coquereli
TTATATTCTTTGTTGCTTATTAGAAAAAAGTTCTTTTGTTTTTTAGGGTTTATAATGTACGGTTTTTGTTATTTTATTATTTTAGCCACAGAGTCTCCCTCTGTTGCCCAGGCTGGAGTGCAGGTGGTGTGATCATAGCTCACTGCAGCTTCAAACTCCTGGGCTCAAGAGATCCTTGTGCCTCAGCTTCTAGAGCAGCTGGGACTATAGGCACATGCAACTGTGCCTGGCTCATTTTTTTTCTTCTTTTTAGAGATGAGGTCTCACTCTTTTTGCCCAAGCTGATCTTGAACTCCTGGCCTCAAGCGATCCTCCCACCACAGCTTCCTGAGTAGCTGGGATCATCGATCCATTTAAAAGTTCCCCATAAACCTTTCACTCAATGCTATAAGCACATCATGATGATTGTTGGCAGAACCATCTTTTCATTAGGGGTTAATAAGTGGTAGTTTTCTAATGCTATCACTCATTCTTATTCTTTATTTATTAATTGTAATTCTTTTTATCAGAAAGCACTTTCCTCATCAACTATTTAATAATCTGAAATACAGTTTATATAGGAAAGAAAGAATAAATGCTGAATTCTTTCTTTTACCAGTTTTCAGAATGAGTTGGTGGCCTAGCAATTTCCAAAGATAACTTTTTCTTTTAAGTATCATCACATACTCATGGATTTCTCTTTTTCTATAACGTGTCGTGACCAACTGCAGTGATTATTTGTCTTATTTTTAGCCAGTGGGAGTCCTTTAAAATTGCCTCCTGTGTCTTTTTGACACAACCCCCATCCTCTACCACAGCTTCCTTGCTTTCTGGTACAATTAGATATCCCAGGATTAGTTTGTACATTATCTGCCTAAGATCTACACTCAGGTATTTCTTCAAAGATCCCTGCCTTTTTTTTAAGTGGTAAATGATATTTAGAGACCTTAC
>NW_012139535.1:980-1468 GCF_000956105.1 Propithecus coquereli
AAGTAAATTTAATATTAAAGTACATTTTTTCATTATACTGAATAATTATAAAATATTCACGGCACAAAGCTTTTGTATAGTCAGAAAAGAGATTATTATTATCTCTGTTACAGAGTAAATAGGACTGCTCTGTTTAAACCTAGGACATATGAAACTCAATTGTAGAAAAATACAAATATAAATAACAAAAGATAAAACAACTCATAGTTTTGTTATCCATAGATCATCATTTTTACACATCATGTGTATTACTACAGATATTTCTTTATATCGACTTATTTTTTCTTTTAACAAAATTATATTCAAGCTGTGAATGCTCTTTGTTCATCTGAACGTTTCACCCAATAATGTATCATAGCATCTTTTTATGACAATAAATATTCATCCACAGCCTATTTTTTATGCCTTAATAGTTTTCTATTTTATGGATAGTCCACTGTTTATTTAACCAGCTCCTTATTGTTGGGCATTGTCTTGCCGCCAAGTCT
>NW_012139536.1:0-786 GCF_000956105.1 Propithecus coquereli
ACTTTCAAAGAACTTATGCCTTAATCACTTAAAAAATAAATAGAACCTTGGAGAAAACAGAAAAAGTGTTGAGATAGAAGGGCTTGTTGACACCACAGTTGGAGGGCCTGCACCACAACTGGAGACAAGAGAGTGACACCTCTGTCCTTTTGTGTTTTGGTATTGATCTCAGGTGAGATTCGGGAGAAACGTGCCTCTGGTTCCAACCAGCAGAGGGTCAGCAAACGTAGAGAAAATACTCAAGCCAGTAAGCATTTAAAAGGATGTCATTAAAAAAAAAAAAAAAAGAACCTTGGAGGAAACAGAAAAAGTGTTGAAATAGAAGGGCTTGTTGACACCACAGTTGGAGGGCCTGCACGACAACTGAAGACAAGAGAGACACCTCTGTCCTTTTGTGTTTTGGTATTGATCTCAGGTGAGATTCGGGAGAAATGTGCCTATAGTTCCAACCAGCAGAGGGTCAGCAAACATAGAGAAAATACTCAAGCCAGTAAGCATTTAAAAGGATGTCATTAAAAAAAAAAGGAAGAGAACCCAGATTGTAAAAGATAAAATTGTTAAAATTATGTGGAAATATTTCCAATAAAAATAAACAAGAAATATAGATATCTCAGGCAGAAAGGAATAATGTTGCACACATGGCTCAAAGATCAGGTGGCGGAGCTGTGCTCATTGGGGTGGTGAGGAAGGAGGAAGGGGAAATTTCTGAACTTGGACCAATACACAGGCTGTGCCGTAGGGATGACCCTCTCCTGAGATCCATCCAAACTCATCAAATTGTACACA
>NW_012139536.1:3081-3387 GCF_000956105.1 Propithecus coquereli
AAAATTACATTTTTAACTATTTGTGTGTGTGTGCCTACTGTTTGAGATCATGTAGAGCTAGCTGCCAAAACAAAAACACCAAAGTGGTATAAGATCTCAAATGTATTTCCTGCTTACATAACAGTATCTGACAGGTGATCGGAATGGGGGAAGGCCCTCCTTCATGCCTTACTGGAGACTCAGGCTCACTGACGTTCTGTCATCTTTGACACATGATTTTCTAAGTTGCCCTGGGAGACTGAATCCATGACATCTTGCCAGAAGGGACAAGAGTTAGGAGGAGCACTTCTGGGAGGCTTGATAGGC
>NW_012139537.1:0-2198 GCF_000956105.1 Propithecus coquereli
GGGATTCCGTTAAATAAGAGGCAGCGACGTGGGACCAGCCTTCTCTCGGCCACTCAGCTACATGGGCAGGCAGAGGGTCCGCGGAGGGCGGGACTTAACCCAGGCTGCGGCCTAAGAAAATTGGAGGGAAGGAAGAGGGGTGCGAGGAGGCGGTTATAACAATGAACCTTAGAACCCAAGCTGGGTAACCGGGAACGAAGGCTTCAGGGGGGTGAGGAGCTGTGCGGACGTGGCAGCTCCACGGATTTTTAGGTTCTGGTGTGTTTGAAGAATTGTTTGACTGTGGGTCTTTGTGGAAAAAAGATTGTGGTTCCAGATACTTTATTAAATATAACAGATATTGAATATTTTAGGTAGATTGAGCTGTTTGGGGTATTGTAAATTTTCATCTATCTGATTCCACATAATAAGTCTCATCTTCTCAATGTCTCTTCCACAATAGTCACAGAATGAGAGAGAGAAGGTGAGACAGCTTTGCTGCTCCTGGAGGTGGTTAAAAGTGGGTAACAGCATAATCAAAGCCCATCCTCTGTGAGGTATCGTCCAACGTCTGCTCAGTTCTGGGGGATCATGTTGTTTTGTCAATGTTTTATGTTCAATCACAGAATCCAATAATGTGTAAAATTGCATCAAATACATTTGAAAATGAAGCCACCTCTCATGAAGTATTAAGTACAGAAGACATTCGGGGGCATTACGCAGACAATTCATGAAGGTCACTTGGAATGAGAAGGGTTCTTACTCTGTTTAGATCCACGGTGCTTAGCCGCCACGTTCACCTGTTAGGAGAAATAGATACTGTGCTCACTATAGCTCATTAGTGTTTTGTGATATTCTGCATCATGAGGTCATTAATTTTAAATAAGTTTATGAATAGAGTCCCAGTCAGAAACACTATGGAGGATGTTTCATTTTTCAGTCTCAAAATCCTAAATATTAATAATCGGTAAAAACTTTTAAAAAGCCAATTTTGAACAAATTTTATTTATTAATTAATTTTCCTATTCTACTTCAATGCCTACTTTGGAGCTTTTAAAAGATATTTAAAATCACATGTAGAAAAACTGTGGAGATACATGTGATAAGAACAGACAAAATCTGTCATTCGGAAGAGAGACAAGAAGGCGTCCTGGACCTGAGCCCTGAGAAGTGCCCTGGCTGGAGAAAGACAAGTAGAGAGCGGGCCCAAGCTCTGAGCTGGGTGCACAGCTCCTGCGTAAGACTGAAGCTGAGACAGAATCTGGAGAACAGCCCCAGCCAACTAAGCCGGCCACTGCGGAGTCCTGATGGCAGCAGACCGTCTCCAAGCTGCAGGTGTCAAGGGAAGACCTAAAGCCAGCGGTGGAGCAGGCATTGAGAAAAACCTTCTGACAAGCAGATCCTACCCCAAACACAAGGCAATTCAGGGGAAACTGAGGCCCATCGTGCACTGAGAGTAACCACAGCAATAACTGAAAGAAAAGCAACGCAAGTGCGGATTAGATGGGCTCCAACTCCACATTTGATGCCTGGACAAAAATGAGGCATGTCAATTTCTAGGCGCAAAAAGTATTTCCTTCAGTCTCTGCTGTGCTACAAAAGATATCTGCCTTGAACAAAAACTATGAGACATACAAAAAAGATGTGTAAAAATAGTATACTGCCAAGGAACAAAGCAATTACCAGAACCAGACTATTATATGACAGTGATGTGGAAACTATCACAGAGAAAATGTAAAATGAATATGACTAATATTTTAAATCCTAGAAGAAGAAATGGAAAACATGCACGATAAGACTGGTAATCTTATCAGAGAGATAAAAATTATAAAAGCCAAACAAATGGAAATCCTGGAAATTAAAGTCACTGTAGAAGATGAAGAATTATTTTGACACACTAACCATTGAACTTGACACAGAAGAGGAAAGAATCAACGAACTTGAAAATACGTCAGTAGAAATCACCCAGGCTGAAACACAAAAACAAAAAAGTGTGGAGAGAGAGAGAGGAGAGGACAGAACACAGCAACCAAGAGCTGTGAGACAGTATCAAATGATCTAGCACTGATGTCATTGGAATTCCAGGAGGAAATGAAATACATGCAGAGATAATCACTGAAAATTCTCCAAAAATTAAAGACAATTACAACACAGGTCCAAGAAGCTTAGAGAACACAAAGCAGGATAAATACAGTTAATTTAAATGTATAGGACAGCCA
>NW_012139537.1:3978-4291 GCF_000956105.1 Propithecus coquereli
AACTCTTTCCATTCTAGAAAACTGTCTTTTATTATTTTTTGATTATTTTATTGATGGTTTCCTCTACTTTCTTCATTCTCTCTCTCTAGAACTCTGTCATTTGGATATTAACTCCCTGCTTTCCCCTCGAATTTTTGTATTCTTCCTTACCTGTTTTCATCTTACTGTCCTTCTCATTATGGGACAGTTTGTTAACTTGATCTTTAAATACTTCTCTTGAGTTTTTATATTTCTTTTATTATGATTTTAATTTCCAAGAGCACCTTTACGTACAGGTGGGATAAGACAATTATCCCATATTCATCTTCCTTAG
>NW_012139537.1:4341-4705 GCF_000956105.1 Propithecus coquereli
CACCGTAAGGCAGAAAATGAAATAATGCAAGAAAAAAATTACTAGTAGGACTTTTCTGCTTGATCCCTAGACACTTTGTTATCAATTGGAACACATATATGGCTCTTAACATCAGTTTGCTTTGGGGAGAAGTTTGTTATCATTTTTGCAAAGTGTGATATCTAATTATATACATCAATATTAAGAAAAAAGTGCAATTATTAATGCATGGCATACTATCAGAGCCCTTTAGACTCAATTTTAGAGTGTTTCATTTATATCTGTAAATCTTTGTAAGAACTGATATTTTCTAACTTTTAATTGTTCTTAGGATACAATTAAAATTCATATTGTTTTTTAAAAAATTGGGATGAAACATTTTCTA
>NW_012139537.1:4755-5157 GCF_000956105.1 Propithecus coquereli
CATACAAGCACTCCACCACCATCAACAGAATACATGCTCTTCTCAAGTACATGTAAAATATTCACCAAAATGAACCATATTCTAGGTTAAAAAACAAACATTATCAAATTTAGAAGAATTAAAATTATTGAAAGTATATTCACTGAACATAATGAAATTAAACTAGAAATCACAGAAATATACCTAGAAAATCACCAAATATTTGGAAATTAAATTTCACATTGAAAAATAACCCCTGAATAAAGAGCAAGTCATGAAGGAAATTAAATGACATTATGAGTTGAAATAAAATGAGAAGACAACATATCGAATTTTGTGGAATGCTTCCAACAGAATGCATGGAGGGAAATGTGTAGCATTAAATGTGTAGTTAGAAAAGAAGAAAGAGACCAAAGCAATGAT
>NW_012139537.1:17092-17400 GCF_000956105.1 Propithecus coquereli
ATAAATCTAAGATAAATTGTGAAATATTAGTGTTCTTGTTTTCCTTATGTCTTAAATATTTTACCTTCTTAGGAACTATGTCATTATTACTCATCAGTGAGGGTACATACACATATACACAGCTGTCCCTTGATGCCCATGGGTGATCAGTTCCAGAATCCCCCTTAAATGCCAAAATCCAAGGATGCTCAAGTCTCATATAAAACAGCATAGTATTTGCACGTAACCTGCGCACGTCCTCCTGTACGCTTTAAGTCATCTCTAGATTACTTATAATACTTAATATAATGTAAATGGTTATATACTAT
>NW_012139537.1:17450-17790 GCF_000956105.1 Propithecus coquereli
CGAATTTTGTGGAATGCTTCCAACAGAATGCATGGAGGGAAATGTGTAGCATTAAATGTGTAGTTAGAAAAGAAGAAAGAGACCAAAGCAATGATGTAAGCTTCTACCTTAATAAACTATAAAAATAGGAGCAAATCAAACCCATATTAATCATCAGGAAGAATAATAAAGAACAGAAATCAATCTAATTGAGAATAGAAAAACAAAACAGAAAATCAATCAGGCCAAACCATTGTTCTTTGAAGAAAAATCAGTGAAATTGACTTATCTCTGCCAGACTTGCCAAAGAAAGAAAGAAAGAAGCCACATGTTATGAATACATGTAATGAAACAGTGCCCA
>NW_012139537.1:19416-19725 GCF_000956105.1 Propithecus coquereli
ATCCTCCTGCTATGGCCTCCCAAAGTGCTAGGTGGGACTTCAGGTGTGAGCCACTGTGCTGGAATGTCTAGAATTTTTAAAACCCTATTCTAAAACCCTTGTAGTGTTTTAGTTTTCCCATTGCTGGAGAGATGACTAAAATCAATCTGATTCTTTAAACCAAAACGTTTTTTCCCTTTAGTAATTTATATAATTTTCTTTTTGTGTTCAGGGTTAACTAAGTTTTCAAGGATATAACTTAATTAAGTATATTTTCATTTATTTTATTGTACATATGATGGGCTCTTAAAGCTAGGAACTCTTTCCATT
>NW_012139537.1:22677-24442 GCF_000956105.1 Propithecus coquereli
GCAGAAAAGCAGGACAGGGTTATCTTCCCAGAAGCAAGACTGAAGTGTGTCCACTTCCCGCCCAGCCTGCCTAGCATTGGTTATAACGATTTACTCCTATTTCTGAGAACTTTGTAAGTGGCAAATGGTCCTTAATTGGAATTCTAATTTGCGTTTCCGTGAGAACTAATAAAGTTAAAATCGTTCCCTAATTTGACAGGTCTTTTAAAGTTTTTGTTATGTACTTCTCCGTAACAATTGCACGTTTTTCCTCCTAGTGTTTGCATCGGTCATATTGACGTGTGGAAGCTCAGTGTACTAAGGTCAAGTTGTGCGTGTGGTGGTGGAGGGGCAGGGTGTGCATTCCTGGTCCTTTAATCTCTGAACGATAAGGTGTGAACAGTTTATTATGTATAAATAAAATGCAAGCATCTGAGAATCATGCGCTACGCATCAGGTTCTAGCTTGACACTGGTATCCCCCTGCCTGGCCCCCGGTTTCCTCATCAGTCGAAAGGAAGAGTTGATCATTATCACCCAACAGGACAGCGCCTTCCACCTGCGAAGTCTCACAGCAGAGACTCTAGGCCTGGTGATGAGGGTGTGTTTTCAAACGCGCTGAACCCTCACCACACCCATCTCCCTGCTCTATCCGCCTCCCTAGACAGATGCTGCTTGCACAAGGGCAAGAATCGTGGCTTCCTCACTCCTGTCTCCCTCCCATTCCCTGCTTTAACCTCTTAACAGAGATCTGAACAGGAGACCTCGCCCATTCCCTCAGTATTACTCAGGTAGCTCCTTCAGTTGGAGAAATAAATGCTCAAAAGAAAGCATTTTAACAAATTGCTTAAACAAATGGATTGATTTTCTCCCTCCCATTTTCTTTTTTATTATTAAATTTTGATTTCTGCAATCTGCATCTTTTTTCCTCCTTGGTATTTTAATTAGATAGTAGAATTTAAAAATAGGGTCTTCAGTATATTAAGAAAGTTGCAGTGGTGTTTAATTTATGTGGGACAGCTGGTAGATTTCTGATTTGAGAGGATTTTTTTTTTAATTCTGTCATCTGAACTTTGCTTTGGCAATGCTGCAAATTAGCAGCTATTCATTCTTTAATGAACAAGGGTTCATGTAAATTTCAGCTATGAATAGGCAATCAGGATTTCTTTGGGCATAATGGGTTATTTACCAGGCTTCCATTTCAATTTTGAACTCTTTGCTTCTTTAAACACCACCCTATATAATTTTGCAGCCATCTAATTACATATGTATATATTTACCATATCGATATTGCCTTTGTGCCTATATCTTCTCCAAATTGCTTTATTAAAATAATGGCAAAACTCACCCTACCTGAAGTGGAGCTGTAACACTGAGCAGCGATGAGGCTGCGCAGCCTGGGTAGCAGGGTGGGTGATGGCTTTGGAGGAAGTGTGGCCCCACGGCTGCCGTGGCAGATGGCGGATCCAAGGCACTTGGACATTTCATTATCCCGCCCCCCCCCATTGGCTTAAAAGCTCTACTTCAAGACCAATCCTCAGCTGTGAGAAAGATGGTTCATCTGTGTTTTTTTCCCTTTTTCTGATACGTTATAGAGCTGCCACATTGTGAGGTTTACGGAAGCCCCAAGGCCGCCGGCCTGAACTGGGTTTCAGAACTGGATGCTAGACGAGCGCCTAAAGCGCTTTAGGATCGAGACCACGCGCAGCGGTGTTCTCACTCTGGCCCTCCCACCCTTCGTCCACCTTCTTTCCTTCTGAGTAAAGTCCCAGTGAGAAGGAAGCGTG
>NW_012139537.1:25682-25996 GCF_000956105.1 Propithecus coquereli
GAGACGGGGGTCTCGCTCTTGCTCAGGCTGGTCTCGAACTCCTGAGCTCAAATGATCCACCTGCCTCGGCCTCCCAGAGTGTTGGGATTACAGGCGTGAGCCACCATGCCCGGCCGGAAAGTTAACTTTTGCCACTCACTCTTTTGAAGTAGGCTGTGCAGCCTCCTCCACTGTGGTTTATATTCCTGAAACGCAAACCTAAACATGTCACCTCCTGACTCAAAATGTGACACTTCTTGACAACACGCTGAAATACTACTAGACTCTCATGTGTTAGGCAAAGCCTCACAGAAGGCCCAGACCTGCTCCCCCAG
>NW_012139537.1:36421-36841 GCF_000956105.1 Propithecus coquereli
GAGGTATCCAGAGAAGGCGTTGTTATCACAGGAGATGACAGCTCCGTGCGTGTTATTGCCCCTGCAGACCTTCCGGTGGGACAAGACGCGGAGGTGAAGACAGTGGTATTGATGATCCTGACCTTGTACAGGCCTAGCTAACATATATGTTTGTCTTAGATTTTAACAAAAAAAAGTTTTTAAAAGAACAGAACAGAAAAGTTAACTGTGGAACAACCTCAGGCAGGTCCTTCAGGAGGTATCCAGAGAAGGCGTTGTTATCCCAGGAGATGACAGCTCCGTGCGTGTTATTGCCCCTGCAGACCTTCCGGTGGGACAAGACTCGGAGGTGAAGACAGTGGTATTGATGATGCTGACCTTGTACAGGCCTAGCTAACATATATGTTTGTCTTAGATTTTAACAAAAAAAAGTTTTTAAAG
>NW_012139538.1:0-277 GCF_000956105.1 Propithecus coquereli
GTGGTTTTTGGGTAGAATGTCCTGTAAATGTCAGTCAGGTCCATTCGTTCTAGAGTTCTGTTTAAGTCCATTATTTCTTGTTAATTTTCTGTTTAGAGGGTCTGTCCTGTGCTGTCAGTGGGGTGTTGAAGTCTCTGACTATGATGATGTTGCTGTTTATCAATTTGTTTAGACCAAGTAGAGTTTGCTTTGTCAATCTGGGTGCACCTAAGTTGGGTGCATACATATTTAGAATTGTTATGTCTTCTTGTGGAACTGTACCCTTCACCATTATATA
>NW_012139538.1:2595-4232 GCF_000956105.1 Propithecus coquereli
ATATTTAAATAAGTAGGATCCTCTTATGCTTTAATTGATAGTTCTCTATCTATATTCCCTATGACACTCTTCTGCTTAAAATCATCAAATATCAGAGTTATGGAAGCTTTTTAAAGAAATGATGATATAGAGGTCCACACAGGGGATATGACTTGAGCCAGGTTAAATGTTTATTTGCAGAGTAGCAGGAAACCTTGAATTTTCTATCCCAGTTCAGAACTATTTTCATTGCACCAAAACCACCTCCTATAAGTTAGTCTCATGAAAGTTTCGTACACTTAATTTTAAGTTCCTATCTCTATGGGGAAGGAAGCTTTTGCCTGTCTGAGAGACAACTTACTCATTCAAGAAATCATTCATTCACATAAATTGTTTGTTTGCCTAAGTACTGAGGCAATAACAATGGACAAGACAGCCAGGATCCCTGTTTTTCTAATGCGTACATACTACTTATATAGTCAGAAAGCAAGCATATGAGTAACAAATAGGTAAGGCGATTTTAGATAGAGATAGATATAGGGTTTGTCAAATGTAGGGTGGTCATGAGAGCCTCTCCGAGGAGAGGGGAAAAGGCTTGCTGTGGAGCATCACCTATATCTCTCCCGTTAGGACTGAAGCATTCATCTCCTAGCTTCTGGGAGCCTTGCCTACCAACGGCCCTCAGAGAAAGTCCACAGATGAAAAGGATTGTCTCCCCCAAAATTGCAGCCTGCATCCAGTGGCTGGTTGATATGGGAGTTTAGTGACTAAGCCACCTTGCCCCAGTTCAGGGCCATCCTTACTCCCGAGCTCTTTACAGGATTTTTTGAGGCCTTTGTTGCAACTTCATTGCAGTTCTGTCTAATCCTGCTTCTGTTACTCCCTGCACAGGTATTGGTGCCATATACATTGAGCACATATAACTCCATCTCAGAGTCAGTGCATCAGGAAACCCGACCTCCACAAATGGTGAACCATTCTTCTATGAATAAAGAAAAAAAACACTGTCCAAAGTAACAGTGAGTATTAAGGCCCTTAAGATGGGGTGGCTGGGGCATGATGTGTGAGGGTTACGATGGTATGTGTTGAGGTCAGAGACAGAGGCAGGAACTAGAACATAGGGCCATGCAGGCCAACGTGTGGAGTCTTGATTTTGTTTTAAATATAAAAGGAAGTATTTGAAGAGTTTTAAGAAAAATGTGTGTAATGATTAAAAGATTAAAGATCACTTTTTTGTGTGAAGAATGAATTATATCAAGGATAGGGTGGAGGGTGGAAATAAAATCAGGAAGACCAGTCAGGTAGCTTTTATAAAGATATGGAAGAAAAATGATGTTGGATGGATTGTGATGGCAGATTTGGACATAGAGGAGAGAAATTCGAGAATTATTTTGGAAGTGGGCTCCATAGGATTTGCTGCTGGATTAAATGCAGAGAGTGATACATAGAAAGAATAAAACATGATTTCTAGCTTTTAGTTCTTGCAGTTGGGTGGATGGTGCTGCCATTTGTTAAGATGGAACAGACTGGAAAAGGGAAAACAGGGAAGCAAATACATAAAGAATCTATTTTCAACATATAATATTCAAGGTGGATTTTAGACATTTGCATGAATGAATATAGGTCTTAGAGGAAAGAGATTTTATATATATAAGATA
>NW_012139539.1:0-984 GCF_000956105.1 Propithecus coquereli
CAAAATGATTCAGATTATCACCAGTGGTGACATGGGATAAATCCAGGTGACGGGAAAGGTGTTTGGAGATCTAGTGACTTGAGTACTTAGTCATCACCCAACCATATTCTAAAGATAGTGGAGTCACCTGGCATCTTTGGTGACCATAGAGTTTACACAGGGAAAAGACAAATGAAGGCTGTGCTCAGACAACTAAGAACACATGTAGAGAACTAGGAAGCCTCCATGACAGCTTTTTTTTTTTTTGATTCAGAGTCTCACTGTGTCAACTGGGCTCTAGCACATTGACTGCCACACCAGAAAAAAAATTTTTTTCCTTGGGGCCACAGTGTTTTATTACGAAAATAGAACAAAAACTTTGAAAACAAAACAACCCTTTCTAATTTAATGAAAAATTTGTTATTTTGTGCGTGAGGTACGTGCAACTTGAAAAATAGTTCACACAGGTCCCAAGGTAAAGAGACGTGTGAGTTACATATGCTTCACGAGACCCTGGGCTCAAAACTAGCGTGTGTTAAATACAACTCACACAGCAGTTAATGTGCTAGAGTGCAGTGGCTCACTGCAGCCTCCAACTCCTGGGCTCAAGTGATCCTCCTGCCTCTGACTCCTGAGTAGCTAGGACTACAGGCACCTGCCACTGTGCCTGGCTAATTTTTCCTTTTTTCCTCTTGTAGAGACAAGGTCTCGCTATGTTGCTCAGGCTGGTCTCCAACCCCTGATCCCAAGCAATCCTCCCACGTCAGCCTCCCAAAGCACTGGGGTTACAGGCATGAGCCACCCCGCCAGGCAACAGCTTTGGAAGAGTCCCGCATCTCCTTCGCAGGTCCCTGCCAAGAACCAAGCTTGGGATCTGTCTGTAGGAATCCAGAGTGGCTATGGTGGACCTTCATGCTAAGACAAGGGCACTAATGGGGAAGCAGTGGGGTCCTGAGACATGGAATGGGGACATTTGGAGAGACATGGGTGAGGCTGGGGAATTTT
>NW_012139539.1:13220-13964 GCF_000956105.1 Propithecus coquereli
AGACAAACAAAAGCTGAGGGATTTCATCAACACCAGACCTCTTCTGTAAGAAATGCTAGAAGAAGTTCTTCAATCTGAAAGAAAAGAATGTTAATGAACAATAAGAAATCATCTCAATGGCTGGATATTGTGGCTCATACCTAGCACTTTGGGAGGCTGAGGCAGGAGGGTAGATTGAACCCAGGAGTTTGAGACCAGCCTGGGCAATAGTGAGACCCTGTCTCTACAAAAAATAAAAAAAAAAAATAGCCAGCCATGGTGGTGCATGCCTGTAGTCCCAGCTACTCGGGAGGCTGAGGCAGGAGGATCGCTTGAGCCCAGGAGTTTGAGGTTGCTGTGAGCTAGGATGAAACCACTGCACTCTACCTACCCAGGCAACAGAGTGAGGCTGTGTCTAAAAAAAAAAAAGTATACAACTCACCAGTAATAGGAAGTACACAAATACATAATACTGTATTGCTCTGTAATTGCAGGGTCTAGCCTGGGCAACAGAGCAAGACCCTGCCTCAAAAAAAAAAAAAATTAGCTGACCCTAACCATAAGAGTTTATTACTGGACTATCAGTTCTATTCCACTGATCCGTATATCCATTCTTATGCCAGTAACACACTGTCTTTTTTCATAGGCCTAAATATAAGAGCTAAAACTATAAAACTGTTAGAAGAAAATATAGGGATAGGCTGGGCACAGTGGCTTGCACCTATAATCCTAACATTCTAGGAATCCAGGAGGCAGGAGGATCAC
>NW_012139540.1:0-1125 GCF_000956105.1 Propithecus coquereli
CTATATGATGACTTCCTACAGTGAAGTAAAAAATCTTCTCATTATAAAATTCTAAGCTTAGCTTTTTTGTTTTGTGCTAAACAGAGATCCTTTGTACTGTAAAGTTGCATTAAGAGCCCAGCAAATTGCTTACATCAATGCTCGGAGCACTCCAGACGAATGCTGTGAGGCAATCTGAAGCTATGGGACCATCATCAGGCTTCCCTGCTCCCATTTTATATAGGCAGGTCTAAGGGCCTAGGAGGAAGAGAGTACCCCAAAAAAGCAATGACAACAAAACTGAACCAGTCTTCTCCTTTTTGCACCAGTGTGGCCTTGTACCAAAAATATTTATCAAGCCCACTATTTAGGAACTCCTGCTGAGAGGAACTAAAAGGTATAAATGAGTTCTGGAGCAAATTCCTATTTTTCATGTTGGGCTCCAACTCTTTGGACCTGTCACCTTATCTATAAATTAATGGGTTTAATAGATCTGTCTCTAAGGCATCTATACTGCATACAGCAATAACAAGAAGACTGCACTAAGGAAACCCCATGAGTTCATCCTCCATGAGCTCATGCCCCCACCCCCAAATCTCCTACATTCTTAGAACGTGGCAAAAGGAAAGAATTCTAAGTCTTCTCTTTGCCCAGTAGAGGTGTGACCTCGGGATTCTTTCTTTAGTAGCACTATATGGCATATATTATTTTGTAATAATATATTAGTTGACATTAACCTGGAAAACTATTACAGATGACTTTTCTAAAAACAGAGACTGGCGCAGTTAACTTTATTAGTGCCTACTGTGTGCCAGGCACTGTACTCAATGCATCTCCATAAAGTACCTAATTTCACATAAACCCAGATTTTGTGAAAATGGCTTTGGTCTTTAATGAATGGCCTAAAGGGCTGTCACTGAGAGGAGGCTGCAGTAGGGGCTGAGCAAAACCAACACTGCTTCTTTCACACTTGTTGGCTTTGTAAAGGATTTTGTCCATTGTTCAACTATTATCTTTATGATCCTCTGTCAAAACGAATCAAAATTTGAACTCATGGCCGGGCGCGGTGGCTCACGTCTGTAATCCTAGCACTCTGGGAGGCCGAGGCGGGCGGATTGTTTGAGCTCAGGAGTTCGAAACCAGCCT
>NW_012139540.1:2665-4848 GCF_000956105.1 Propithecus coquereli
TGCTCAGGCTGGTCTTGAACCCCTGACCTCAAGTGATCCTCCCGCCTTGGCCTCCCAGAGTGCTATGCCCGGCCCACATCCTGGTCATTTTTAATCACTCCTTAATTCTTCATTGTGCTAAGAGATCCCAGTGAGCTTGGTGATTTTCTTCTTGCCAGGACTTGGGGTTGTTTCCAGTTTTTGCTATAAAATTTGCTATCTTTGCACAGTCGCCCCACCTCCTACTTTCCCCAAGAGTGAAATTACTTGATCAAAGAGTACAAATCATTTTATAGGTCTTGTTAGACTTGCCAAGTCGTTAGACATTGCCAAGGTTTTTGAAAAGGCATATTGGCTGTACAGAGGGGCAGCTGCATGAACCAAGGTGCAGTGGCCTGGCATCTTAACTGGAAGTCAGGACACCGAAACGTCCCCTTGGGAACTTGGGAAGTCCCTTCCCCATCATGAACCTCAATTTTCTTATCTATAAAGTGAGGGATTTGGATCGAATGGATAAAGGTCCTTTTCTGCCAGAAATCTGGTCTCTGTATCACCCTCTCCTGACTCCTAGGGACTCGGATGCTAGCCTGGTGCTTGGGTTAGGCACCCTTCCTTTCCTTTGGCTGCGGAGTCCATCAGAGTGCCCAAAGACTAGTGCAAGCAGAGGAGAGACAGCAGAGCCCAGGAGTTCGAGCACAGAGCTCAAATCTCAGCTCTGCCACTTAACTAGCTGTGTGACAAAATACTCAGCCTCTGCTGGCTCAGTTCCTCTCTTTGTAAGTGAGGTTGGTAACAGTTCCTACCTCGTACGGTTATGAGAATTAAATGAGTTAATGTTTGTAAAACACGAAAAACGGTGCCTAGCACATAGTAAGTACTTTATAAAGTGTGTGTAGAATAAATAAAGGACAATTTCACACCTAAACTCTAGGTTTCTTCAGGACTGTGACACCTTCTTAACTACGCCCACCTGTGGGTGCATTCTTACTCCTCTTTCTAAAGCCCAGAAACCTTTTTTTTACAGCAATTTTTGTAAAATCATGGATAAGTCAAAAATTCCTGTTATTTTCAAATATGAGTTCCATCATGGAACCAATGCAGTGGAGACAACTGGAAATATCAACGAAGTGCTTGGGAAGGATGCAGCTCATGAACACACAGTACTTCGATGGTTCGAGAAGTTCCCATTCTGGTGATTTTAATCTTGAACAAGAGCCACGTGGCGACCTGAGACCAAGGTGGACAATGATGAGCTGAAAGCTGTAGTGGAAGCGAACCCATCTCAACCTACACATGAATTAGCAGCAAGGTTTGACATTACTATTCCAACAATATTTGACCATTTGAAACAAATCAGCAAGGTAAAGAAGCTGGATAGATGGGTACTGTATGAATTAAACAAGCATCAGCAGAGAAATCATCTCAAAACTTGCCTTTCTGTGTTGTCATAACATAAAGGCAAACCATTTCCACACCATATCATTATGTGTGATGAAAAATTGATTTTTTTGACAATCGCAAGCATTCAGCATAACGGTTGGATAAAGACAAAGTGCCGAAACACAGTCCAAAACCGAATATTCACCAAAAAAACGCTAATGGTCTTTGCTTAGTGGTCCAGTGCTGGTATTATCCATTACAGCTTCACGAAACCTGGTCAATCAATTACAGTGGATGTCTACTGCAACCAGTTGGACGAAATGATTAGCATGCTTGCGATTAAGCAGCCTAGATTGGTCAATAGAGACAGGCCAATCCTCTTGCAAGACAACACTCAACCACATGTCACACAAACAACGCTGCTCAAACTACAGAAGCTGGACTTGGAAACTCTCAGTCATCCAGTGTATTCACCAGACCTTGCACCAATTGACCACCCTTTCATCCAGGCTGTGGACCACCTGCAAAGAAAAATATTCGATTCTCAACAAGCTGTGCAAAACGCCTTATGCGATTTCATCGCCACTCACTCTCCAGGCTTCTTTGCTGCTGGTGTAAATAAGCTACCATTAAGATGGCAAAACTGTGTCGATAGTTCAGGCACATACTCTAATTATACTGCTTCTTGTATGAGATATAATAAACTAAACTTCTGCTTCGAAATTGGATATTTCATATTTAATGACCTAATATCTTGTGAACAGCATAATTATGGTTTATTGGGCTTGGTGAGGGAGGGTTGTTAACGCTTTAATTCACTCAAT
>NW_012139541.1:0-558 GCF_000956105.1 Propithecus coquereli
GGCAGGTGCTGGCTGTTGGCCTAGTGTGTCTCTGGAGCAGCCTGAATTGGGGTTAGGGTGACCCAGGGTGGGGCTGGTACAAACTTCTTTCTCCCTGGTGCAGAACACATTGTGAACTGGCTTGATTTATTAATTCTAATCTGTCCCGAAACAAAATATGAACTATAATATCAGGAATATTATAGGGCAGTATTCTCTTTTAAAAATAACGTAATCATGTCCTCTTTTTGGTATTGTCCTTATATTCCAGAAAATTTCCCTCAAATCCAACCAGAATGTTTCCTACTTCATTTTAAGCCTATTTCTTCTTGCCTGTTCCTAAACAAAGATCAATAACTAATCCAGAATACTCATATTTTGTCCCTACAAAAATCAAGTAATTTTTCTCTCTAGAAAACAGGAATTATAGTAACTGGCTTTACCTACTTCTATGGTTGTCAAAAAATGGATTTGGGCCGGGCACGGTGGCTGACGCCTGTAATCCTAGCACTCTGGGAGGCCAAGGCGGGCGGATCGTTTGAGCTCAGGAGTTCGAGACCAGCCTGAGGAAGAGCGAGA
>NW_012139541.1:11565-12174 GCF_000956105.1 Propithecus coquereli
CCTCTTGAGGCCATGTGCTCTGGGCCAGTCACACACACTGGGCTCATAATAAACATCTTTAAATTATTTTACAGATTTTGGGTTTTTTTCCCATTAACACGAGTAATACATGAAGCCCTGATGCACAGATACTCAGATGTTACTCTGCCTTTGCTCCTGTCTCTCCTTAATGTAGCCAAAGGTGCCCATGCATCTGGTTCTTCTGACAAACACATGCATATTGGATAAGCTTGATCTTTTAAAAGTTATAACTTTTTTTTTAATTTCACCTATGTCGATGGAAGAGAACCCAAACTCTGTAAAGTAATTGAAAGAGGTTTATTATGAGCCAAATACGTGTGACCATGGCCTGGAGAGCCACACCCAAGAAGCCTTGAGCAAGTGATCTCCAGTGGTTGGGTAACAGTTTGGCTTTATATGTTTCAGGGAGATAGGAATTACACATAAAGTCATAAATCACTACAAGGAAGGCATACACTGGTGTGTCCCAAAAAGGCAGGATATCTGAAAGGCAGGCATTACAGGTTATAGGTGAGTTTAAAGATTCTTTGATTTGTAATTGGTTAAAGAAATGAAGCTTTGTCTAAAGGCTTGGAGTGTTTTAAGTTA
>NW_012139542.1:0-605 GCF_000956105.1 Propithecus coquereli
TTACTAGGTGATAGGAATTTTCTAGCTCCATTATAATCTTACAGGATCACTGTTGTGTGTGTGGTCACACAATTATGCAGGGTGTACTGTACATTTTGGTTGAGAGACCTTTGTCATATACACCTATAATGTTCTGCAAATCTATGGCTACTCTCTTCCTTTTTTGTTTTTTGATAATATCCAACAAAGAACAGACATTTGTAATTTCGATGAAATCTAACTGATTAAGAAATCTTTGTCTAAGATTTTCTCCCAGTTTTATAGTTTCAGCTTTTACATTCATGCTTTTGATACATGTTTAGTTAATATTTGTGAAAGGTGAGTTTCATCTAAAAACACAGTTATTTAGTTATTCCAGCACCATTGTTAAAAAGACTCTTCTTTCCCCATTGAATTATATTGTTATCTGTGTCAAAAAGTAATTGACCATGTATAGGTAGGTGGGTCTATTCTGTACCATTGATCTATGCCTATATCAATGTTTCAGATCACACTGTTTAGATTGCTGTAGCTTTAAAAATAAATCTTAAAATCAGGTAGTATAAGACTTTTGAATGTTTTCTTTTATAAAAAAAATCATTTTGGTTATTCCAGGTCCTTTGAAT
>NW_012139542.1:655-1222 GCF_000956105.1 Propithecus coquereli
GATTTTCTCCCAGTTTTATAGTTTCAGCTTTTACATTCATGCTTTTGATACATGTTTAGTTAATATTTGTGAAAGGTGAGTTTCATCTAAAAACATAGTTATTTAGTTATTCCAGCACCATTGTTAAAAAGACTCTTCTTCCCCCATTGAATTATATTGTTATCTGTGTCAAAAAGTAATTGACCATATATAGGTAGGTGGGTCTATTCTGTACCATTGATCTATGTCTATATCAATGTTTCAGATCACACTGTTTAGATTGCTGTAGCTTTAAAAATAAATCTTAAAATCAGGTAGTGTAAGACTTTCGAATGTTTTCTTTTATAAAAAAAATCATTTTGGTTATTCCAGGTCCTTTGAATTTTCATGTGCATTTTATTAATAAAATCAGCCTGTCAATTTCTATAAGAAACTCCTGCTTGGATATTGTTTGGGGTCACCTCGCATCTGTAGATCAATTTGGGGAAAAATTGACATTTTAACAACATGAAATCTTCTAATGCATGAACACCATATATTTCTACATTGATATAGGTCTTCTTTAAGGTTTTTCAGCCATATTTTAAA
>NW_012139543.1:0-408 GCF_000956105.1 Propithecus coquereli
GTCCACAATTACAATCAGTTTTATTTCTTCATTTCCAATCTGTGCAATTTTTCTTTCTTTCTTTTCCTTTGTTGCATTAGCTAAGAACATCAGTAAAATGATAAATAGTCATGAGGTAAGTAAACATACATGCTTTGTTTCCAATCTTAGGTAAAGCATTCAATTTTTTTGCCATAAAGTATGATATTAGCTGTAGTTTTTTCACAGATTACTTTTATTAGATGAGGAAGTTACTTTTCTACCTGTTTTGCTGTGACCTTTTGTCATGAATAGGTGTTAAATATTGTCCATTGGATCTCAATTGTTGAATTTGTGGGCACATTGTTGTTCATATTAATAGCATTTCCTTATTAGTCTTGCAACTACTGTGTGGTCTGTAGTGATGCCCCTTCTTTTGTTTCAGATGTT
>NW_012139543.1:2652-3462 GCF_000956105.1 Propithecus coquereli
TGCCTAAAGAACTTCCTTAAATATTTTCCTTAGAACAGATACACTGGTAATAAGTTTCCATTATTTTTGTTTGTCTGAAAAGATCTTTGTATCACCCATATTTTGAAAATAGTTTCACTGGATATAGGATTCCAGGTTGACAGTTGTTTTCTTCCTACAGTTTAAAGATATCACTCCATTGTATATTCCTTGCCTAGTTTCTCATAAAAATTTGCTGTAATTCTTATCTTTGTTACTTTTATGTAATGTGGATTTTTCCTTTTTTACCTTTGATTGCTAAAATCTTGAATCAATCTCTTTCTCTCTCTCTCTCTCTCTCTCTCTCTCTCTTTAAATTTATTTTGCTTATCATTCTCTGAGCTTCTTATGATTTGGTGTATTTCCTTGATTTTTGAAAATATTTGCCATTGTCTCTTCAAATATTTATTCTGCAATATTTTTTCTCTCTTCTTCAGGGATTCCTCATAGACATACATTGGACCGTTTGCTATCACTCCACGTTGCTTGCATCTTTGTTTTGTTTTTGTATTGTTTGCTTTTTGCCTTGTGTTTCAGGCTGTGTCATTTTTATTGATCTATGTCAGAGCTTATTAATTATTTCCAAGGCTTTGTTGAATCTACTGTTTAGACCACTGAAGGCATTATGGTTATAATTTCTTCATTTCTAGCATTTCCATTATAATAACCAAATTCTTGCTTACAGTTTTCATCAATCTTTTGGATTCCCCATCTGAATGGGCATGTGTCCACCTTTTCTACTAGACTTTAGCATATTATCCATAATTATTTCAAATTCTTTTTTTTTATATT
>NW_012139544.1:0-317 GCF_000956105.1 Propithecus coquereli
ACATGGCGACTACACTACTGCACCCACCTAGAACCAAAGCCAAACCAACACTATAGGACACATCTACAGGAAATAGTCTTTCCCTATGAAAGCTATTCCATAAAATTAGAAGAAGTGACTGTTCCACCAGATGTACAGATATCAACATAGGTACACAAGAAACATGGAAGAACAAGAAAACATGACACTTCCAAAGGAATACAATAACTCCAGGAACAGATCCCAAAGCAAAGGAAATCTATGAAATGTCTGAAAAGGAATTTAAAATGATACAAGATACAAGCAAGATATAAGAGAAGACAGAGAATTCAATGAAA
>NW_012139544.1:2852-4240 GCF_000956105.1 Propithecus coquereli
AATAGAGACTACCAAAATTACAAAAGATCAATGAAACAAAAAGTTGGTTTTTTGAAAAGATAAACAAAATTGAAAAATGGTTAGCTAGACCAAGGAAAAAAGAGAAAAGATCCAAATTAAATAAGAAATGAATAAGGAGACATTACAATTAATAACACAAAAATACAAAGGATCATTAGAGACTATTATGAACAACTATATATTAACAAATTGAAAAACCTAGAGGAAATAGATAAATTCTTGGGTACGTACCTACCAAGATTGAACCAGGAAGAAATAGAAAACTTCAACAGAAAGATAACGAGTAATGAGATTGAATCAGTAATAGAAAGTCTCCCAACTAAGAAAAAACTCAGGACCAGATGGCTTCGCTGCTGAATTCTACCAACTTTTAAAGAAGAACTAACACTAGTTTTTCTCAAACTATTCCAAAAATTTGAAGGGGAGGAAATTCTTCCAAACTCATTTTCCAAGGCCAGTATTATCCCAATAACAAAACCAAGGACACAACAAAAAAGAAAACTACAGGCCAATATCCTGGATGAACATAAATGCAAAAATCCTTAACGAAATACTAGCAAACCAAATCTAACAGCAAAAAGATTATATACCACTATCAAGTGGAATTCATCCCAGGGATGTAAGGATGGCTTAACATATGCAGGTTAATAAATGTGATACATCACATCAACAGAATGAAGGATAAAAACCCATGTGGTCATCTCAACATATGGAGAAAAAGCATTTGACAGAATTCAACATCCCTTCATGATAAAAGCTCTCAACAAATTAGATACAGAAGGAATATACCTCAACACAATGAAGGCCATATATGACAAACGCACAGCTAACATCATACTGAACGGGGAAAAGTTGAAAACTTTTCCTCTGAGAGCTGAAACAGGACAAGGATGCCCACTTTCACCACTTATAGTCAACATAGTACTGGAAGTCCTAGCCAGAGCGTTTAGGCAAGAGAAGGATATAAAGAGCATTTAAATTGGAAAGGAAGAAATCAAATTGTCTCTGTTTGCAGATGACACGATTTTTTTTTTTTTTTTGAGTCAGAGTCCTGCTCTGTTGCCCAGGCTAGAATCCAGTGGTGTCTTCATAGCTCACTGTAATCTCAAACTCCTGGGCTCAAGAGATCCTCCTGCCTCAGCCTCCCAAGTAGCTGGGACTACAGGTACGCATCACCATGCCTGGCTAATCATTCTATTTTTTGTAGAGATGGGGTCTCGCTCTTGCTCAGACTGGTCTCAAACTCCTGGCCTCAAGCAATCCTCCCACCTTGGCCTCCCAAAGTTCTCAGATTACAGGTGTAAGCCACCACACCCAGCCTAACATTATCTTATATATAGAAATAGCTAAGTACTTCACCAAGAAAC
>NW_012139545.1:0-1691 GCF_000956105.1 Propithecus coquereli
GGTCTCAGTCATAAATTCTTCACCTAGGCCAATGTCTGAAGAGATTTTGCTACATTTTCTTCTAGAATTTTTATAGTTTCAGGTCTTATATTTAAGTCTTTAATCCATCTTGAGTTAATTTTTTTATGGTGAGAGATAGGGATTCAGTTTCATTCTTCTACATGTGGCTATCCAATTTTCCTGGCGCCATTCATTGAATAATGCATCCTTTCCCTAGTGCATGTTTTTGTCTGATTTATTGAAAATTAGTTGGTTGTAGCTATATGGCTTTATTTCTGGATTCTCTATTAGTTCCACTGGTCTATGTGTCTACGTTTATACCAGTACCATGCTGTTTTGGTTACTCTAGTCTTGTAGCATAATTTGAAGTCAGATAATGTGACACTTCACATTTGTTCCTTTGGCTATTCAGGCTTTTTTCTGATTCCATGTGAAATTTAGGATTGTTTTTTCTAGATGTGTGAAAAATGTTGTTAGTATTTTGATGGGAATTGCATTGAATCTGTAATCACTTTGAGCAGCATTGACATTTTAGTGATGTTGATTCCTCCAATTCATGAGCATGGGATGTTTTTCCATTTGTTTGTATCATCTCTGATTTCTTTCAGCAGTGTTTTGTAGTCTCCTTGTAGAGATCTTTCACCTCCTTGGTTAAGTGTATTCTTGGTGTTTTATTTTCTTTGCAGCTATCGTAAATGATATTGCATTCTTAATTTGACTCTCATCTTGACTATTATTAGTGTATAGGAATGCTACTACTTTGTGTACATTAATTTTGTAACCTGAGACTTTACTGAATTTATCAATTCTAGAAGTCTTCATATGATTAGCAAACAGGAATAGTTTGACCTCCTCTTTCCCAATTTGGATACCCTTTATTTCTTTCTCTCATCTGATTGGTCTGGCTAGGATTTCCAATACTATGTTGAATAGAAGTGGTGACAGTGGGCATTCTTGTCTTGTTCCAGATCTTAGGGAGAATGCTTTTGACTTTTCCCTGTTTGGTATAATGTTGGCTGTGGGTTTGTTATATGTGGCTTTTATTATTTTGAAGTATGTTTCTGAGTTTGCTGAGGGTTTTATCATAAAGCGGTCCTGGATTTTATCTAATGCTTTTTCTGCATCTATCGAGATGATCGTATGGTTTTTAGTTTTAATTCTGTTTATGTGGTGAATCACATTTATTGATTTGCGTATATTGAAACTTTCTTGCGTCCCTGGGATGAAACTCACTTGATCATGGTATATTATCTTTTTGATGTGCTTTTGGATTCAGTTTGCTAATATTTTGTTGGGGATTTTTGCATCTATGTTCAAGAGGGATATTGTTCTGTAATTTTCTTTTTTTGTTGTGTCCTTTCCTGGCTTTGGTATCAGGGTAATACTGGCTTTGTAGAATGAGCTAGGGAAGATTCCCTCTTTCTCAATGTTATGAAACAGTTTCAGTAGGATGGTTGTCAGCTCTTCTTTGTAGGTCTGGTAGAATTCAGCTGTGAATCCATCTGGTCCTGGGCTTTCTTTGGGGGGAGATTTTTTTATTATTATTGTTACTCTTTCATTCTTGCTACTCATTATTGGTCTTTTCAGGATTTTTATTTCTTCTGGTTTCAAGTTGGGAGGTTGTGTGATTCTTTAAGGTCTTTGATCTGGGTGGGATGCAGTTCTCTGACCGTTTACTCTTCTGCCGTGGT
>NW_012139545.1:3221-5248 GCF_000956105.1 Propithecus coquereli
ACTTGCTAAAAAGTGGTGGTTCCAGGACTTGAACCCAGATATTCTAATTCTAGAACCTTGGAATCTCACAGGAAGCAGGGTGACTAGCAATGAAATGCAAGGGTTACGCTTATCTCAAACAGGTCATGTGATGGATATTAAGAATTTATATCGTATTTTGTACAGGAACAGGCAATAACTGTCCAGTGTAGGTGCATGAATGAGTTATCAAATCAGGTACAAATTTAGGTCTGAGATGTTGACATTAAAGACTGAGACTATTCCATGCTGGAGGAGACCAAGCTAACCATGTGAGAGAATAAACTCTGGCATCAGATTACCTGGTTTGAACTCAAGACTAGTTGCTGATTGGCTGTGTGTCTTTAGATGACCTTTCCAGGACTCATTTTTTTCTCATTTGAAACGGGGAAAAACAATTAACTTATTGGGTTGATTTGAAGATGAATCAAGATGATGCCCAATTTACAGTAAGCATGCAATAAATGTTAGCTAGTCTTGCCATGATTGTATTTGGGTATTGGTCTAATTTAAATAAAATTATTGACACTGGCATAAAAACAGACACGTAGACCAATGGAATAGAATAGAGAACCCAGATATAAATCTACACATTTACAACCAACTCATTTTCTACAAAGACAGCAAGAACATAACAATGGGGAAAGGACAGTCTCTTCAATAAATGATGCTGGGAAAACTGGATAACCATATGCAGAAGAATGAAACTAGACCCCCATTTCTCACCGTATACAAAAATCAAACCAAAATGGATTAAAGACTTAAATGTAAGACCTGAAACTATGAAACTACTAGAAGAAAATATTGGGGAAATGCTCTAGGACATTGGTCTGGGCATAGATTTTTTTGTGAAAGACCTCAAAAGCACAGGCAACCAAAGCAAAAATAGACAAATGGGATTACAGAAAGCTAAAAAGCTTCTGCGCAACAAAGGAAACTATCAACAAAGTGAAGAGACAATATGCAGAATGGGAGAAAATATTTGTAAACTATCCATTTGACAAGGGATTAATAACCAGATTATATAAGGAACTCAAACAACTCAATAACAACAACAAGAACAAATAATCTGACTAAAAATGGGCAAAAGATCTGAATAGACATTTCTCAAAAGAAGACATGCAAATGGCCAACACGTATATGAGAAAATGCTCAACATCACTAATCATCAGAGAAATGCAAATCAAAGCCACAGTAAAGCTGGGTGCAGTGGCATGTGCCTGTACGCCCAGCTACTAGAGAGGCTGAGGTGGGAGGGTGAGTTGAGGCCAGGAGTTTGAGACCAGCATGGGCAACATAGTGAGACCCTGTCTCTAAAATACACACACACTATGAGATATTGTCTCACCTTGTTAAAATGGCTTTTACCAAAAAGACAGGGCAAGGTACAGTGGCTCATGCCCAGCCACTTGGGAGGCTGAAGCAGGAGGATCTCTTGAGCCCAGGAATTTGAGGCTGCAGTGAGCTATGATCATGCAACTGCACTCCAGCCTGGGTGACAGAGTGAGACACTGTTTCTAAAAAGGAAAAGACAGGGCATAACAGTTGCTGATGAGGATGTAGAGCAAGGGGAACCCTCATACATTGTGGGTAAGAATGTAGGTTAGTACAGCCACTGTGGAAAACTGTATCGAAGTTCCTCAAAAAAGCTAAAAATAGAATTACCATATGATCCAACAATAGGATCATTATCCAAATAAAGGAAATTAATATATCAAACGGATATCTGCAATCCCATGTTTACTGCAGCATTACTTACAATAGTCAAAATATGGAATCAACCTAAGTGCCCATCAACAGACGAGTGGATAAAGAAAATGTAGTATACGTACACAATAGAATTTATTCCACCATAAAAATGAATGAAATCCTGTCATTATTTGCAGCAACATGGATAGAACTGGAGGTCATTATATTAGGTGAAATACGCCAAACACGGAAAGACAAATATCGCATGTTCTCACTTACTTGTAGGAGCTAGAAAAGTGGATCTCGTGAAGGTAGTAGAT
>NW_012139546.1:0-1089 GCF_000956105.1 Propithecus coquereli
ATGCCTGTAATCCTAGCATTCTGGGAGGCCAAGGTGGGAGGATTGCTCGAGGTCAGGAGTTTGAGATCAGCCTGAGTAAGAGTGAGAGCCCATCTCTACTAAAAATAGAAAGAAATTATCTGGACAACTAAAAATATACAGAAAAAATTAGCCAGGCATGGCGGCGCATGCCTGTAGTCCCAGCTACTTGGGACGCTCACTGAGGTAGGAGGATCGCTTGAGCCCAGGAGTTTGAGGTTGCTGTGAGCTAGGCTGATACCACGGCACTCTAGTCCGGGTAACAGAGTAAGACTCTGAGGGCAGTTGTACTGTGAGTTTTGTCTTCATAGGGGCAATTATGTGCTGTGAGTTTGTTTATACCACGGCACTCTAGTCCGGGGCACAAAGTAAGACTCTGTCTCAAAAAAAAAAAAAAGAAAGAAAAAGAAAAGAAGTATAAGTCCATCTTCCAACATATTTCTGAATATACAAATAACAACTCACTTGAAAAAGTGAGTTGAAAAATATCCTTTTCTTCAAGTTTCAACAGTTTGGCAATTCCTCAAAAAGTTAAACATAGAATTATCATATGATCCAGCAATTCCACTCCTAGATATATACCCAAGAGAATTAAAAGCAGGGACTCAAACAGATACTTGTATACCAGTGTTCAAAAGCAATATCACTCACAATAGCTGACAGGTGAAAATAGCCCCATTAACAGATAAATGGATAAACAAATGTAATATACACATACAATGGAATATTATTCAGCCATAAAAAGGAACAAACTTCTGACACATGCTACAACATGGATGAACCTTGAGGACATTATGCAGAGTGAAATAAATCAGACACAAAAGGATAAATGTCTATGATCCCACTTATATGAGGTAACTAGCATAGGCAAATTTATAGAGAGGGAAAGTAGAATAGAGGTGACCAGGGGCTGGGGGCAAGGGAAAATGGGAGTTACTGTTTACCAGGTACAGAGTTCCTGTTTGAGAAGATGAAAAGTTCTGGAAATAGATAGGGATGATGGTTGAACATTGTGAATGTGAACTTAATAAGACTGAACTGTAACTTAAAAATAATTAAAGTGGTAAATTG
>NW_012139546.1:12574-12892 GCF_000956105.1 Propithecus coquereli
ATCCTCTATTATTGTTTATTTATGTAACTTCTAACTTTCTGCTAGCATAAATAAAGTTGTCAAAATCTTTTCACACCAAGTTTTCTCTACATTCTTAGGTTTGATTAACGTAAGTGGAAATTGTGCATTGCAAATTATAAATCATTTCAGACTTGATATAAACTTCCAAATTCTTTTACTGATAGATTTTATCAATTTACCCTTCCTTCTAATACTTAGCTTTTTGCTATTCTTTCCTGTTTATTCTTCCCAAGAAACTTCAGGACAACTCTGTCCATTTTACCAAAAGAATTCCGCCTGGAATGCTGGTTAATAATA
>NW_012139547.1:0-635 GCF_000956105.1 Propithecus coquereli
ATCTGTAATGGGTGTCCATTTTTCTTCAGTTAATAATGTAAAAAAGAATGCATTGACATGGTTAAATTCCCAAGACCAACCAAATGTCTGGTATCATTGCTTACAAAAGTGTCTTGATTTTTATGAAGCTTATGTTGAGAAATAAAGCATATGCCTTTTTTTATTTTTACCTTTTAATTCAATTTTTCCATGAACTTTTTGAAGTCTCCTCAGATTATTATGATTGCTTCATAGTGATCTCATTCCTTCTCTACTGATTGAAATTCTACTGTGAGAACTAGATGTCCTTGCTCCTCTTCTATAATTCAATTATATACTTGTATCAGATACATGGATATTTATTTGATTCTATGTGTTATAATTCAATACTGTCACATTTTGGCTCAAATTATTCCCAGTTTTGGCTGAGAGTTCCTACCAGGTAGATCCTGTGTCTTTTTGATATGCTCTTATCTTTTATTTTTTCAGCACTAACTGTCTGGCACAAAGAGAGTTTCCACACTCATCTTCTATTTTCTCTACCCTAGCCCTGGGATGAAATAAGGAGTCCTTCTTTCTATACTGGAGAACGATATTCAGAAACTAAGATCTTGATGGAAGGCATGCTTATTGCTACTGGGCTGTCACTGTTTCTA
>NW_012139547.1:4070-4430 GCF_000956105.1 Propithecus coquereli
CTGTACACAAGACATTGCTGAGCAGTGATGTAAACAAAATTGAGTTCTGATTAATTTTGCATCAAACTGGTAAAGAAACGCATTTTTCAAAAAGTAAATACACTCATTTCAAAGATGAGCAAAGAAAATAAAGATGCCCATAGACTGCAATTCAAATGTAAAAATAGCTTCTAACCTTGTATTTTCCGAAGGAAAGGGGACAAAACATCCTTCTGGATGTTGCTCCATTGCTGCCTCAAATGTCATTGTGCAAAGTAAAAGTGGTTAATGACAAAACAGATTTGAATGGAGTTTTAGTACTATTTATAATTTTAAATGAAATGTATGTGTATTCTAAGTCATCAATACATTGGAAGAGAA
>NW_012139548.1:0-1073 GCF_000956105.1 Propithecus coquereli
AAATATGCCATCATCTTAATAAACTCTCAGGAAAATTTTATACTTTTGAACTCTCCTCCATCTCATTTAGTGAAACATGTTATCTCTAGCCCTCCATGCCTCTACACGCTCATGTTTTTCTTCCTCCCGTGTTGAATATTCTTTTAAGTCTTTTTTTTTTTTTTTTCAGTTTCCTGTTTCTCTTCCAGGTCTCTAAATGTTGTAGTACTCCTGGTCTGTGTTCTGAATCTCCTTCTTATTTTACACTCTCTGTATAGAAAATTTTGCTCAGTTCTATGGTTTCAAAGACCATCTCCAGGTGGATGAATCTTCAATCTCTATTCCTAACCTTGACCTCTTCCTTATATTCCAGTCACATACCCAGATATCTTCTTGGTATCTCCACTTAAGGTCTGAAGTCAATCTCGAATCTAGTATTTCCAAAACATAATTCAAACATTCCTCCCACCCCACTCACCACAAAATTTTCCTTGTCAAAACAAAGAACACAATCAGTTGCTCAAACCAAACATATATTATTCATTCCTTATTCACCTTTTAAATGATAGACATGTTTCACCGTATCATAATCTTCTAACTGGCTTTGTTTCCTCTACTTTTGCACCTGGTACTTCCTATCACCAGAGTTCATCATCCATACAGCAGCCAGAATGATCTTTCTAAAGGACAAATTTGATCATGTAACTCCCTTGCTACCAATGACTCTCTATTATGCATAGATTAAAATTCAAAATCCTTACATTGGACAAAGAGCTTTACATGACCTGGCTCAGTTGTCCTTTACTCTCTAGACACACTGGTTGTCTTCCCATTGCATAGCTTTTACTTCTATGTCTCAGGCCTTCTTCTTTTTATTCCTTTTTTTAAATGGCCTTTTGTTAACAAAAAAAAAATAATATTCATCCATAGTTTCACCACCAAAAATTAACTTCCATTATCATCTAACATCTTTTTGTGTTTCCTTCAAGATTTCTTGAAAAGTAATTAGTTTCCTGATTAATAAAACGTACTACACTTTCCTATTATAAAGACATTAAAGAATGCAGAATAAGGTAAATATAAAAAGAATGTAT
>NW_012139548.1:2313-2698 GCF_000956105.1 Propithecus coquereli
CTTTTGAGAGTTAACTGTTGTATTTTGGTTTTAGACCATTTATTTTGCTTCTTAATATTTCTAATTTTTATATTAGCATTATAATGATAGTGTTTGCCTTTAATTCCTTTCCTTTGCTCTCAAATCTCCCTTTTCATTTAACATTGCTTTATTATCAAGTGTAGTTGGAGCTCTTGTTTTGTGGAATTTATATTCTTATTAACCAGTTATAAAGCATGAAATGATTAAGAAGATTTATCTTCTGTTCCTTGAGGTATGTTTCATCATACTTCATCATAGGATAATTTCTTTTACCTTTTTTCTTCCTTCCCTTTTTCCATTACCTCCTTTTCTTCCTTCCATCCATCCTTCCTTCCTTCCTTCCTTCCTTCCTTCCCCCCATTCC
>NW_012139548.1:2748-3094 GCF_000956105.1 Propithecus coquereli
TTTAGTAGAGATGGGGTCTCGCTCTTGCTCAGGCTGGTTTCGAACTCCTGAGCTCAAACAATCCGCCCGCCTCGGCCTCCCAGAGAGCTAGGATTGATTACAGGCGTGAGCCACCGCGCCCGGCCTAGGCCTTCTTCTTTTTATTCCTTTTTTTCCTTTTTTTCCTGAATTATCCCTTATTATAGTTCTTGTTCTTATTTCTTTTTTCTACTTTTCAGCTAGGATGTATAAAAATCTTTTATTGTTGAAGTTTAATAACTTAAATTATATAAACTTGATATCAGTGAAGAATTTTGCATCAACATTTTCTAATGTATAATATGTTCTTTCCATTCGAATAAATTAT
>NW_012139548.1:5625-6057 GCF_000956105.1 Propithecus coquereli
TTAAAAAAGGTGAGTCTTCAGAAAATCTACTTAGAACTACTATGACTTAGTAAAATCTAATAATTCTGTATCTTTGATATTCTAATGAATAAACCTCCTCTAATTAGACTGATGGACCTTCCTACTATAATGTTTTGCCCTCCGGCAATACTGACTCAGTGAAACTCCATTTTTGCTGATCTTTATTTGGTCTGCACTGTTCTCGACATATTCCTCTTTCTTTCTCCTCATCCTTTGGAGAGCTACACATACTTATCAGTCCTACCTCTAACATGAACAGTAGCTCAAGAGGCTCGATGAGTTTATTTTTCTTATGTTTATATTCAAATATTTTTAGATAATAAAGAAGCTACTTTCCTTTATAGTTCATAAAAGATCTTCATTCCTGTGCCTTGTCTCTTATTTATTTTCCTAATGTCATATAATTAACAT
>NW_012139548.1:7732-8893 GCF_000956105.1 Propithecus coquereli
TATCTTGGACCTCAAAGAATTAAAAGTCAGGAGCACTGCAAGCCTTTCGTAGAGATTTTGTCCATACACAAAAATACTAACTTTTGCTATCTTTTTCTTAGATTTGATAAAATATAATATGGAATAGCAGCTAAGTTTTGCCTATTGTGCCAGCTCTGCTTAATTGGCGATGGTAGCTGGTCTCTCTCTGGTAAGAATGGTCCCTAAACCAAAATCTGTCTATGTGAGAACGAATGCAGTGACTGACTAATAATGTTTGTAATGGTCATGGAACAGGAAAATGGACACAACCACATGAATTACATATATATCAACCCTGAAATAACTACAATCATCCACCCACAAAATGAATTGAAAATATGAGTGAATTATGTTAAAGGTTTTGAGAAACAAAAATACGTAATTGAGGAAAAACAATTCTCATTTTCCTGCTTTATGTTCTTCATATATTATCCAGATTGATCTGAGTTGATGGATACTTGTTCTGTCTTATACAAGTATAAACAGCAATACAGATTTCCTATTAAATTTCATCGTAAGATATATTCAGACATTTGAGAAAATTTCCAGAATATCTTCCCATTTTAAAACTGATATTTTTCCTAATTGGAATCCATCTAAACTTTATAATGTCTTAATCAGATACTGCATCTTTATCTTTACTTTTAGATAATTTATTTATATAACACTGTTTGTGGATCTACATCTGTAAGTTGTTGCCTGGGAAATGAAAACATAATTATCATCTATCATCACATGCAGCTCTCCTCTCTACTTCTACTCTGCGTGCTTAGGAATTGTATAGGAACATCAAAATGACAGCATTTACTTTACTTTTCCACATTGCGGAATGGGACCAAGTCAAATACTATTTTTCCGTATTCATAGAACAATAGTTGGAGTTTCATGCTAATTTAACAGGTATGTAGGTCATGAAATTCTTTTTAACATCCTCACATTTTCTAGAGCAAATGGAAAATGGAGATTAATTACACTACAGTCTACAAAAAACAGTTGATGGAACCCGTAGGCAGGTGAAAGCCTCTGTAGGCAAGGGGGGCCCATTCTTCACCACTACTTAGTTCCCAGTGTTCAACAGTGTTAGCATGAGAATGGCACTGGGGAGACACTGTCTCTATTAGGGCTTCTGCCCTTGCACAG
>NW_012139548.1:9708-10552 GCF_000956105.1 Propithecus coquereli
ATATTTTAAAATGTGAAAAACAGGATGATTCTTGTTTTGTGCTGTATTTTCTTATCAGTCTGATGAACAATACGACATTACATTTTTCTCTCATAGAGTTATTAATAGAATAAAATACTGACCTGAGCATCATTGTGGGTTTCCCAAGAGCCAGCCATTGTTCTCCATAGTACTGTATGTCCCTGGCTTATAGAACCTTTCCTGTGTTCATAACAAAGGCAGGTCCATTTTCCTGAGTTGTTTACTCCTGGACCAGTCCTTAGGCATCCAGCAGTGCTTTCAGCCTTTTTCCTACTGAATCTGTTTGCTCTTTGCAGCCTCCTTGGACAGACCCCAAAACTAACTCACTATGGGTCTCTATCACAGATGGTGCTCATATAGTTCAAGTAGACCTACAGATACTTACACGTGAATTTTAAATAAGCAAGAAATAATTATTAGTATAAGTATATCCCAACTATTACCCATGACATATTGATATCAAACACTAATTTATTGTTTATATGAAATTCAAATTTTACTGGTAACCTATGTTTTCATTTGCTAAAACTGATAACACTCAGTCCAAGATATACAAAGTCTGTCCAGAAAGTATCCAGCCACGTAATATGAAAAATGGAAACATTTATTGAAGATACAACATACAAGAAACATTGTACATGGGACAATGACACCTCAGCCCCCTTCAAAATGGGTACCTTGGGATCTCACATAGTTCTTTGAGCATGTCCTCCATTGTTCAAAACACTCTGCAAAATCCTGTGTTGCAATCGCCATCAACCGCCCTGTTGTATTTTTCTGAATCTCATGGACACCCTGAAATCTCTTTCCTTGCAAAGGTAAT
>NW_012139548.1:11532-12259 GCF_000956105.1 Propithecus coquereli
AGTGTTTTAGCTGAAGAAGGGTTTGAAGAATAAATATGATTTCCAATTAACTTGATGTGTTGTGTCTCAATTTACCTATTTGAAAAAATAAAAAATCTTTTGTTTCTCTGGGATTTCCTGGGGATAAAAGATTCATCTATCATTAGTGCAATGAGAATCGTCATTTATGGAAGTCAACTCTATTGCTTTTATGGCTTTGAGGACCACTATGTATGTGGATATGTGTGTGTGTATTTTTTTGGTATAAAAATTGAGCTGGGAATGAAACTTGAAATATTTTAAAATGTGAAAAATAGGATGATTCTTGTTTTGTGCTGTATTTTCTTATCAGTCTGATGAACAATACATTACATTTTTCTCTCATAGAGTTATTAATAGAATAAAATACTGACCTGAGCATCATCATGGGTTTCCCAAGAGCCAGCCATTGTTCTCCATAGTACTATATGTCCCTGGCTTATAGAACCTTTCCTTTGTTCATAACAAAGGCAGTTCCATTTTCCTGAGTTGTTTACTCCTGGACCAGTCCTTAGGCATCCAGCAGTGTTTTCAGCCTTTTTCTTACTGAGTCTGTTCGCTCTTCGCAGCCTCCTTGGACAGACCCCAAAACTACCTCACTATGAGTCTCTATCACAAATGGTGCTCATATAGTTCAAGTAGACCTACAGATACTTACATGTGAATTTTAAATAAGCAAGAAATAATTATTAGTATAAGTATATCCCAA
>NW_012139548.1:13417-14160 GCF_000956105.1 Propithecus coquereli
GAGGGGAGCACTGAGTCCCAGGTCTCTTTCCTCCTGTACTTCCCCACGTGTGGATGCCTCCCCCGGGTACTTTCTGATCTTGCCAAGTGGATAACCCTGTCATCCTCTCCTTCACTCTGAATACTCCCCTGTCACTTCTATAATTCCCAATGCTCTTTTCAAGAAGGCCCATCCATAGGTGGGCATCTACCTACAAATTTTGATTCTCTCCTTGAGAGGCATGCACTGGCTGCTTCTGGTCCACTATCTTGCCTATCCTCTTCCTGAAGTTCTTTACCCAATATGATTTGAGGCACCATCAGCAATACCTTTCCACAAATAAGAATAATTTTTTTGAAGGTGCATTACCAATATCTTACATTCTACCAGTAGATATCTATTTCTCTAGTACTCATTTATTTCCTTGTGTCAACAGTTAAAGCCTCTGTGTTTTCCTGTAAATGCACATACGTGTAGGAGTTGGCAGTTGTTTGCAATTTATTGGAATGAAACCTAGCAGACTTTTCTTTTGGTAAGTTTTAAAAATGGAGATCATAGGTATAGCATGAGGATCCTGTGTGTCTATTACATGTGTGATGTTTTATATGAGGGATGGATAGGAGTGATAGGACAAAGATACATAAAATAGAGACAAGAGCAACATCATATCCATAAAGAACCCTGATTTATTATCACAGATTGGATGCCATGAAATTGAACAGATTATTAAATCTTTCTGAATTTTAATTTTTTTATTTTTATAA
>NW_012139548.1:24715-25762 GCF_000956105.1 Propithecus coquereli
CATTCTAATTTGTGTTTTTCTGTATGTAGTGTGACATATTTTCTCTAGATTCATTTGAAATATTATCCTTAATACCAGTTTTCAGCAATTTGATCTTGATACGTTTTGGTGTGATTTTCCCTTATGTTTAACCTGCTTGGAGTTTTCTGTGCTTCTTGGATCTGTAGGTTTATTCATTTCTGATTTGGAAAATTACTAGCTACTATGTTTTCAGCTTTTTTTTTTTTTCTGCCTCCACCTCTTTTAGAGATTCCAATTCCATGGAAATTAGACTACTTAAAATTGTACTCCAGGTACAATTGAGGATCTGTTAATTATTTTCTAGTATTTTTTTCTGTGTTCTTTTATTATGTAAATTTTACTGCCATGACCTCAAGTAGTCTGATTTTTTCCCCTTCATTGTCTAATCTACTGTTAAGCCCATCAGTATTTTTTTTTAATTTTAGATGTTTTATTTTTCAGCTCTTGAAGTTATGTTTTTGTCTACTTTCAATTTCTCTTTTCATTATATTTGTTATCATTTAAATCCTTGAGCATATATATAGGAGTTACTTGAATTTCTATCTGCTAATTTCATTATCTGTCATTTCTTCTTCTGTTTCTGTTGACTCCTTTTTCCTCTGATTATCAGTCACACTTTCCTGCTTCCTCACATTTTTAGTAATTTTTAACAGAATGCTAGACTCAGGAACATTACATTGCTCCTTGATGTGGTTTATTATTTCATTTTCATTTTAAATTTGTTTTATTGGTAGGCAGTTAACTTTGTTGTGGATAAGGCTGATCTTTTCAAGCGTGGTTCAAAGTTTTATTTTTTAGGGTAGATCTAGGGTAACCTTTACTCTGGGACAGTGGTTCTTGATTAGGCGTGAATTTGCCCTACCAAGGTACATTTGACAATGTTTGGAAACAGTGCTGGTTGTCACAATTGAGGAGTGTTACTAGTGTTTTTGTGGTAGGGGACAGGGATGATACTAAACACCCTACAATACACTGAATGACCCCCACAACAAGGAATTATCTGGGCCAATATGTCAGTAGTGACAA
>NW_012139548.1:27526-28324 GCF_000956105.1 Propithecus coquereli
TCTTTATTATATTAAGAAAGTTCCTTTCTAATTATAGTATGCTAAGAGGTATTTTTAATCATTCACAGATGTTAAACTTTATCAAATGCTTTTATTGTGTTTATTAACTTTGTCATTTTTTCTATGAACATAGTAAAATATGCTGATTTATTTGCTTTAATTTCATAAATTAAGATATATACACTATAATTCATCCTTTATTCACATTTCTGCAACTTCTAGAAAAACAGATATTCATGTAAACACAGCTACAATCAAGAAATAGGATAGTTCTATAGTATCAACACTTTTTTCCATTTTTCCATAGCTCTTCGAAGTCCATCTCTCTCCATATCCCTTGCAAACACCAATCATTTTATTGTCTGAATAATTTTGTCTTTCTTAATGTCATGTAAAGGATATCATACAGTATGCAGTCTTTTAAGCCTGCCTTCTTTCATTTAGCATGATACATGTGAGAATCACTCATGATGTTGCATATGCCAGTAGTTGCTTCTGAGTAGTATTAAACAATTAATTGTTATGCATTTTTGTTAATAGTGAGTAAAGCCTCTATAAGCATTTACATACATGCTTTTTGTGTGAATATACATTTTTTATTTCACTTGAGTAAATACCTAGGAGTGGGATTGCTGGGTCATATAGGCCTAATGTTGTGAAGTTATCATCAAATGGTTTCCCAAAGTAGTTTTATTCATTTTGAATTCATACCAGAAATATAAGAACATTCCATTTATTTTGCATGTTTGTTGTGCAAACTGGTATGGTAAGTATTCATTGCTTTTGTTGTTGATTTCA
>NW_012139549.1:0-764 GCF_000956105.1 Propithecus coquereli
CAATCAAACCTGGAACCCAACTTAATGAAAGGCAACCTGCACCAGGTAGGGAAGAAAGACATTTGGAGAGATCCAGACCAGTGCTGAGTTGATCGTGTTTTCTCTAAGTAAAAACCAGCCTAGAGGCTGAAACCATTTGGTGTATTTAGAGGAATTTCTTGAGCAAACGGAAGTTGCTTTCCCTATTGAAGTCATTGCATTGGAAGTAAAATGTCATTACAAAATGAAGGCTAGAGTTTTATTATAGATTTGGGTTTTGAGAACAAAGTGATGGATGGGACACATTCTCATCAGAGCAACTAGAGCCCTACCAGCGTGCAATTTCACAAAATCCTCCCTCTCATAACAACAACAACAAAAAGTTAGAGATGGAAAGAATCATCAGCCCAATTCTTTCAGTTCCTGGGGGGGAGCAACGGAGGCCATGGGGAGAGGGACTTGTCCAAAGTTGACAGTAAAGTAATGCCCAGCACAGACAAGGACTAAGAACACCAAGTCTCTCGTCACCGTGACCACTTTCCCTAAAATCTAGTAAATGTTCCACTGATAGTGCGCGAGATGCATTGCAATGATACAGGATAATTTTCTTTTATTTTAGTCATCATGAATTTTACTTTACCAGGTACCAGAATTTACCAGTTCCATTTTAATATTGATAATGTTTAAGATAGAAAATAAAATTAAAATGGAACAAATATAGTCATTTTAAATGTTGAGTACAAGAATGCCTGTGATATTATTTTCTGCACTTTTCTGTATATTTG
>NW_012139549.1:12219-12536 GCF_000956105.1 Propithecus coquereli
TCTGCCTAAGACTTCTCTGAGCCAAACACCCACAGAGTCTGTAATTATTCCTTACAGGTCAATTTCAAGTTTGTTTACCAGCCCAGTTGTTCCTTTCTGGACCTGCTCCAGCCTGTTAGTGTCTCTCTTAAAATGCAGGGCCTACAACTGAATATAATAAATTAGCCAAGCTTTGAAGTACAACCCACACCCACTATTTCCTGCATTCCTGCCTCTTTCAGCCTTTAGATTTTTCATAAATTCTTTAGAATTATTAGGTTTAACCTAGGCTGGCATAAAATTTTAGTGAAGAATCATTAAACCTTATAAATTAGGAA
>NW_012139550.1:0-356 GCF_000956105.1 Propithecus coquereli
TCTAAAATACAGGGATTATATATGCAAATGAGAATGTTTTGATGAAGCTTTTTAATTAACTTCTAAGAAGAGCATACCAATTAATAGGCAGCATCTTTATGCTCATGGCTCAAAATATATATTTTCAGTTCCTTTAGCTTCAGGGCCATCGTTCCCACTGCTATATAATAGGGGCCAAATAGAGATTTGCTTGTGAATATAAATTTATACCATAAATTTTGTTACATCCACTGCCTGATTTTATTTAGGGCTAAAACCTCTGATTTCTTATAAGGTTTTTAGAAATATTCAATATTTCAAAATGTGTTTGAGATAGAGAAAATATATTTTGGATTCTTCAAATATTTTTCTTGGAG
>NW_012139550.1:2316-3095 GCF_000956105.1 Propithecus coquereli
CGCAAATAAGTGCATACTTAAGTACTGAAGTATTTTACAGGATTTTACGTACACTTCTCATTTTGAAACAAAGAATAATAAAAAGCCATAGAATTAAGGGTCAAGGTGTAATAAAATCACTATTTTTATTGCTTCCTCAAAATCATTGTTAAAACTTGCATTTTATTTTAGATTTTGTATGTGAAAGTGAATACAAAAACTACTAGTAGAGTTTGCTGCCACTGCAGTGATCCATGCTAAAAGGACAAGTTTTACTCATCATTGCATTTTCAGTATCCATGTAAATGCCAACAAAGGAAAAAAGGCATACAT
Organism: Propithecus coquereli; assembly: GCF_000956105.1. Taxonomy (NCBI): domain Eukaryota; kingdom Metazoa; phylum Chordata; class Mammalia; order Primates; family Indriidae; genus Propithecus; species Propithecus coquereli. Next base: position 2,629 of record NW_012139550.1, read on the forward strand.
CTTAGTATCATTATGAAAATACTTTTGATCTCACGGATTCCTTAAAAAGGTCTCCAGGACTCCTATTTTTCCATGGACCACACTTTGCCAGCCATTTCTCTAATTATATTGGAAATATTGAAAAATTTATATTATCTTGGATGTATTTTACAGTATCCTACAACTGAATTATTGCAGCCTTGTAAAGTTCATCTCTTGGAAAATTATTGAAACATTTGCAAAAGAAAAGAAGGAGAGAAATGGTTGATGTAAAAATGAAGTCAACATAATTATGGTTTATATTTCACTTTCCTCTAACTTTTATAAAGTTAACGCAACACTTTGTTTACATAAATATTGTTAGTAAAAGTAAATACAAAGAAAAACTAATGAATTATTAATACATGCCAAATAGCTCTTAAATTTAAATATAGTTTCATATGAAATTCATAGTTTGCTAATGAATCATTATACATACTACTGTAAAA
>NW_012139551.1:0-1054 GCF_000956105.1 Propithecus coquereli
TATATATTTTTAGTTGTCTGATTAATTTCTTTCTATTTTTAGTAGAGACAGGGTCTCGCTCTTGCTCAGGCTGGTCGAACTCCTGAGCTCAAACAATCCACCCGCCTCGGCCTCCCAGACTGCTAGGATTACAGGCGTGAGCCACCGCGCCTGGCCAATTCTCGTTTTTTAAAATATCTAAATCTGTAGGCTTCATGCTGTTGTAATTAGCCACTACCTTAATCCAGGCCCTTACAAATTCTCACCTACAGAATCTTTAAAGTCTTCTCACTGGCATTATTGCGTAGCATTCATGCCTGCCCAATCAGCTGAATGCATGATAGCCAGATGGTTGTTTTTTAAGCAATTGTTGAATTATCTTTCTCCATTACTCAGCTATGTTCATGGGCTCTTAGTTGCCTATGTAAAGAGGTCCAAATACCCAAGCCAGGTTTTTAGTGACCTCTAGACTGTGTACCTAATTCACATTTCTAACTTTATCTCTCCTTTTTATTGTACATATCATTTAGGTTGAATGTGAAGTATTTATTAGAGGGAGAAGACAGAGGAACACTCTGTTGTATTGAAGGAGAGAAAAATATCAGGGACACGAAATTAAAATAGAAAATAAATCAGTGAACTTAGGAGAAAGTAAATAGGTGAATAATAACTTATAGAGAAATGGGATATAGCTGAAAGGCTAATATTTTACATTCTTGGAACCGCAAAATTAAGGTTAACTAAGACAAAATTGGAGTTTGACCACATAGGACAATGAGTCTAGCTGAGGATAACGTGGACATGCCATGTCCATTTAGTTACTTAAACAAAAAGAGTCTGGTTCATTAAAAACAGAAGAAATCATATCAAAATAAAGTAAATGGTAGTTTTTCTTTCCTCGAATGACACATTGTGTAGTTATCTAACCTTGAGAGAAAGTCTGGGGAGAAATTTGGTTAAGTTTTGTCCCACAGAAAAAGAACAAAATTAGACCAGAAAAAATATAAATATTATGTAAAATAGTTAACTTCAGCTTTTAGGCTTAAGGCATCTTCCAAGTGTGGTGCAGACCTAT
>NW_012139551.1:14344-16585 GCF_000956105.1 Propithecus coquereli
AGAAATAAATTTCTGTTATTCATAACCTGTCCAGTTCATGCTATTTTGGTATAGCAACCTGAATAGGCTAGGACAGAAAATAAAGGTTAAAAAAGGGGAAGGGGGAAGAGCATGGAATAGGTAGACTGAATTTCTTGTTCTCTGACTGAAGTGAAAACGGTTGACTCAAGTCTAATCATTTCAATGATTATATCGATTGTGAATGAGAAGTGTTCTTCCTAAAGGCAAATATGTAAAATGGAATAAAAAGAAAAAAAATCCAATCATAGATTCTTGGGAAATGATGTACCTTAAATAAAATGATAGTCGTGGATACTGTTTTGCTCCACCCAGATGCCCTGTTTAGGCCTTTGTGCTCATTTCCAACTGCTGTAGACCAACGACTACATCCTGCACTGGGATTTACCCTTGAACACAGGGAACTTCCTTGCCTAAAGTTACACCACCTTCCTCTCAAAGGTGGCCCTTGGTTAGTGATTAGTTGATGAGAAATCTTGGCTCCTTCACCTTAATTTAGACAACTAGAAAGAGTCATCCTATCTCCAAAGTTCCTTGCAGAATCTCCGTAGGCCCCAGTTGTAACCACTTTGTAGTCATCTTCTTCCTCTGATGAATCTTGTCTTAAGCACTTCTTTATAGACACAGCTTCTGAGTGCACTCCCCAATAAATACAAATGCAGCCATCTTTCTCAGAGTCTCTTTCCAGGGTGCCTTATCTGAAACAGAACAGTTGAAAGTTAAAGGATAGCAAAAGATTAACTGTACATATTAACCAAAAGGAAATTGATGGAGCTAGTCTGATATGGAGCAAAGAAGACTTCAGGTCAAGCAGCGTGGCCAGACATTAAAATAGGGAATATTTTATAATGATGAAAGTCAATTAATCAGGAAGATGTAAAATTTTAAATTTTTTCTGAATCTAAAAACATATCCTTAATATATGTTAAACAAAATATGACAGAAACAAGGAGGAGAAAAATCCATAGTCAGAGTGAAAGTTTTAACACACTTTTCTTAGTAAACTATAGAACAAGAAGACAAATTCTATAAGGATTTAGGAAATTTGATCTAGAACTTAAAACCCAACAAAGGAAGAACACATATATTTTTCAAGTTAATGTGAAAGTGTTACACTCTGGACAGAGAGCAAGTTTGAACACATTTTAAAAGACTGGATTTATTCCAAGGAGTTATTTGACCAAAATTATGTGTACTATGGAATATATGGTTTATTTATAATGTTAAAATCTTAGACAATTCATCACACATTATCAGAAAAAAAAGAGCAAATAATATGATCATCTTAATATATGAAAATAAGTTTGAGCTGGAATTGTAAGCATTCAATAAATGCTACTTACCATGTTTCTTATGGGGTGAGAATGTATGAAATGATGGAAATGTATCAAGTCCTAAAATCTTATGCTCTTGATTTGAGGGCTTATGGCAGAAATATCAGTAGGTGTTAAAATATTTCAAGCTGAGAAATGGTAGAATTGGATGATTTTTTTTTCTTTTTGAAATCAACAAAGATTGGAAGGAGAGGAATTTGGAGACTATTTCAGTAAAACATGGAAGCCAGTAAGGGCATGCGTTAGAGCTGTTTGGCACGGAGGTTGTTATTCTCTCTCCATGCAATGAATACTTTCTGTCTACAAGGTGAAATGTCCTACATAGATTACAGGATCTAATTGCAACTGTAGGAAGCATTGGTAAATATAATCCAATCTCTTCTTAGATAATTGAGAATTCATCATAAGGGACTTAGGCGAGTTGTTTAAACATAAAATAATTTTATGATTCTTTAAAAATTTATTTTAGACTGTGCTAATTTGTAAGTTTTTACAAAATTATACTGAAAATGATAGATAATATTATAACTGATCCTTGTGCACTCAGATCCCCAAGAAAAAGTCCATAATCTCAGATATTTTAAATAAGTAAATAATTACAAATAGCATTTAAATCCTCTTATTTCTGATCCTTAGTTCTATACTACTTCATCCCTCCCTAAAGGAAAACTTTGCTCATAAATTTTGTGTGTCTTTCCAAACCACAATTTTGAAACAAAAACTAAGAGAATTACAGGTATAAACATATTAGTCTTCCATAATAATGTTCCTTTTCTGTCCTACTATGGCTCTTTCTCTTTCTTCTCCATATATGAAGGTTGTCCCATAAGATTACAATGGGATTGAAAATTTCCTATCGCTTAGTGACATTGTAGCTGTATTTTCATAA
>NW_012139552.1:0-966 GCF_000956105.1 Propithecus coquereli
AAAATTAATTTTTAGAAATAAAATGAGTGGTAGTAAAATCTGATTTGTGGTATTTTAAAAGAATTATATTGATCCATAATATCCCTCTGAAATCCCAGATGCAGTACCTAGCACAGTGAATATGCAACATGCAGTTGACTCTTCAACAATACGGGGGTCAGGGGTGCTGACAAAAATCCAAGCATAACTTTTGAATCTCCAAAAACTTAACTACTAATAGCCTACTGCTGACCAGAAGCCTTACGGATAACGTAACAGTCGATTAACGCATATTTTGCATGTTATAAGTATTATATACTGTATTCTTAAAAAAGAGTAAACTAGAGAAAATACAATGTTATTAAGAAAATCTTAAGAAAGAGAAAATATATTTACTATTCACTAAGTGGAAATGGACCATCATAAAGGTCTTCAACTTCACCATCCTCACGCTGAGTAGGCTGAGGAGGAGGAGGAAGAGGAGGGGTTGATCTTGTTGTCTCAGAGTGACAGAAGCGGAAGATGTGGAGAAGGTGGAAGGGGGGCAGGAGTGGCAGGCACACTTGGTATAAATTTACAGAAAGATATTAATTTCTGTCTGAATTTTTTTGCCTTTTCATTTCTCTAAAAGTTTCTGTACGGTATCAATCCTTCTTCTACCATTTGCTTTAGTTTCAGTGCCTGTATCACAGAAGCATACATGTCATAAAACAAGTTGAAAGCACTCTTGAGTAATCAAAACAATTCTACCAGATTGTCTAATGTCAACCTGATTTCTGCAACTGCTTCTCTACATCGTCTTCCTCATCATTTGGCACTGGTTTGAAAGCACTCATCTCCATCAAGTCATCTTTTTTAATTCCTATGGTACAATGTCTATTACCTCTTGAATTTCCTCAAGATCCATATCTTGAAGCGTGTCCATTATAAAAAAAGAAAAACAAATCTGTATCTTGAAAACTTTCACACAATTACCCCTCTCCCCCT
>NW_012139552.1:13554-13934 GCF_000956105.1 Propithecus coquereli
TTCAGCTTCTTTAAATCTTAGAATTCTATGATTTATCAAGCTTTACTGATTTTATCTTATTAATTGCTTTTGTGTTTATAATGCTCTTTTTAAAAATAAAGCATAATTCAGTTGCTAAAAATGCCATAGGGATAAGATAGATATATGGTTCTCCATCCCAAAATAGATTGGAAATGAAAATATTCTTCCCTATGTTGATATGAAGATTTATTCTCCAAAAATGTGAGTGACTTTAACAATCCAGTTATTATCAGGAAAGATGGCTCAAAATCAATTATTGAAAACTCATATTTTCATTATTGGCAGATATTCTCCAATATGTAATTATATGGAACATCTATAAACAGCAGGTCAACTTGTTCAGTCTACTAGAATTACAG
>NW_012139553.1:0-796 GCF_000956105.1 Propithecus coquereli
AAATGTATTACATGTTGTGGTGAAAAGAGTACTGACCTATTTAGTCCGGAAGACATAGTTTTAAATTCTATCCCAACCAGAGACTAATGTGACCTTGGGTAAGTTATTTAAACTTGCTGACCTCCAACCTTCTCAGTTTTAAAATAGCGATATTCCTTCTTTGCAGGGCTGTTGTGACGATTAAATAGATCCTCAACTCTTGTGAAGGAAAGATTCATATATTTTTGTTCACTACTTCCTAATGTCCAGTCTAGCATAATCCTTGGTTTATTACAGGCCTTACTTAAATATTTGTTGACTGAATGAGAATACTTACAGTCCTAACATCATATCTGGCATATTAAGTACTTGATACATGTTACAATTTTTTAACTCTTCAGAATTATTGTTAATAATGTATATACAAAAACTGGGAAAATCTGGGATTTACCCTACTTGGAAGCTGACAAGTTAGTCTGCTACAGTTTCATGAGTTTGAGTGGAAGATATGAGACTCAGAGACTTTGTGTCTGTGTGGATCAGATACAAAGATAGTGTATTACTCACATCAAAAGCCACGGAGGATCACCATTTTTGCACAGTTCCCTGAGCCCCAGTTCCCTCAGGGAAACACAGTAAGGGTCAAATAATATCTGCACAGCCAATGGGTGATATTACAGGAGAATGGTCAATAAGTATGCTCACCCTTTGCTCCAGTGATGGATACTATCTCTATCTTTCAATGCTGAAAGCAAACCTGCCCTTTGCTTCAATGTACAGAAACAGGGAAGACTCATAGAGAATTGTAAAAACATAC
>NW_012139553.1:846-1598 GCF_000956105.1 Propithecus coquereli
AAATCTGGGATTTACCCTACTTGGAAGCTGACAAGTTAGTCTGCTACAGTTTCATGAGTTTGAGTGGAAGATATGAGACTCAGAGACTTTGTGTCCGTGTGGATCAGATACAAAGATAGTGTATTACTCACATCAAAAGCCACAGAGGATCACCATTTTTGCACAGTTCCCTGAGCCCCAGTTCCCTCAGGGAAACACAATAAGGGTCAAATAATATCTGCACAGCCAATGGGTGATATTACAGGAGAATGGTCAATAAGTATGCTCACCCTTTGCTCCCGTGATGGATACTATCTCTATCTTTCAATGCTGAAAGCAAACCTGCCCTTTGCTTCAATGTACGGAAACAGGGAAGACTCATAGAGAATTGTAAAAACATGCAATATATTGAAATGTGATCAGAATGTGATTTTCAATTATAAAACAAGAGTCTAGAAAATTACATGGTTATTTTTGTTAGAAAATTGAATGGTAGATTTAATTTGTTATATACTTTGGTATCTAGATTATCTTTTTTTTTTTTAATTTTGCCATTTTGTGAGAACATAAACATTGGCTCTGGAGTTACAATGGTGGTTTCTTTGAACACTATTCCATTTTGAACTAGGATACCAGAGAGTTTATGAAAGAGCTTTTATCTATCAAAAACAGGAATCATGAACTTGAGGTTATTATTGTAGGATTCCATGCAGCCAATCTGAGCAGCCATATATTTTCATATTGGAAATAAATACACAGTTATGGAACAACTG
>NW_012139554.1:0-661 GCF_000956105.1 Propithecus coquereli
AGTGGTAAATACTTATTAAAATGGTGGTGATCTTCAGTTCTAGGTATTCAGGGAAGATTTTCTAAACACATGGAATTTTAGGATTTTTTTTGAAGCAACGGGAGGGGGCAGTTTGGAGAGTTACAACAGTAGTCATGGAGTGTGGGATGTGAAAAGAAAGAGGCATCAAAGACAAAGGGAGAAAGATTTTGGAAAGATTCAAATAAGAGAGCATTCCTTGTTTGAAGAATTTAAGGGACAAAGACATGGAGCTCAGAAGAAATAATTAGAAAGGACATTAAAAAGCCAATTCATCTGGGAATTGTAGAACAGGCTGAAGGGGGCTTGATCTTGAGCCAGTTTCTTCCGCAGCGGCATGAAGAGGAATGTTATGCCATTTAACGGCAGCTTTTGTACCATAGTTCTTTTCTTCACCCCAAGGAATACAAAGACATCCCACCATTTTTTCTGCCTCAACCCCATGGAAGATCAGAGGCAGAAGCCCTGGCTCCAACCCATCTACATCGATGTTTATATCTGATATAACCAACTAAAACCCAGACAACATAATCAGCAATTAGAAGGAGCCCTACCACACATTTACCTTGGTGTCCTCATGGGCAAAATGACCCTCAGCAAATCGGACTTCCCTGATTTCTTCCAGCTCAGGAATGACTCTTGA
>NW_012139554.1:8846-9665 GCF_000956105.1 Propithecus coquereli
TAGAACAGTAACTGGGACAGAGAGGTCATGTAACAATTAATTGATTGATTGATCGATTCTAATTTAGGAATATATGATATGTCTTTTCTACTTCTTTCCGGTTGCTCATGTCTTTAGAGCAATTTCCCTATAATGCCCAAGACAGAATTGGTTCAAAGTCCCTATGGCTGACGGGGAAGTCGTAATTAGGAAATCGTACTCTCATAGTATTGAAGAAATGTGGTGAGAGCGTTAGTGGAATTACACTATGAGTATGTGAAAATGCGTAGGCTAGAGTAGTGATGGAGCTTTGGAATTTAGACTAATATATCTTATAAATATATGATTTCCTAGCTGCAAAATGACAAGCATTTTATAGCTTTCAGTCTACATTAAGGGTTAGAGTGTCCATACATATTTACTTCTAGCTAAATGAACTTAAACTGTACAAACCATTTTCTTTCCCCCAGGAACTCAGACCCTGTGTTTAAATCGGCAAACCTCTGGAAATCTGTTATTTCAAGTTCTGAAAAGCTAAACATGAGCAACAATGTGTTAAAAATGAAGAGGCAACTCTTAACATCTTTTCCCTTTCATGCTCTTCATAGATGCAACCACACAGATCATCAAAATAATCAGAAATCATGAATTAATTCAACAGCCGTTTATGGAAACCATTATCGCGTAGAGTCGCTGCTAGACATGGGGAACCAAGCAGACATTAATCAATGACCAGCGTGCTTCAAATCGTGTGTATTAATTATAATTTTGAGTAGAAAGCAGTCAGAGTCACAAGAGAGGTACAGATAATGTACAGTGAGATTTTGGAGAAGTTACTGC
>NW_012139555.1:0-1008 GCF_000956105.1 Propithecus coquereli
ATAAAATGTGGTAATATAAAGAAGATGATACCTCATGCCAAAGGATCATTTATTCCACAAAAATGAGTAGAATACAACACAATACAATATGAGTAGAATACAACTCATTGCAATAAACCAATATAATTCACTACATTAACAAAATAATAGACAATATTGACATTGATCTCAAAAATACAGGGAAAGCTTTGGATAATTTTCAATATCCTTTCATGATGAAATTATAAACAAATTAGATGTGTGATAAGAAGAATAACTATACTCTAAAGATGTACACATCGTAATTGAATATGCTACATTACATAGCAAAAGGGAACTAGGGTAGCATCTGGAATGAAGGTTGCTAATCAGCTGACCTTAAAATAGAGATATTATTCTGGATTAAAGTCCTGCCTTAGGCAGATGAAAGAAGGATATGAGAAATTCAGAGAGAGAGACTCTATCTTTGGAGGCCTGCTCCTGAGGCCTAAAGTGCCCCAATATTATAACAAGAACTTTAGGAGTCAAGAGCAAGGAACCGTGGATGAAAACCAATATATATGTCACAACACCACACGCCCACTGAGCTGGAGGCTGAATTAGAGACATTGTGTTTTAGGGCTAAGCAGATCACTTCAGTACCTTCAGTGTTGAACTCATGGGGTGCTGGGTGGCCAGAAGCATTGTCCTGTATTAAAAGAACTTTAAAAAGCAGTCTCTTATTGGCAAGGTACTTCCTGACTTCAGGGACAAAGCATCAATAGAACCAATCCAGAAAAAAAGTGTTCTCATTGTCGAGGCCTTCTTGTACAATCAAAAGACTGACAGCTGGCGTTTTCCCTTCAAGTCTCAGGGGCTAGCAGCTTTATAGGTAAAGGCAGTCCTGATTATACACAAGACTGCATTTGCACAAAACAATCGAGTTAGTCTATCCCTTCCTGCCTTAAATCCTGGTGCTTTTTTCTCTTCCTTACTAATAAATGTCCTTTGTGGCATTTTTCCCCCTAGAATAATGTAGTTTTGTCTCAT
>NW_012139555.1:12188-12560 GCF_000956105.1 Propithecus coquereli
TGCAGCTTTATAGTAAAATCTTGAAGTTGGGTAGTGTCAGGCGTCCAGTGTTCTTCTTTAATGTAGTGCTCGTATTCTGATTTTTTTTTTGCTGCTTGCTTTTTTTTTTGAGACAGAGTCTTGCTCTGTTTCCCGGGCTAGAGTGCTGTGGAGTCAGCCTAGCTCACAGCAACTTCAAACTCCTGGGCTCAAGCGATCCTTCTGCCTCAGCCTTCCGAGTATCTGGGATTACAGGCATTGTGCCACCATGCCCAGCTAATTTTTATATATATATATATTTTTTTAGTTGTCCAGGTCATTTCTTTCTATTTTTTAGTAGAGATGGGGTCTCGCTCTTGCTCAGGCCTGTCTCAAACTCCTGATCTTGAGCGA
>NW_012139556.1:0-712 GCF_000956105.1 Propithecus coquereli
AAAATTCCAATAATTTCACTGGAACCCTTGATCTACTTCTGTTCCACTTGCTGAAGGACGTACATCACATCCTTCTTCTCTGCCTTCTTCTCATCAACTCTCTATGCTTTTTAGTTTTCTTCTACATGGAATTCAAGTATATTTTTATCACTTTAATGCTATATTACAGAAAATGGTAAATTCTAGCAACTCTTCTTCCCTTTCATTTTATTTTCACTTGCTCCCCAAATTCAAGCAACATTTAATAATGGTTTGGCCATATATGCTACAATTATTTTTTTCCTAATTATGATTAATTGACCATTATGGACAATGAGTTGTTTCTCTTCTTTGACTTTGCATGCCTCACTGGATATAGTAGATATACTCTTCCCCTTCCCGTACTTCCTCTCAAAGGAGATAACATGTTATAAGTTCTAACCTACCCCTTTGGAGAAGAGATTTTCATTAATTTTTCTGGTAATTCCATCCTAGACACAGAATACCCTTTTTTCTTCTTCATTTATGATCAGCGTAATTCATGTGTTTGCAAATATATTATTGGATTTCTAGTTCTCCCTTTGAAGCCATCCACTTTATTTAAAAATTCCAATTTTTTCAAGGCGTAGTGTACAATTAAAAAATAATCCCCAATAGAGCTTTTGTTCAACTATATTGTCAATTTCTGAAGTTGTATCTTATTCATTTTTCTAAACCCAGGACCTAAGATAGT
>NW_012139556.1:12242-12561 GCF_000956105.1 Propithecus coquereli
TAAAAATTTGCAAAATTTGAACATAAGGCATAAGCATCACTGTATGTCTTTCAATGTCATACTAGAGTATTGTCTATCAGGCCTTTCCATGGATTATTTATTCCTTAGGATATTGTACCTTGGTTTGATATTCTATTGATTAGTAGCTAGATTTTGTGAAATTTTATGCTAACTTGTAGATTTTGTTCAGAATAAATGCAAGTGATTTCTGTCTTGTATAGAAATTGGTATTAACTTTGACTGTTGAAGATTAACCAGTTTTGTCTTTAACTTAGCAAACTTACTTCAGTATGACTTTCCTCCTTAACTGTGTACATTT
>NW_012139557.1:0-346 GCF_000956105.1 Propithecus coquereli
AAAGCAATTCTATCAAATGTAATCGTCATGATCTATATAGATTTATTTTATACATTCAAATTTACTTACAAAATAATTGATATATAGGATTATATGTAGGAACAATGAGGCTATATATAGGAACAATGAGGCTATCTGAATGAACTGACAAATTTAGAATCTGGGTTTCTAAGTGATACTGCTAGTCTCAACATTTAATATATGTCTATAATTTGATGTGGGTGGAGAGTATCTCTGATTCATGCAATTTTTTAAAATGACTTGCTTTGCAATCTTAGAATAATACCCTTACATTAGATAAAGGAAAACTTTATAATGAGAAGTTTATAACAAGACTTCCACCAAT
>NW_012139557.1:2221-4563 GCF_000956105.1 Propithecus coquereli
TATTATAAATGGATAATTGTTAAATGAGAAAAATAAGCCATAGAATAGTGATCCCACCTGTAGGGAAATGAAAAGACAGATATTTTCCCTAAATAATATGTTTATAAACGAACATTTCTAGAAGAATATACAGGAAACGGCATGTCTCAGAAGTGAAAACGCAAGCCAGAGCGATTTACTTTCTACTTTGTGTATGTCTTAACATCAGGAAATGTGACCTTTATAATAAAGATTAATTACCGTTTCTTTCTCACCATTAGGTCACTGACTCCACAAACATCACTGACAGCCTTTATTATCTGCCTAAATTTCACAAATCAAAACTGTAATTTATATATATTTTCCCTTTTCTTTGTGCTTTATCATCATCATCAAATAGTTACTATTTATTGAGTATCCATAAAAATACTAAAAGCTTAGATTTTTAAAGGAAACAAATACAGAAAAAACAATAAAATATAAAGTATAATTATATGCGCAAACCATTTGGTGGCATTGTCAGGGCATAAAACTTAACAATATGTATTGCACAAATTCTAAACTATGACCTAAAAGTAAAACGAAATAATGACTTCAGATAACCTTTAAAAAAAAACAATGTTAATTAATCATATTTCTAAGTAAGATTAATTAACATAAGTTTAAAAGCTCCCATTTTTTTCTAAATACAAGGTTCAAGAAATAAGTGCTTCTTCATTAAGTTTAGAAATTATCTTTTCATTTTGCATGTAATTTTATACATAAACTCCCCAAATTATCTTTTGTGAATCCAGTACTTTACAACAACGTATTATTTAGATACATAACAAAATGCATGCTTGACTATACAAGGGTAACTGAGAAAGACACAACCAATTAATTGGTCATAAATCTCTTTAATGTGTTTCATCTTAGACATGCAATACCGAACCCAGTGAGCAAATGGAAGTTTGCAGAGAAAAAAAGGGAGTGGAAGTGTTTAACACAACGATAAGAATAATAAAAACTCCATTTAGTATAGAAATGTGTCCTGATTTGACAAAGTGCCATATAAAATACTTCCCAAAAAATGTAAAGCAGACAATGGTTATTTGCATTATTGAAGAATGCCGATCCTCTGCTTTGTCCCATCTCCTCCCACCCCGCCAGCCACACTAACTTCCTTGCGCCTGATTTATGAATGAGCTCTGTTCCTACCCAGATTTCGCACATGCTGTCCTGTCCCAGAATTGCACCCCTCCCTGCCCTTGGCTGACTCATCTCTCAGTGCTCCTATGGAGAGACCCCCCTGCTCCCCTGCCCCTGCCCTGGAGAATGAGATGCCTCTACAAGATGGCTCTAGAATCACACTTTTCACCTGTTACCATGATCCTTTCTTTATCTGTGTGTGCCCCCCCAACCCCACACCCACCAGACCATGAGCTCCTGGAGAGCACAGTCCAGGTGCCCATGATCGTGATGGTAAAGAAGGCAGAGAACAACAAATGCTTAATAAAATAATAAGGTCAGCCCTTCCCCTATCCCAAGGGAATATAGTTGGCCCTTCATATCCCTGGGCTCTGCATTTGGGGATTCAACCAACCCAAACGAAAATATTAAAAAATAAATAAAGAATAACAATACAACAGTGAAAAAATACAAATAAAACTATAGCATAACAGCTATATACATAGCATTTACATTGCATTGGATATTGTAAATAACCTAGAGATGATTTAAAGTATTCAGGAAGATGTGCGTAGGTTACATGCAACTACTCCGCTATCTTATATCCACAGATTTTTGTATCCGCAGGTGTCCTGGAACCAATCCCCCATGGATACTGAGGGACTAGTACAAATGCTTTCTTATGTCTCTGAACAGTCATCCCCAGAACACGGGTTTACAGTAGTTGTGCAAGACAGCAATGATTCCACACCAAAGCCTGCAGAGCACAACTCCACACTGTGGCAATGACCCCAAATGCAGCGATGTTGGTGTCTTTTTGTTGTCGAGATACAACGTAGGTGTCGTTATGCCTTTATTTTACCCATTTTAAAAAGCAAGTGGAAAAACTAACATAAAACACTAAATGTCTCCTTTTTTATAGCCATAAAGGATTTGTGGTTTTATATTTAACACTGTTTTTATATTAACGGGTATTTTGTTATACGATAAATTTTTAAAGGAAATACATTAAACTTTGGATAACACTACAAAACCTGTCAAAAAGCTGAGAACTTCCCAAACACCAATCTTTGAAATAGTCATTTGTTAGTTTACCAATTTGAGTAAATAATTTATCCACAGCAATGTAGAGAATATTTCTGTTTTCATTAAATTGTTTCATATAAAAGAAAGGGTCAGATTGGAAAAAAATGGCA